>NC_081413.1:727012314-727353981 GCF_030272615.1 Cryptomeria japonica | reverse complement strand
AAGATTGTTTTATGAGATGGGGATAGGCACAAAAGCTCTAAGATGGATATAAGTGCGGGCGTCTTATCTAATTGTTCCATAAGGTTATACTACTTTGGGATGGAGGTTGTGCCTTGTGGAGCTGCTTTAATGGTGATCTTGCTATGATGCGTAACAGCATTGCAGGTAGGACTTGGATCTTTGATGGTAATGGTTGCAATTTGTTCATCAACATCATATAAGTGATTCACAGTGTAATTATAGGTGGCTCATGTATAATCATTGGTATCTGTGTTTCATCCTGAAGTGGAAGGACCCCTTTGATCTTGTGATGGAAGCGGATTCTTAAACATAAGATGATCATTATTTGAGGTTTTTTGGTCGTGTCCTTCAATTTCAATCTCTCCTCAGTCAATAAGATCCTAAACAAGATCTTTCAATCTATGATAGTTACTTGTTTTATGCCCTTTCTCTTGATGGAATTCGCAATGTTCATTATCCCTCCACCATGGAGGTTTGACCTGAGGTTCGTAATTAGATGCCTTTGGTAAGGTCACCAGATTTGAAGAGACCAAGTGACGTAACACTGTTTCAATAGGTTCCCCTAAGAGAGTGTATGTATATTTTGGTTTATAATTTTGCTGTCCTTGTCTTGGTTCCTCTTGCGGTGCATTGCGCCCTTGATTTTGTGGGGGAGCAACCGTGTTGTTCTTAGGAGGGGGTTTTTGTGCCACAAATTGGACCACGGGTTGTGCACTCTTTATAGTCCTTGCATCTACAACTCCGTCATTGATCATGTTTTTGTTTTTATTCCAGAAGTTTGATTTATCACTGTTGTAGCGCAGGCGAGGGCCATCTTTTGGTTCATTGTATATCTTGATAATCCCCTTTTTGATGAGGGCTCGTTCACATTTTAAACCTTGGGTGATCATGTCTTTAAAGGACTCTATGCCTTTCATGTCTAGATGAAATTCCATTTCTTCATTCAAGTTGGAAATAAATATTTCCACTAGTTCTTGTTTAGGTAACTGAAGAGAGCATCTGCTAGACATTTTTCGCCATCATTGTAGGAAAGCTGAAAATAGCTCCCCTGGTTTTTGTTTGGTATTACATAGATCCGCCATGGTAACGTCGTGTTCTATGTTGTGTGAATAATGTGCGATGAACTTTTGGACCAGCTCTTTGAATGTCCTAATGCCACCTGTTAGTCGGGAAAACCATTGCGTGGTTGTCCCTCCCAAACTCTGAGGAAAGAGGCGCATTAGATATGTGTCTTCATATGCCACTTCTAGGCAAGCTGAGTGAAATTCCCTACCATGATCTCGAGGGTCTCCTTTTCCCTGATACTTTTCGAACTTAGGTGTTTCAAACCCTCATGGAAAAGGTGGCATATGTAGATTCCTATCGAAGGGATAGGTGTTCGCAAATGTACACTCCAATGAAAAATTGTAGGTGATTGAAGGTATGTCATTGATGGCAACCTTAAAATCCTATGGCACCGGCACAGGCACAGATGATTACCGGCACCCTGGCCGACATGATTTTGTTTATTGTATTTTGTATTTAATTGTAAAATCTTTTTGTAAGCCGACAAGGTGAATTGTAATAGGACTCATATAAGTATGAGATCTTGTGAATCATTTGTGTAAGCATGGATGGAATGTAATAGGCAGATGCGAATATTAAGGCAGATTTTGGAATAAGGGTTATGGAAGTTGTATGAGCTTACCGGTACTGAACCTGGCATAGTAGATGATAAATCGAAGAAGTACATGATATTGGATTTATATAATCCATTTTTGTAAGTTAGTGAGACTTCCCTTTTTGTAATTAAGCAGTGAGATTTAGGCAGTTGGCCTTCCTACATGTGCAGGCCCCTATTGTAAGTAATATTCACTTATTGGCCAGTGAACAAATATTGTGGGTCACAAATCCCACCGAGGTTTTTCCCACACCAGGTTTCCTCTTTAAAAATATTGTGTTATGGTGTGCTTTCTATGTTGTGTTTATTGTTCTTATTTACTGCATTAATTATGGTTTACCTGTACACTGTTTTGGAATGCAATTCATTTAATAAGTTCAGAAAATCCATTAACTGGTTAGATACTGATTCACCCCTCCCTCTCAGTATCTTTGGGAATCCTAACAATTGGTATCAAAGCTTGGTCCTCTATTTTCAAAAGCCTAACAACTTGAGGAAGATTCTGACACTGGTAGAGATGGAAAACCTAAGAAAGCAATTGGAAACAACTCTTTCAAATTATGATGTAGAAAAGTTGAAGAATATGAAACTTGAAGATGATCTGAAGGCTGCACAAGAAATCATTCAAGGACTTCAAGAAAATCTCACTATTTATAGGAATAAAAGAAGAGAACTTTCTGAGAAGATGCAGAATGATGATGGTGAAAAAGAAACTCTTAATGATCTTGTAAGCAAGATGAAGCAAGAAAACATGGCCTTGAGGAATGAGATGCAAGATATGACTATGAGGTTTTGTAAAGACATTGAAGACCAAAAGAAGAATGAAGATGACTTGGCTAGGAGAATCAATGATGCTGGAAATGAAAATCTAAGACTTAGTCATGAAAATGATATGTTGAAGATGGGTATAATTTACTTAGAGCATGATAAAACTGAACTCATGAGATAGAAAGATTTCTTAGAAAATTAGTTGGCTACTGCAAATTGACACAAGGAGAAATTCAAGAAAAGTTTAGAAGAACTTGATAACATGTTGAAAAATCAGAAACCTAATGGGGATACTAATGGTCTTGGCTTTGAAGTTGGTAAAAGCTCTGGTACTGCAAACAATCATGATCATAGTAAACCGGTAAGACAACCTAATGCCTACAAATTTAATGGGAAATGCTTTAACTGTAACAAGTATGGTCATAGAGAAAATCAGTGTAGATCTAGAAACTATCAGAACACTAATGCACCCACCGGTCAATGTTCTAAATGCAACAAAATTGGTCATAATTCAGAAAACTACAGAATGAATGTAAGATGTTATATTTGTGGAAGATTTGGGCACTTATCTAATCAATGTAGAACACATACTGGCATAGGATATGGAAAATCTATTCAGAAAAATAATGTGACTTGCTATGCTTGTAACAAGATTGGACATATTGCAAAATTTTGTAGAAGGCATCACTGGCAAATAACAAAGGACCCAGTTTGAAAGGTAAAGAGAAGGTTGAAGAAGTAAAGCAAGAATTTTCAAAACAATGGATCAGAAAGTCAAATATGAATGTTAATGAAGCTATTCCTTCACCGGTAGAACAAAGTATCACTCCACCAGCAGGAGATTCTTCATCTAACTGAAAAAGAATCCTTTGGGGGTATGGGAACAAATTGAAAAACATGCTAGTTTACCCTCGGTTGATGGTGAGAAGTTGAAATACTTCTTTACCGATAGATGTGTTAAGTTTCACTTAACTGAAAGGCATTTAATGTGGTAGTTGAAGGAAATGACATTATAAAGCAAGTGTTTTTCACTCTTTTTCATTCACTGAGCATTCAAATTTCCTCGGAGTGTGAAAAACCTGAGCGAAGGCATCCACGGCGAGAAGTGAAGCAAATCAATCAAGCATTCGAACCTAAAGACAGATTAAGGTATTTATACAATGGCTTCCTCCTCTGCACCCGAATTCATTGCAAACCCTACAGTAATTGAAGTGATTAAACGCCCTAGGCTTGTATTTAAAATTATTCCCGAAATTGCGAAGAAAGATGATACCCTAGGAGCATTTTCTAAAATACCCAAGGGATTTGCATATGCCGAGGATCCTAGAATTTACATACATTGTCATATTGAAGAACTAGGAGCTGAAGAGATAATGAACATGAATAGAACAGTAATTTGTGATGTTAATGGAAATGTGAAACCAAAACATAAGATAATTGAAACCCTAGGTTTTGTGGAGATTCTTAGTATCCCTGATTTTACAAAGGATGTTATAAGGATTGTATTAAGTAGAGTTCATGGGGAGTTCTTTTGGTTGGATTTCATTCATAAGATAACAAAAGAAGCAGTTAGGGCAGTGGCAAGCTTACCCTCCACCGGTAGCAGACCTGACAAAACTAAAAAGGTTTCAAATGACACTCTAATGACCCTAACCAGTGCAACCTTTGACAAGAGATCCTTGAGAGTCAATGATGTTAAGGATATCAATGTAAGATTCATTAGCATGATTCTTGGATACAAAGTTACACATGCCAACAGATTAAACTCTATTTCTAGTTTATGTGTCAAGAGTGCTTATGACTTAGTAAACAGTAATGCAAAGATGAGCTAATAGACAATCTGAAGAAACTTAAGGGTGGAAAGAAAGGCACATTCAGATTTGGCAACTTACTTGTATGCTTATTGCTATATATCACCAAGGAAGTTCTCGGTATTGGTAGAAAGGATTTTGGATTTGACATACCGGTAGGAAAACAACTTCTGGATATTCTAAATAACATGGGAGATGATAGGGAGAAGAACATAAATGAACATTTTCAGGCACTGAAGGCTAGAATGAAAATTAGGGAAAGATTATCTCAATCCATAGTAGATAAATATCAAAAGGAGATATGCTTTGTGATAAAGAAAGATGAAATCTGGATGGAGGCAGTGGTTCCAAGGACAGTTTGGGTTACAGAGATGGGTTATGAGGCTAATGAGAAAATAATAGAAACTTATGCAAAAGCACTTCTAGAAGCCCCTAGAGAACCAACTGAAGAAATATTTGGTAATGCTGAAACAATTGAGAGCAAAATCCAATCACAGAAAAGAATAAAGAAAACTGAACAAACAGTTAGAAAAGGAACAAGGCAGGCAAAAGCAATCAAGGAAGATATATTGAATATGACTGGTATTAAGGAGAGTGACTTGGAAGGATTACAAATAGAAACACATCTTTCACCAGTTGCTACCTCCTCTGACAGTGAAATATCAACAGAGTTTAAAAGGGTAGTAATAAAAAGGAAACCCTCAACGGTACCCTCACCTGCTCCTAAGAAAACAAGACAGAAACAACAGGCAGTTAGGCCTCCGGCAAAGAAGATGACTCCAAGAAAGAAGAAAGTAAAACAAGTTGTCCCTCCACTTGACAATCTTCTACATGAAATAACTGAAGACGGTGACTTATCAAACATTAGCAAGTTGTATAACACATTTTCAAATGAAGAAAAAGAAAGCATAGAAAACAGTGTTATCCTACACTTGGATATCTACAAGAAATTTTTGATTGAGGTTGTAGATGATTTACCTAGTGACTTGTACAGAAGGTTAGATGCTAAAATGTTAGCAATTATTGAACTGGACAAGAAGATAAAAATAGAGAAACTACTTGCAGTTCACCCAGTGAATTCAACAAAAGAGATTGATGAACTAATAAGTGAGGCAAACAGAACTGTATTTTCAACTGGCCACCGACATGTAGCATTAATGGATGGCAGAGTTAATGAGATCACTGAAAAGACATCAGAAAAATGGGATAAATTCTTTGTAGAAAAGGAAAAACAAGAAGAGCTTAAACGATCAAAGACATTTAAAGTCTATCAAAAAGAAAAGGATAAAGGTAAAGGTAAGGTAGGTGGACCTCTGAGCATAAAGATAACATATAACTTGCCCCCACTTTCTTCTAATGCTCCACCGACACAAACTGTTGATACACCACCAGCAACAAATAAAGTTGAGAGTATGGAGACAACACATGAGGACACGAATCCTGATTCTGAGGTGTTGTATACAATGAATATTGACACACAGGAAGTCAACATTGTGGTTGATAAGGAAACAAGTGAGAAGAGTGATGTGGCAACTGAGCCACCAACAGAAAACATTGTAGTTGAGACAAATATTGAGGATACAGTTGGAAACATTGAAATTGGGGTTGAGCAACAAAATGAACAATCAACTGATCCCCTGGTTACTGGAAAGACTGATGAGAAACCGACAACTGATAGCACTGACAAATTTGTTGAGATACCAGTTGTAGACAATTCAGAGGTAAACACAGAGAAACCAGTAGAAAACATAGAGTCACAATCAGAGAAACCAATAGTGGAAAGCTCTGAGAAACAGGCAGAGGTACACACTGAAAAATCAGAAGAGAAGAAGGATGAGGTAAAGGCTAATGAAGAGACTGTGCCACCAACATCATCTGAGAAACCTAAACCCTTGCTTGTAGAAATGCAGACTCAAACTGACCTACCAAAGGTCATCATAAGCAAAGAGGTTCCTCACACCGACGGATTACGGATTGTTAAGGCAGTTGGTCAATCATCTGGTTCTTCACTGATAGAATTACGACCAACCGATGTAACAGAGGTATTGCTTGATTTAATTAAGAAAATAATTGATTGCAATGCACTTGCATATAAGGCAATTGATGACACCATACCAATTTTGAAGATGACTACACCCAAGTGTAATATAGAAAATAAAGATTCTTTAAGCGAATTAGACACATTGTCTAAATATATAACCGGCAATCTTCTAGCAATTGATCAGATCAATGAGGAGACTTTTAGAGAGAAAATGAATAAAGAGAAGGAAAAATTCCTTGAGGAGACAGTAAAGAAGAGTAAGGAACATATTGATACATTATTACCGGTACTAGGAAAGAAAATTTTGGACTTCAAGAAATTGTACAGAGATACATGTAAGACAAACATTTTGACAAAGGATATAGATAAAGAGATCAACAGAGCTCAAAAAGAAATCAATGTCATTGCTGATAATTTAATAGGTTCATCAGACTCCATATCGGTAGTAGAATAGGAAATTACCGGCTATGAAGAGAAAATTGAAAAAATTAAAAAATATAAGGAGAGATTAAAGTTTAAGGCAAAGGAACTGAAATGCAGACTAGGTCCTAAACTAGATATCCTCATCTCTTTGAGAAAAGAGATTTCTGAGGCTCTTGTTCTAGGACTTAAGACACCGGAAGAGAAAATGCACATACTCACCGGTACAATCCAAAGGACAAAAGCAACACTAAAAGATAGTGAGAGGTTCTATAACAGCCTAAATTTTGCATTAGCGGATTATATCAGATTGTAACCAACCGGTTACAGGGATCCAGACAGGAACTACACTCAATTGACATTGAATGACAGCCTTTGTCATTGATGCCAAAGGGGGAGTAGTAGAGGATGAGAAAAAGGAGTAAGGAGAACACAAATAATGTATGACAAGAGAGATCATCTGCTCAGGGGGAGCACACTATTTTGGAAGATATTTTTTTGACAACACTTTTTTTTGACTTTTTCTCATGAGTGTTGCCATCAATGCCAAAGGGGGAGATTGTTGGCAAATGCACACTCCAATGAGAAATTGTAGGTGATTGAAGGTATTGTCATTGATGGAAACCTTACAATCCTATGGCACTGGCACAGGCACAGGCACAGGCACAGACACCAGCAGCGGCAACGACAAAGATGAATACCAACACACTGGCCGACAGGATTTTGTTTATTGTATTTTGTATTTAATTGTAAAATCTTTTTGTAAGATGACAAGGTGAATTGTAATAGGACTCATATAAGTATGAGATCTTGCAAATCATGTGTAAGCATGGATGGAATGTAATAGGCAGATGTGAATGTTAAGGTAGATTTTGGAATAAGGGTTATGGAAGTTGTATGAGCTTAAACCGGTACTGAACCTGGCATAGAAGATGCTGAATTGAAGTAGTACATGATATTGGATTTACATAATCCATTTTTGTAAGTCAGTGAGACTTCCCTTTTTGTAATTAAGCAGTGAGCTTTAGGCAGTTGGCCTTCCTGCATGTGCAGGCCCCTATTGTAAGTAATATTCACTTATTGGCCAGTGAGCGAATATTGTGGGTCACAAATCCCACCAAGGTTTTTCCCACACCGGGTTTCCTCGTTAAAAATATTGTGTTATGGTGTGCTTTCTATGTTGTGTTTACTGTTCTTATTTACTGCATTAATTTTGGTTTACCGGTACACTGTTTTGGAATGCAATTCATTTAATAAGTTCAGAAAATCCATTAATCGGTTAGATACTGATTCACCCACCCCTCTCAGTATCTTTGGGAATCCTAACAATAGGGACAAATATCATTAAGTGAAAACTAGGTAGTTTTCACACCACTGTGGAGTTGTTGGGCTAGATTCTCAACTTGTTTCCTCAACATGTCAATGTCATTAGGAGGAGGAGGAGGTGGGGGATTTTCTTGATGAAGATCATATCTGAAGTTATCTTGACCTCTTCCACCCTCATTATGACTATGGTGTTCTGATGCTTGCCATAATTGTGCAGTATCAAAATCAGAGGGTAGTTTGGCTCCCTCTTGGGCAAGTCTTAAAAAGTGAGCATCAGCGTTGTTCTTGAGGATTTCATTGAAAAGCTGATTAAAGAGGGGGTTGTTTTGTGCCCTTTCTATTGCTTCAGGAGTGGGAGTACTAGGATTTTCATCATTTGTGTTTCCTCCAAGGGCTTCTTGGAACTCATTGAGATTTTCCTCCTCTTCCTCTTTGATTTCTTGTTGTCTAGTCCTTGATCTGGTTTGAGCCATTTTGTTTGAAATTTGTTGTTGAAGTTTGATGAAAATTATTATGAGTTGATGATGGAATGAAAGATAAATGTTTGGTGAAGTGTTTAGCTTATGGATCTCTAGCACTTAAAGGTTTGATGTTACCAAAGTCCTTCTATGAATTGCTTGTTGTGTTTATTGACAATGTTTGAGATGATAAGGAATAGTAAGGTCTGAGATGTGTTACAAACCAAGCTACCTAGTAATGAGAAGATGCACTCATAGACTACTTTTAACCTGCATAGAAATGCCTCTTAGGATGAGTTTATCCTAGAAGTAGAGACACTCTAAAAAGCGATGTGTTGTTTTTTATTCAAGCAATATCGAAAAAAGAACTTGAGACAAGACCTTTTTATGTTTTGAGATTTTGAAATGGATTGATGATGTATGAATGTGAGAATAGATGTAATGTTTAAACTTCAATAAAAACTCTGTGTTATAAATGGAACAAATTCTTCCTCTTCTCTTTCGGGGGTTGGTGGTTCTTCCCAAGCTATGTTGTATGCTATGGAGATGTCTGGAAAGAAGGAAGGATTGATAATGCCTCCCTTGTTTTTATGATAACTCAAAGCTCTATATTGAGTAAAAGCTCTGTTGTTCAAAGATTCTTGGTCAAACTCATTGGATTTTCCTTGAAGATATAGACGCATGTGACGTAAGAAGGCTCTATGTGAGACAAATATTTGTCTATTGAGATAGAATTTTTTTTTCTTTTGATGAAAGCCTGTGAGCTCAATGGTCTTTTCTTCAAATTGATATGTTGATAAAGATTCTTCCTTCTCAAAATGTGAAGGATGGTCATATAGTTTGATATCTTGTTTGCACTTTTGTTTTGATTTTTGCCAAATGTTAGTTTTTTGAAATTTTGTGTTGGATGAATACTTTGTTTTTGAATTGGTTTTGATTTTGTTTGACAAGAAAACAGAGAAAGCACACAAACACAATAATGTTGCCTTAAAAGGCACAAATAAGTGTAGGTCTAAATCAACCCAATCTTTGAACTTTTTGACCCCTTTCAAATGTTTTTGTGTATGTTTTTCCAAAAGCCTGAAGTTGGATCAATTTATCATTGGTCTGACACAAATCAAAGACACTTCAAACACATTTTATCCCTAAGGTCAAATGGACAGTTACGATAATTTCAGCCCACATCTTGATATTTCTTCAACTTTGGTACTACATACCTTATGAATCCCGTCGTAGCAGGTAACGATGTGATATACTAAGTCTTGCATGAGTATAACAAATAGATGATCCCTATGATGGGGGAGTCACCACTTTTATCAAGCTACAAGTTTCTTTTCAAAAAGCTATGTTTCTACTCAAGGAAATATGTATGGTGAGTATCTTGGGAGCAAAACCATCTATGCTCTTGCACTGAATTTATCACAAATATCCTCAATCAATAGAATGGGTGGGTTTCTATATAAAAAGGTGTCTAGTAATGTTTGATGTTTTTGGACATAAGTTCATTCTATAGTGACTCACTTAAGAGCCTTGTAACTTGTGGTGGGGCCCATATGTCCTTTCGGCAAATTACACTGTAGGAACAGCTATACCCAAGGCTATAGCTTTTGCTCACACCTGATTTCTATAGCGGCTCAAAGGATTTACTGCGCGAGGTCGTTCCCAAGAGTGATGTGTCTCTTGGCAGGCCTCTCTTTAAAATATTAAACTTTGAGTGTTACTAACACTCTTCTCTTGCACCTAGGACCACAAAAGCCAAGGGAGAGGATAGTGGGTGTTAGAAGTAGGACCACTCGAACAAATTTGCACAAGCGTGCCAATCACTGAAAACACTTATTCTTTTTAATTGATTTATTGCAATGTGATTTATTTTCTATTTGGAGATGTTGCTCCAACAGATAACTAAGATATCAAAATGTTTGACACTTGACAAACTTTTGGAAAGCAAACTTGGTCAACAAAAATAAAGTCGTGTAGCTTTTGTAGCAAAGAAGGTAAATGTGAAGTTCTTTTTATGCACCAAACAAAAAATTTGAGTTTGTTTTAGTTGCACCAAATAGAAAATGTGAAGTTCTTTTTATCCATTTGTGAAAAACAAGAAACATGAAGTTCTTTGTTATGCACCAAATGAAAACTTGAGTTTGTTTTAGTTGCACCAAAAAATGCGAAGTTCATTTTTATTCCTTTGTGAAAAAAAAGAAAGATGATGTTCTTTGTTTTATGCACCAAATGAAAAAGTTGAGTTTGTTTTAGTCGCACCAAATAGAAAATGTGAAGTTATTTTTATCCCTTTGTGAAAAACAAGAAAGATGAAGTTCTTTTTTTATGCACCAAATGAAAAAGTTGAGTTTGTTTTAGTTGCACCAAATAGAAAATGTGAAATTATTTTTATCCTTTTGTGAAAAACAAGAAAGATGAAGTTTTAAACCAAAGAAATTGAAATGTTTTAAACTAACTCCTTCCAAAACCTGCACAAAAAAAAATTAAAAAATCTGCAACTAAAACATTCAAAAAAAGTTAGTGCACATGGTAGGCTCACAAGCCTAAAATAATGTCCTTGAAGTTACAAAAGTGTTGGATTCACGTCGGGTTCACTAAATGATGTCATGGAAATGGGGACAAGGAAACAACAAAGTTCAATGTTAATAAGTTAGTTTCAACCATAAAACCAAAACAAAGAACTAAAAACCATTCCAAACATATCAAAAGAGATTTCAAAAAGCATGAAAGAAGTTTAACAAAACAAAAGAAAGGAAAAGAGCCTCCCTAAGATGCTTCCATGATGCCTTTTGATGCTTCTCCCTTGTTTCTCCCCTCTCCAAGTCCCAAATGAGTGTAGCTCTTAGCTTTTAACACTAGCCATGGATTCCATATGGAGATTCAAGATGGTTGGATGTGATAAACAAATGCTATGCAAGTGTAGATAGTGATGCTATGAAAAAGCTCTATGCTAATACTAGTATAGTAACAATACTCTAATGCTTCCTTCTTTGCTTGAGGATAAGGGTTCCATTTATAGAAGAAATGGGGAAATGAAAGGTTAAGATTGAGAAATCTTAACAAGGGTTAGGATTGAAAGATATTAAATCCATGTGAGACTTTCAACCCAATCACATGTTGACAAGTGTCACCATGAGGAGGCTTGAGAGGAGAGATAAGGAGCATTAAATGCTTGAGGGGACATGATGGTTACCCTAAGGGGTTGGGTTAGGGTTAATGGATATTTCTTTTATTCAAGGGATAAATGAATGTGCAAGGGTTAAATGGTTACCTTAGTCAAAGAAATAAATGCTTTGAAGAGACCCATGAGTCAAAATGATGGTTAAGTTAGAGGAAAGTCTCTAACCAAAGGTAAAAGATGAGTTAACCATAAATGGTTATGTAAGAGCCTTTAATGGTTTGGAAGACTTTAGAGGTTAACCATTTGAAGACATAAAGCCTTTAATGGTTATTGAAGACTTTGGAGGTTTTTAATTAGTGACTTCCTTTTATTTAGGAATGTGATAATGATTAGGATAGGATTAGGCTAATTAGAAGAGTTAGAAGAATCTAGAAGGGATTTAGGCATGCAAGTGGATTTTGTAAGAGAATGCAAGTGGGAGGAATTTTGGGATTTTCAATTGAAGTAAAATCATTTATTTCAATTAAATGGTGTAATTTGCATTTGGATAGATATTTAAATAAATATTAATTTATTTAAATGTGAATGTGAATTTTGGATTTTATTTAAATAAATTTTAATTTATTTACATGAGAAAAAGGAAGATAAATCATTAAATGCTTGAAGACTTTGAGGGAAACCATTAAAGGCTTAAGAAGACTCTAGAAAGAAGCCATTAAGTTTGAAGACTTTAAGGGAAACCATTAAAGGCTTAAGAAGACTCTAGAAGTAAGCCATTAAGTTTGAAGACTTTAAGGGAAACCATTAAAGGTTTCAAGTGGGTGAGGATAAATAGAATTTTAAATAAATTATTTATTTATTTAAAATAGTTGTGCAACTTGCATTTGTAGGAAAATGCAAGTTGGTGGAGGATAAATGTGATTTAAATAAATGTTAATTTATTTAAATGTGAGAGAAGACTTAATTAAACAAATATGATTTATTTATTTAATTAATGGTCTGAATTTGGTTAAGTGAATTAAATCAAATAAATTGAATAATTTATTTAATTAATAGGAGAAGAGGGTTAAGATGAATTAATTAATTATTGATTGATGGTTAAATAATCAAATAAATACTAAATATTCATTTAATTAAGTGGACAGATTTATGTGTCTACAAATACAAAGACAAATTCAATGCTAGCTCAACAAGACTTGATGAGATGTTGGAAAGTCAGAGACATGGGAAAGACATGCGAGGACTTGGATTTGAGAAAGGAGAATCCTCCAGATCTGGACAAAGCAATGCAAAACCTAATCATAAGAAGAGAAAGAATCCTCTGGTAAGACAACCTAATGCTTATAAATTCAATGGTAGATGTTTTACTTGCAATAAATTTGGTCATATGACGAATCAATGTAGAAGTAGGATGAATAATGGAATGAACAATATGAACAATGGTCCTACCTTTATCGGTCAGTGTTTCATATGCAATAATTTTGGTCACAAGTCAAATATGTGCAGAGCAGTTTTGAATAATTTTCAAAACAAGAGATGCTATGCTTGTGGGATGTTTGGACATATCTCTAATCAGTGCAGGATGAGACCAAATCAAATGAACTTTAGACCTATGCAAAATGTTGTTTGTCGTACATGCAATAAAACCGGTCACATTGCAAAACATTGCAGAAGCAAAAATGTGAACAAGAGTGCTCCGGTGGACAAGAACAAAGTTGATCATAAAGGCAAGGCAAAGGTAGAGGAGATCAAAGAAAAGAATGAGAAGATGTGGGTCAAACAAGATGGATCTAAGGTGGACAATGGATCTGCACCTGAATCCGGTGGAGGATCTTCATCCAATAATTAAGGCATTTGGCCTTAGGGGGTGGCATCTTCATGCAAAATCCTACAGAATCCCCTTGGGGTGATACATGATCGATCATGATTGATTGTAGATGCTTGGAGATGAATATCTGGATCTCCAAATCACCCGATGAGTTGATTGATGTTCAACAGGGCATCCGATTTAACCTTATTAGTGCATTTATGTCAACTTGAAATTAGGGTTTGCAAGGTTAAAAAGGAAAAATGTTAATTGTTTCTCACATTGCGAGCGAAGAGAAGAATCTAGAGAGCAAGGTGAACTAGTTATCAAGGCGATCTAAGAGATCAAAGAAACTTCGACAAGGAGTATATGTGCATTCGACAGATGCAAGGGGTATTTACAGAAGAACACTCTTAACCCTAAATTTCTCATAATGGCATCATCTTTTGTTAATACTCCTTTGGTAGTTGAGTTTTTGGAGAGAGGAAGGTCGCAATTCAAGAAGCACCCATTTAAGTCAGTCGAGGATGATCCAAATGGTGCCTTCTCATCTGTGCCCTACAATGTTCTGCATGTCGACGATGTAAGAGTTTACATCCATTACACTATTGAAGAAACTGGTAATGAGGTGATTCTAGTACTCTACAACCAACACCTCCAGGATAGGGATGGAAGCCTTAAACCGAAATATGCGCAATTGCAGAGGAAGGGTTTCACACAGTTTGTGCATTTCCCCGCATATGACGAAGATGAGTGGCTAAGATATATTCTGAGTCGTGTGCGTGATGAATTCATCTGGTTAGACAAGCCTTACAAAATAACCAAGTAGGTCATTCATGCAATCACATGTCTGCATAAAATTAGTGACAAATTGAATCTGAGGAAGGTAGGTAACACAACTATGACAAAGGCAACCAGTGCACAATTCGATAACAGATCAATGACTATTGATGATATCTAGGAGCATGGTGTAAGATTTGCGTCTATGATCATTGGGTACAAGGTCTATCAGTCTAGCAGACTTACTTTTGTCTCTGGTACAACCATTTATGCAACATATCAGATGGTGAAGGAAGACACTTAGTATGATCTTTGTTCAGCTCTTCTTGAGGAGCTCCTGAGGAATTTGAAGAAGATAAAATTTTATAAGACGAATGTATTTAAGTTCGGTTCTCTAATTGTCTGTTTGGCATTGTACTTCATGAACCAAATTCTCGGTACAGGAAGAGTGCAATGGGCATTTTATTTATCGATGGCCACCCAGATCAATCAAAGTTTGCAAAGATTAGGAAACAAAGAAAATTAGATAGCAGCCTTGTGGAGTTTCTTTAAGACTTTCCAATGCCGAATGGAAGATAGAGAAAGGATCCCTAAAGAGATTGTGGAGAAATATAAGAACTCTATTTGCTTCATGGTGAATAAAGACCACTATCACATGGAATTTGTGGAGACCATAACAGTCTGGATTTTGCTGATGGGTTATGAGGTGGATGGTCAAACACTTGAAGCTTATGCTCAAAACCTCCTGAGCAAATCAGTGGACCCCAATAAACCTAGGTTTGACACATTTAAGGAAAAAGACATGGAGTTGCACAAGCAGTTCACAGTGATTGCAAGGAAGAGAAAATTATCTAAGATGGCTAAGGAATTGGTAGTGCAGATGGGATTTACCAGAGAGGTGGTGAAGAAAGCAAGGGAGAAGCATGCTTAGATGCAAGCTAAGAGGAATCCAAGAAGCCAAAGGCTGAACTGGTTCCCTCTAAAGCTAAACCAAAAGAGACCAAGTTTGCCCCTACTCTGATTGTACCATCTACAAGACAGAGCTCATCTGGAAAGGGAGTTTTGAAGCAAAGGAGAAACCTAAATGAACCCATGTTGTTGTATCTTCGATGGCATCTAAGACTAAATCAAATGAAGAAGCACGAAAGGCCAAGAAGAAAGGAGAATTTGTAAGGGTGGTGAGGAAGCCATAGTCTACTGGAGCCCCGTAGAGCAAGAAAGATAAATTTGAACCTACCCTTATCGGAAGACCCAAGAGGGGAAGGCAGCTCAGAACTCAACTTGACAATGATCTTGAAATTGACAACTTGCAAGGTAAATATACATTTGTTCCTCTAATGACAACATATCAATTGATTGATGAGATAATTATTGATGAGAATTTGAAGAATATTGGATCATATTACGAAAATCTAGTTGAAGCAAATCAAAGAAAAATTGAGGAAGCGGTTGTTTTGTATTTACACAACTTTAGTAAAACTTTGATTGAATTGGATCGTAGTATCCCTAAGGATTTGTACAATATTATTGATGCGAGGAGGTTGATAGCCAGTAAAACAGGTAAGGAAATGAAAGAAAGAGAATTGATCAATATTTGCACCTGTATCTCCCAAGATGAAGCTAAAAGGCTTATTGAGGAAGCAAATAAGAAGGAATTTAGAAGCAGAAATAGGGTGAATAGGTTAATGATTGGCAAGGTTGGGGAAGTGAGGAAGGAAACTGAGGATATCTGGAGAAGAATCATAAAGAGCAACCCTTTGTATAGTGATGCATTTCAAACTTCCCATCCGAAAGTAAACGAAGGTGTCTTTGGTGATCAAAAGGATGAAACTCAGACTGAGGGACATCCAAAAGATCAAGGCTGTGTAACACTTGATGTTGAGATCAGTGAAAATCCTCCGGTGGTAGATAGTACTAGAGAAGTTCCCGAGATTCAAAAGGATGGCATTGCACCAAGTGGTAATATCGGTGCACAGGATAAAGGGAATGATGCTGCCATTCTGAGAAATTTAGGGTTAAGAGTGTTCTTCTATAAATACCCCTTGCATCTGTAAGAGTGGAAGGGATTGATTTTGAAGAAACATTTGCCCCAGTTGCAAGATTAGAAGCCATTAGAATGTTTCTAGCCCTTGCAAGTCATAAAGGTTTCAAGGTCTACCAAATGGACGTAAAATCAGCCTTTCTGAATGGAGATTTAGAAGAGGAAGTGTATATTGAACACACTGAAGGATTCATTATATTAGAACAAAAAGATTATGTGTGCATATTAAAAAAGGCTCTCTATGGCCTCAAACAGGCCCCTAGAGCATGGTACTCCAGATTATACAACTACCTTCAAAAACAAGGGTTCAAAAGAGGGGCTGCAGACAGTAATTTGTATTTCAAAGATGAAGGTAATGATTTGTTGATTGTAGTTGTTTACGTAGATGATATTATTTTTGGTGGTAGAAAAAACAAGATGTGTAAAGAATTTGCCTCTAATATGAAAAATGAATTCAAAATGTCTATGCTTGGAGAAATTTCCTTCTTTTTGGGATTGCAGATTTTACAATTAAGTGATGAAATATTTCTTTCACAAACAAAGTATATTAAGGAGATGTTGAGAAAATTTAGAATGGAGGATTGCCACCCTGTGAGTACCCCCATTGTCATAGGTTGCAAGCTTAGTAAAGAAGATGAATCTCCTGATGCAAATCAAACTCAATATAGATCTATGATTGGAAGCCTTCTCTATGTGACAACCACAATGCCAGACATTATGCAAGTTGTTGGTGTGGTTGCGCGGTATCAAGCAGCACCAAAGGAAACACATGTGCAAGCAGTAAAAAGAATCTTCAAGTATTTGAAGGGTACTATGGATTTTGGGTTGTGGTACCCAAAAGGTGATGATTTCACTCTCAAGGCATACACAAATGCAAATTGGGGAGGTGACACTGATGATAGAAAAAGCACCAATGGAGGGGCTTTCTTCCTTGACAACAATCTTGTATCTTGGCTAAGCAAGAAGCAAGCTTCAATGTCTCTGTCTACTGCAGAGGCAAAGTATATTGCAGCAACAACATGTTGTACCCGAGTATTGTGGATGAAACAAACCTTGCAAGATATTAAAGCTGCATATGATCATCCTATCTCCATTTATTGTGATAATACGAGCGCCATCAGCATGTCAAAGAACCCAAACATGCATTCCAGAACAAAGCACATTCCAATCAAAGTTCATTTTCCAAGGGAGCAGGTTTTTGAGCAGCAAGTAAACTTGGAATATGTCCCAAGCAAGGAGCATCTAGCAAATATTTTGACAAAGCCTCTTTCAAGAGAGACTTTTGAGTACCTAAGGGGAAAATTGGGAGTAATATCACTCTCATCTTTTCACTAAAATGCAGGTTACAAGCAATAGAAGACCCCTTGCCATTGATGTCAAAGGGGGAGAAATTGGAGACAGGGGAGCATTAGACTAAGGGGGAGCATTGCTTATCATTTATGTTGCCATCAATGACAAAGGGGAATATTGATGGAAAATTGTCATTGATGTCAAGGAATAGTCAATCATATAGTACTTGGAGAAATATATACTCTTAGTATATATACGCACAGGAAGAATTATTGATACAACATACACATACACACAATGATACATACACAACAATACTAAAGCCTTTACCAATTACTCATATAATACATATTCTCAGAAAATAAGGGGTCTAGGTTACATGCCTATGTGTACCAATTCATGGTGAACGTATCCAAGATCATTCTGGACATATTGTGGCAAGTCAGGTTAATAGCAACTCATTGTAGAAAGGCAGTGTGTAAAAAGTCTCATAATTATTTGTTCCAAGATGTGTTTTGCATATAACACCAACATTCTACCTTGAAGAATACATTTGATTCTTCTATCAACATCATGAGATCTACCCGATACTTCATGTTAGCGGCAGACAGAGGTGTGCAAGGGTTATGTATGGTGACAACAAACAATCATCGAAGATCAAGTATCATATGTTTAAAAATGCGATTTAATTACTTATGCCACGGGTTCGTATGCTATGAGAAATCAAATTATACATATACGATTAAGTTTGAAGCCGCATCATAATAAATTTAACACTTCAACAAATAGTAACCAATCACCACGTTAACTAATTCATTGCTAATAAACAACTACGAATTAAGCTTGAGATTATCCACGAAGAGGTGTGGTGGCGGCAAATTTGAAGAGACGTGTTCCTTTCATAAAAATATATATATATATATATGAGTGTTGTGATTGTTATTTTTTGAAAAAGGGAAAAAAGAGTGGTATGAAATCATTAGAATATGAGTATGAATTTTTAAGTGGATGCCGTAAATACTGAAGACAAAAATTGAGATTAAGGGAATGCAGTTTGTAGACTTTTGCGTAATAATATAATGTTGCGGAATCAATAGAGAAAAGGAAAGATCATGCAAAGTATATTTATATACATATACTGAAAAATATTATTGAAGGTACAAATGTGTGTAATAAACAAATGTTGAAGAAACAAACGGCTATGTATACTATGTTCATGTGAATAAGTCTGAAATCATCTTCAGACTGTTAGTCAGAAATAAAAGAAAGAATGTTGTGCTAAATATATAAAGCATTAAGATAGTGAAAAATAGAAGTATGGAAGTCACTCAGACTGCAAAAAATTATCAGATATAGGTGAAGTTGAAGCTTCAACCTTGTGAGTTGATACTCACTAAATCAGAATAGGGTGAAGGTTGAGCTTTGTCCTTGTGAGTTGCAGCTCACTAAAGTCAGCGATTAAGGGGTTGAAGTCTCTTGTAGGTTGGAACCTACAAAATCTGTGTAGGGAGTTGGAGCTTCTAGTGGGTAGGTACTCACAAATTAAGGGGTTGTGTACCTCTAAGTTTATTGTAAAAGAAATTCTCAAAATAATCATTTAATGTGGTTTTCTCCCCATTAGATTTCCACGAGAAAAATTATTGTGTTCATTATAATTTGTATCATTTCAGTTTGGTTTGAAGAATAAAAATATATAATATATTGATTCACCCTCCCCCCCCGCCGCTCAGTATATTTGAGTGTTATTCACATACTAGTGGAACACACACGCACACACACACAATTTGAATGGAAATATAGAAGATAGAGTGACTATGAGAAAAAACACACAGAGACAAAATATTTGAATGAAAAACTTTAAGATAGAGTGACTAAGGGAAAATAGTCAAGTTCCCTAACCACCATTTGCATATAGGCATTGTTAAAAGAAATAAGAGAAGAGTGTCCAATGACAAGAAATAAGATAGAATGCTTAAGTAAAAATAGTCAAGTTTCCTAACCACCATTCGAGTCTATGGTATTGCTAAAAGAAATCATTTCCAAAATGATGGAACAATGATAAATGTTCCCCTTTCTTGCCTCTTCTTCAATGACTTCATACCATCTCTCTCATGGACTAAGAATTTCTTTGATACTACTTGTTAGAAATTCGACACAATGGTAACCATAATAAGTGAAACTAATATAAAAATAAACAATCAAAATAAAATAAATAAATAAATAAAATAATTGACATTATACTTATATATGATCCTAATATTTGGATGACATGATATAAGATAAAATGCCTAAGGAAAAATAGCCAAATTTCCTAAACACCATTTTTGTCTAGGCCGTTGCTATTAGGAAAATGGAGTCTTAGCCTTGCAATAATAAAATATTATTGTTGATAAATGGTGCAGGGGGTAACCCCATTGCGAGGTTTGGGGTACGCATGCCTCAACTAGTGTTTGGGGGCAACACCCCTAAAACCCATATTTTATGTAGAATTTATCATTATAAATCTTGACTGTTACATTAGATCATAGATCTAACAATGGATATTTTGTGTTCTTTACTTGTCCTAGATGGCAACCCTATTTTATGAGGGCATTGTATTATGGCTATGTGTTGTGATGTATCTAAGAATGTGATAGTCTATTAAAGATGCTATAGAGTGCACACACGCGCGCGCGCGTATGCTTACACTCACACACGTGGGATTTACCACCCACAAACTTAATTTGATTTAAGATTAGTCTAATTAATTCTAACATTTACTCATTCATTTAAAAATAATAATAATTCTAGTGGACATTTAAGATGTTTTTTTCACTTTTTAAAATAGACTAGAATTTGCATGATCAACAAATATAATAAATTTGCACACCTTTATAATTTTTTGATTATTATAAGAATTAAATAAATATAATTGTGCAAGGCCTTATAAATATAATTTGCACACCTTTATAAATTTGTTACTCTACGTAGGGAATGTGCTTTGGTTGTATTCGGTCACGGTTTTTTGTGTTGTGATCATTATGGAGTAAGCAATTTGTTATGTGGCATTTGTTGGGATATGAAGTACTGCTTTTTTCAGCCGCCACCATCATGCAAAGTCCCTCATTTATGTTGTATCTCGCATGAGCTTTAATCTTGCTTAAATGCCTTCACTTGTAATTATGAAGTGGTGTGATTTGTCCTGCTTACGTTTTTTGTGGCTGTTGTCTTTAAAAGCCGATATTTTTTCTCAATACAACAGTAAACTTTGAATCGGTCTTGTTGGGTTTTTTTCATATGTCGAGTGTTATTGCTCTTTCAAGATACAAGATTATTGTTGAGTGCCAGCTTGAGGAGGATAATGAGGTTTTGGGTAATAATTCTGAAATGCTTGGAAAGGTGTTTCGTTTGCTTACTCCTCAAGTGGATTTTGAGGTTCGCAGGTTGGTGGGAACTCTCTGGTTGCAGTTTGGATCTTCTTTTTCTTGCTTTGAGATTTTGTCTCGATTCCTTACTGTTTGCCATGACATTTTGTTTGATAAGGGTTTACTCCAACTCTTGGTTAATGTGTTCATTCATCCCTCGATTTGCTCCTGGGAGCTTGTTAGGTCTGCATTGGATAATTATCATTTTGAGTTGGGTTCTTTTTATTATGGGGGCTTTCTTCCTCGTTCTAATCTATTGGATAATGGGAGGTGTGGGGAATTATTGTTTGAGTTGAGAATGGGTTTATTATGTGACAAATTGGGGGATACTTTGAAATCATTTGAAATCTTGCTAGATTGGGCTCCTTCACAGTTAGTGGATAAAGCATTGGTTGTGCTTATGGGTTTACATTCTCTGCTCTCTTTTGGTTTTTTGGCTTCAGCTCCTCCATGGCTTGAATTTCCCTTGCAAATTATCCCTCCTTCGAGCATGGATAGAGAGCCTCCTGTTGAGAGCTCAAGTTCTTGGTTTCAGATTAAACTACTTTATGCAGATATCTGTGGGTTGATAACTTTTTGATGCAGGTTTTTTGAATTGTTGATATGCTCAAATTTTTTGGCAAGCCTGGGAAGCTTTGATGCTACGTACCTCTTCTACAGATCATATCTCACAGGCTGGGTGGTTCTCTCTCATTTTTTTTGACAGTCGTATGGATAATTATATGTATATCTTTGAAAGTCATGTAATGGGAGGATGATCACAATCAGATATGTAATTGGGATTATTGGGTTTTTACTTTTTTGCATTTTTGGGCCACAACCAGAGGTTTTTTTGCTAGTGTGCCCTTTGAACCCATTGTATCAAAATTCAAAATTAATAAAATATAGTTTAGTGGCTTGCCCACTTTTATCAAAAAATAAAATAAAATAATTTGCTACTCTAAAAAGAATTAAATAGATTTAATTATGTACAAAGATTAACAATAGCTAAAGTTTGCACACTTTTCCAATTTATTAACTCTAAAAAGAATTAAATATTGGCAATTGCACCAAAAAAGGAGGTGAAATAGTTACACCAATAGTAAAATATATTTTCAATACTATATTGGAGGGTACAAAATTGTAGAATGTAAAAATTGCATCTATTGGTAATAATTATTTGAAATGTAAACCAATTGATTTTAAAATATAAAAATTTAAATATGAATTAATGCAAATCAATTTGAGAATATAAATCATACAAAATATTTTTACAATATATGAAAATAAATAATTTAAGAAATCAATTACGATTACATTTAGAGATGATTTATTTAATTTTTATTTAATATTAGATACTGTATTATAAATTATATGAGTGATTAGTTTTATTAAAGCATACAAGTAAATTTTAATTTAAATCTTTTCATTAAAGATAATCAATAGAAAGAATACTCATTTTATAGAAGATTCTAGATTATTAATTGTAGATAGGAATTTCTTTTTACAAAGAATTATAGGCATAGAATAAAAGATTTTTAATATTGAGGAGGTTTAAGATGATTCATTTATTTTGTAACCTTAGAATATAACTTTATGTTAGTTGGAAGGAAAGCAAAAAAGTGAAATTCAACTAATTAGGTAAAATATATTTAAACATCTCAAACAACAAAATAAAACTAAAGATTGTATATTATCAATTACGCTACTTGTAACACATCAATTCTTGCAATTTATGCATACGTAGTTAAACATACAAATCTAAAACCCTAATAATTTAGTCAATAAAAAATAATAAATTTAGTGCACATAATAATTAGAAATTTATTATTAACAAAACTTCATAACATTCATTAAACATATTAATAAATTAAATTTTTTAAATAAATATTAAAAAATGATATATATAAATAAACCTAATCAAACTTTAAGAAGGTTACAGATTTCTTTTAAAAGTATTTATATCTAACTTATTATGGTTGTGGCCGATGGAGCTGCTCCTATTACATAGTAAAAAATAAAACTCAAATGCTGCATTTAGTAATTCTCTTTTGACACCTAAGTAAATTGTTCATCAACCTTTATAAAGGATCTTAGCAAGGATATTATGTATATATGTTTGGCGTCTTTTATTTTTAAACTAGCAATTGCACCTTGGTGTGCAATGGGTATGTCAAAGAGGTGTGAAGGGTCAATTAAGAAATAATTTGGTCTATTTTGCATATATTTGTGTAGTACATGAGCTCAATTAATAGGCCATTTAGCAAATGATTTTATTTTTGCAACAATGGTCTTGAAAGAGAAGTGATAGGTTGCATATACTTACAAGGATCCAATCATGAATGAAAATAACCTTTAAATCAAGAGGATAATTATCTCTATTACCAATAGTGTCATATTATGTTTGCAATAGGGAGAGAGGGAGAGTGAGGGATCAAAAGAGGGAGAGATATATGGGATTAAAAGAGGGAGAGATATATGGGGAAGATCAATAGGTTGAGAGGGGTGGGCGGGTGGCGAGAGGGGGGTGGGGCACTATAGAGATCGAGATAGAGAGGAAGATAGAGATAAAGATAGAGATGGAGATGGAGAAGGCGAGGGATTTGGGGATAAGGAGAGGGAGATGTGGAGTGCAAAACCAAACAAGGAAGATCAAAGAGAGGGACCCAAATTGGCTTTCAATTCCTGAAAGAATATATCCAAGGCAAGGAGGTAGAGAAACAAATGAAGGAGAAAGGATGCCAGCGATAGAGCAAACATTTGATATTCAACAAAGGATTTTAAGATACTATGTATATTTTTCTTCTAAAACTTGAATTTTGATACATGGATAGTTGTTTGTAGTATACAATCATACTAGTAGGCATTTTATGGGGGGTTGATGGTTTTTTGATAGTCTGTATATCTTGATCATGATAGATGCAAGGGTAGTGGTAAGACTGTTATGAGCTATGAACATGGCATTTATTGTTAATTGTAATTTTTTTTAATATAAATATAGTACAATCAAAACTTTACTGATAAAAAAAATTATTTGGGCCTTCTAGAAGCATTTGAAATAAACGTTGATATGTAAGGTTTTGTTGATTAAAGAAGAAGAATCATGAAGTAAAGAACAAATATTATTTTACAATTGAGCAACCTGGTACAAAGTCTAGATCTATCCATTATTTTCTCAAAATCTATAAAGTGCACAAGGCTACAACACAAAATTAAGCAATGAATATGAAGGTGCATGCATAATTTGAATAATGAAATTATGTCATTATAGAAATGGTATTCAAGTTTACACACTTTAAACAATTGAAAATTTATTTTCTTGTGGTAGAACGTATCACTGATATTCTACTCTTGAAAAGAGCATTAAAAAATTCCTTCCAAAAAAATCCTTTTACAATGTGCATATTACTTATTAATAAAAATAAATAAAAAACAACTTGGAAGTTTGCATGAAAGTTTACATCCCTAAAAAAAATTAATCCCTCTATCTTTTCTATCATGGTGGAGACTTTGCATGGTTTTTCCAATTCATAAGTAAATTGCAATGTCCATGATCCATAAACACAACAACTTTGCATACTTTTGTAAATTATTTATTTCAAAAAGAGCTATAATTTATTAATGCTTAAAATAATTTTAACTATGTGCTAGAACTAAAAGTAGTGGAAGTTTTGAATACTTCTACAATTTATTATTCTAAAAAAATAAAAAATAAAAAATTATGCACAAAGACTTATAATGATCAGAGGGCCCTTTATATCCTTAAAGTGCATAACTAGACTTTTGTATGCACTTTGACCAACTTAGAAGCGATGATTTGACTCCCTTGGTGACAATTTGCGAAGCTAAGAAGTCAAATTTCAGTCAAGTGCCTTATCCATTGAACTTAGTTGATGAATCCCATATTTCATGAAATCCAACCACAATAGAATTATTTATGAATGATATTGGACGACACAATCCCATTTCTGAATGTCACAAAACTTCTCATTTTTAAAAACATAACCCCTATTAAAAATTGACCTCTAATTGTACTAATTGTAAAATTACCCATGTATGGGGACAAGACTAACTCCTTCAAAAGCTAAGAAGGCATTATAGTGATACATGGTTCAAGAGCCATTATCTAGTTGTTTATATGGCCATATTTTTCCCCTTCATGAAGATTTCACAATGTTCTCATAATGATCGACTGTTATCATCCTCACTAAAATGATGCTTCTACAATAGACTGAAACTCTCTCATTTGGCCATGTTCTTCAATGTCAAAGGGTTGTTAAAGCTACTTCGTTGATAGGAAAGGGAAGAATACATATACATGTATTGAAGATCAAGCAACAACAAGTAATTTGTTTATGTCCTGTTGGTGTCTGTTTTATCATCTACCAAACATTAGAATAGCATACCCCAAGGTATTCTATCCTCTCTTGAAAAATCACTACTGATTCTAAGGTCTATATGTGCGAACAAGCGACTTTAGTGAAATAGCTTCTTGGGTAGTGTATGCTGAAAATCTCAAGGGGGACTTATGTTAACAAGTATCTTTGAACTGCTGGACTTAGACGGATTTAGCAATTTTAGGCTCTTCTTTTTTTCTTTTTTTTTCGAGGTTTAGACTTTCAAAAAGGGAAAAAGGGATATGGTTTGAGAAAGCTAATCTAATCCTACAAACTCCGGAAACGGTATCAACTGGGTGCTCTCGGGAAACGAAACTTTGCTTCGCCACACTAGGGACAACTACACAAAGCCGGTGCAATCTTCAATGGATTGTGCTTGTGATTAAGATGTTGGGATGCACAGAGAATGGGCTCAGACTAACTTTGCACGGTGAAATGGAAATCATCCATTCACCAAAACTATGAGCGGAGATACACCATCGATTAACACTTATCAAATCCTTCATTAAAATTAACAACAATGAAAGCAAATCTAAATTAATATTAACTAAGTGTTGAGGAAATTGAAACCATGCAAATCATTCAAACAATAGGAATTACAAAGCCTTAAGAGAAAGTGCACATGTAATATATTATCTGGAAATGACCTTACGCAACAATCCATCAAAAACCTCACACTCTCCAAATGAGAGGAGGTAACCTTATATAGTTTTTCAGAAATAAATGAACGACCAAGATCAAACAGTGATCAAGGGCCTAGATTGAAAGTTATAAACCCTAATTAGGGTTTCCTAAAACACTATCAGCATGCATGAATAAGAAAGTGACATGTGGCACAACTGCTAATCTCACTGAGGTGAGCGTCCACTTTCCTCCTTCGCAGATTCGATGTACCTGGACACAATAAGCTTGACCTCCTCCATGGTGACACTTGGAAAACTGCTAATTTGGAAGTCGATGATGTCCACCTCATCGGTACATGTGGCGAGGATGCTTTTCCACTCAACCACTTGGGCAAGAAAATTTTCATCGATGAAGAGAAAGTTTGCAATCTTTGAGAGATTGCATTTGTCAATCATCCCTGAATCCTTGAAGAAGCTTGACCGAATCCTGGCTCTTAGGTTTTCTGCCTGCAAATGCTTCTCCCTTATACTTTCTCTCTTCCAGATCTCAAATGCTACATGAAATACCTTGCTTAGGATCTCCCTGACACTTTCCTCTGTCTCAAAGCACTTGGTCTCGGATTTCTTCAAAACTTCAATCCAGGTGACCAAGGCATAATACCGTGTGTTGAAGTCGTACCTATCTCCAGCCTGTATGATACCTGCATCCACTAGGCTTCTTTTCGACAAGCCTCGGATAACCTTCAGATGCGGAAGTATTTCATCCTGAATTTCCTCCACATCCTCCCAATTGGTAGCTAGATCCTGGATACGATTGATTAGCGAAGAGGTCAACTCATGTGCTGACACTAAATTTTCTACCAGTATATCAGCAGGTTCTGAAGCATCTGAAATCCACTCCTTGGCCTGTGTGAACGAGCCCTTCATATCCTCATAATCCTTCATCGATTCCTGCTGAAGAGGTTGTGGAGGGGTAACCGGGATCTCATGGTTAAGTGGTCTGGTAAGATGGAGAACATACTTTCTCCACTGCTGGTTTTCTTCTTCAACCTTCTTTCTCTTTTCTTTCTCCTGAGCTAAACTTGTCTTTAGAGCGTTACAAGAGTCATCGAAATACTAGACCTCTTGGTCTTGGGTGGGCTTACCCAGCTCTATGGTGGTGATCTTGTAATCATCCACGGCGACATTGTCCCTAGTTTTTCCTTCTTTAGGCATCACTATCTGGATTGTCCTGAATCTTGCACTGTCTCTCTGAATCAAAGAAAACTTTCTGGCGGGCTTGGGTGGTTTAGCTATAACTGGCTCATTCGCCTTCTCCAGAAATGCTCCTGTGATTTCTTCGGAACAGGCCTCCTTGGGTACCTTAGCCTTTATTCTTTCCCTTAGCCAATCCGGGATAGTTGATTGCTCTACAGTATTATGGTCAAATCCATCATCTGTCCCTCCTGGGTTTGCAACTACACCATCTAAGAAGACTATGGGAGATGTAGGCGTCTCAGTTTGCTCTCTGTCCGGACTTTGGACAACTTCCTTCATTACTTCCTCAACCGAAGGAGAAGGCACTCTTACTTCATCATTAACTATGCATATGTTCATCTCCTGTTCCTCAACTGCATTTTGATCAGGCATGATAGAAGCGGCACTTAGGATGGATTGGCCTTCGTTGGACTCCCTTCTTTCCCCTACAATCTTCTTTCCTGTGACCTTTACGAAGCTTCCAACTAACTCCTTCCTCTTCCGAGACCCAACACTTTCTGGATTTCGGGCATTACCTGTAGGGGTACAAGGATTGGAGGACAAAGAGTCATCCACTCCCATCAATTCGTAGGTCAAGGTCACACCTTTGGACTTTAATTGCCTTGTCCTTTCAAATGTCCACCACCTAGAATACTCAACCACCATCCTCATGAGGTCGGCTAGATCTGACTTTTCTCCCTCTGCCCAATCTATCAAAACTAGTGGTTCATTCTTAATTTTTTCGAAGCCCGACTGTTGAAGCTCAAGGCTATCCTCTACTTGGTTAACAACTTTGAATACCTCTGTTGCTCTTACCATGCTCAAAGGAATTCTAGACCAAAATCTCTTCCTCATCTCGAAACTATCGGCTGCGTTAGCCCAATAATCTTCTAGATCAGGCCTGTGCTCAAATGTCATTCCTTCAACCTTCTTTATTATGTGGAATGGATCGAAATTCCTTCTTGCCTTGTACTGATAAAGGGGATACCAGGCCAGCTCCTCAGCAGTCGCAACAGCTTGTGACGATGGACATGTCTACAGCCCATTACCAATTGTAAGAGAGGAAGTTTCTGCCTTCTTTTGTTTATCCCTCTAAATTGCCATATACCCCTCCAATTGCCTCACAACCTCGAGCAACACAACTCGGTTGGTAGGGTAAGATGGAAGCTTGTAGGGAGGCCTAGAGAATCCTTGAATTCTAAGGTAAGTGAACTTTGGATATTGGATATACCAATATCCAAATCAACTGATAAAGTCCATAGACTCTTGAGAGAGCCTCTGGTGCAGTCCACCTTGTAACGTCTACGTGATGTGCATGAGGAAGGTATCATTTACTCTTTTAAAATGGAACTTTTCTTCCATGTGGAGCTGGGGATAACAATCATAGACTGGAAACTGGTTCTCTTTGTTCCCTACTTCTCCTCTGCAAGTGAGGCCTCTGTATCTGCAGGTTCTGGCCAAGGAATAAAACAGGTACGAACTCATGAAGAAGGTCCTATTCGCTTCTAGGTTCCTCAATTGGCTGTCTAGGTTGTCGCTAATCATCCGGGCCCAGTCTATCATCTTTACTCCATTCATTATTTCATTAATGAAATAATACATCCAGGGCTCGAATGGAGCACCTTGAGGATTTCCCATTATTTTGTTGAGCAGAACGATCATGTCTCCAATGTCTTCCTTGAAATATGCTCTTACCAGGCTCTTCCTTTGAAGTTTGGAGGCGCCCTTCCTTGATTTGTCCAGCCAGGAATGGTTGACTATGGCATCATACTCCTCTAAGTGGTCCTGATACATGCTATCAACTTCGTCCTTTGTTACATACACCGTGTTGTGGTACTCTGGGATCCGGAAGGCCTCTCTGATGGCCTCATCACTGATGTTCGCCAGCACCCTTCCATCAGGTGTAACATTGTCTTTATTGGTGGGGTTGTAATGTTTAGCGCATTCAACTACTAATTCATTGCATTGCATGGTGGGAAGGAAGCCAGCAGCATGCACAATACCACTCTTCATCTTTCGTGCATTTGTGGTAGGCACAAGGTTGTCCAGACTGAACATCCGCTTCTTAAATTCCCTCAGATTGATGTGTCTAAGGTTGGTGTCGCTAACATTTTTCCACTTCGAAGTCATCCTTGACTCCAGAGGAGCGTCTTTATCCACTTGAAATTTCATAGTGCCTAGGATCTGCAAACATACAATGAAATTTTAAGTTAGAAATAAATTTGTAATTTGAAGATAATAAAGGGGCTGCGAATGGCTAAGTGTTTGAAAATTTCATTTTATTCTCATACTTAGCCATAAAAACTGGATTTTCATCTAAAAAACCCTTTAATTTCGAGGGTGGTTGTGATCGTAAATCAACACCAAGTGTTATAATTCCAAAACTCTCTTATACTTAGTCAAAAAAACAATGATTTTCCTCCCCTAGAAATTTGAATAAATCCACTAAGCATCATTTCTCAAACTCTTGAAAAATACTCAAAAAATACATAAATCTGCATCGTGAATTCAATTTCACCTTCGAATAGATGGAAGTAAGGCTGGAAATTTCTCAAAAGGATTCAGAAAATTTGGGAAGGATTCAACAATTCTTCCTTATACCGGTTGGCTTTTCTTAAAAATTTGTGAAACTTTTGCCAAAAAAGCTTGGCCAACTATAAGCAATGTCGAAATTTCTTCAGATGAACTCCAATCTGAAAACACTTTACTATGCTCTCCTTAATAACTTTGAACTTCTTAGTGTAGAAATGAATCTTCCAATATTCCCTTTCTGAAAAACTTTCTATTTTGGTTTTTAAGTTCGAATTGCTTCATAGATTTTGATGACATCACTCTGAACTTGTTGACTTTGTTTGACTCCAAAGCATAAGGCGGAGTTTTGGAGCTCTCTTCATGGGCGGACTTCCTTCATGTTTGGCGGACTTCTTTTCCTCTTCAAGGCATAGGGCAGAGTTTGATGGCCCTTCCATCATAGGGCAGAGTTTTCATGCTCCCTCTATGGTGGACTTTCAAGGCATCATGGAGGGCGGAGTTTAGATGCACCTCCTATGGCGGACTTTGAATGACATGGTTACCAAGGGCAGAGTTTGAAGGCATCTCCTTCAACATGTATGGCGGACTTTTGAAGTGACCCCAAGGCATGGCGGAGTTTATAGAGGGTCTTCAACATCACACTTTGCACCTTGGGCGGACTTTTAAGCTTACTCTTCAAGGCGGAGTTCAGAGGTGGCACCAAGGAGGGCAGAGTTTTGAGCTCCCTCTTCTTGGTCTCTTTAACATATGGCAGACTTTTAGACCTCTCTCAACATAGGGCGGGGTTTGAATGACCTTTCCCAAGGCAAACTTTGGAGGACACCAAGGCATGGTGGAGTTTAGAGTGTTCTCCTAGGGCGGAGTTTTGGATGACCTTTCCCAAGGCGGACTTTGAAGGCATCTCCTTCAACATGCATGGCGGACTTTTGATGACCTCACCATCTTCACCAACAAGCTTGGGCGGACTTTGGAAGTCCACAAGACAGGGCAGAGTTTTGAACATATCACCAAGGGCGGGGTTTTAACTACCTTCTCAAGGCATAGGGCGGAGTTCTGTGCTCCCTCTTCTTAGCCTCTCCAACATTCATGGCGGACTTTTGACACCTCTCAATATGGCGGACTTTTGATCTACCTTCATCATGGCGGACTTTGATGGCTTCCCAATCATGGCGAACCTTTATCATCTCCCCAACATAGTGGATCTTTGCTTGGGCGGACTTTCTGAACACCTGTCATGACACTCAACCTTATCCATTAGCCATACTCAGAAAAAATTTGGAAAATTTCAAAATTTCACATTTTAACCAAATTTAACCAGATTAACTTGAAATTTGAAATCCATATTTAGGCAAACCATCTGAAGCAATATGACCCCTAAAATGTAGGGAACTGGCTTTTTAGATCAAAACTTGGAAATTTTGGGTCTCGGTCGAAGCAGGTGAGTGGGATCAGTGCAAATCCTAGATTCCCATTCTGAAAAAGCAAAAAGCAGACATCCCTAAAAAATAGGAAAAACTTTCTAAAAATAGCCATACGAAACTTCCTAAAAAATAGGAAAAAGCAAACTTTCTAAAAATAGAAAGTTGTCCAAATTCGTCCAAATCAATTGTGATCTTCGTCCTTTGGCCTTTCTAAGCATTTTGGCGGTGTTCATGCTTTGGAATCACATGGTTTGTAAAAATTAACTTTCAATCGTTAGGACTTGAACTGCTCAAAACTGGGCAAGGCTTGGCAAAACTGAAGCGGAAGGCCATAGGATACTAACAAAAACCCTAGAAAGCAGGAAAAGAGAGGGTCCCCATTTGCAATGGAGCGATGTGTGAAAAAGGTCACAACATGTCCTAAGAATGATTTACCATCCAAAACTATACCATATTTCACTCTCATGTTGATTATACTACATTTTCACTCCTGTTTTGTAATATTCACTCTAGTTTCAGATGTATGGTTTGGTTTGGTATAAGCTGCTGCTCCATGAACCATGTTTGAATTTCTGGTTTCTATGTAATTTTGTGATCAGTGTTTAATTGGAACCTAATAAAGCTTATATACCCAACTTCTTATAGGTTGGTGACCCAAAAGAATGTCTTATTGTTCTTTCTTTTCATTACATAATAATTCTCACCATCTTATTCTTTGCCACTCATACTATTAATGGTCATTAACATCATTTACACCTTTTCCATAAATGAATTTCTAGTAGATAAAAAATATTATGCCAATAAATTTTACAGGATGCAATAGAAGAAAATAAGATGTTTAATCTTTTTTCAAAAGTACAATACAGGCAATTTTAACGTGACTTCCTCAAAGAAATCGCTTTCACAGATAGATATAAACTAAAGTTATTTGATGTTTCCATTCTGTCATAACTTTAGAAAGATCAATTAAGTGGCAGAATGTGACAACTGCAAGCTCGCTTTTTTAATATCTATTACGAATGGTTTTGAGCAGCCACCAAACATAATCTGCAAAGCAACTAACAGCTGTCAACTACTTCAAAATTAAATCCAAAATACACAAATTTAAATGACAAGTACAGAAGCAAAGAGAATTGGAGGAGAAAAGTGTGAAAACATTTTCTTTTGTTCTTTTTTCCAGTTGGAAGGAATGTCCGTGCCGTGCTGATCTCTGGAAGAATAGAATAGAATAGAAGTTAAGGAAATGAGTCTATTTTAGCTTTTAGGCATACTCCCAAGAGTTGGACTTAATAATCAAACTTCGGTCTCACTACTCTGTGTACTTGAAGCTGGGTAGAATCACACACAGCACAAGGTGCCTAAAACTTACAGCCCATAAGCGATTACACCAAATGCCTTTTGGAGCTACAAACCAATTGGCCTCCAACCACGGGTATGAATACATTTTCTTGAAAACTCAACCTGGAATAAACCTTTTTCATTATGATTCATAAAGTTGTGACACGATGCCAACTAAATGATTTAGTGCAACTGTTCTAGCCATAAAATAGGCTGCATTTGGAAATTTTATATTTAAAATTTATATAGAGCAATCAAAACCAAACAACGAATCCAACAAAATGAGGGGAGAGGAAGGCATAAAAAACTTAGTGGTAATTACAAACATTTTATAGCATTCACCACTCAAATTTCATCATTATCAAAAGAAATTTTTGGTAGAGGTAGGCAAAAAGAAGAATCACAAGGATCTGAACCTTATGAAATGCCAAACACTATTTCCAAAGCAATAATACAACATTTCCTCCCATAAAATTTGATTTTAGTAGAGCTATAATGCACTGGATAGGAAAATGCTAGGTTGGAAATCGAGGTGTCAAAATGTCTAGGGAAGTAAAAAGTCATGTGTCACTTTCCAAGTTCAGACAATGCTAATTCTGGTTGGTATATTATTTTACTTCATCAATGATGCCTGCCTTGAAAAAGCACAAAAAACATGGCCCAACTAGAGTACATAGATTATATGTAGATCAAACATGAATATCTAAGTTGAACTTGAAACTATTTGAAATAAACATCAATACAAGACTGTACCTGTAATTGGGGTTTGTAGCAAAACCAAATGCCCAAGAGATCTGGATGCTTAATAACCAACAGACTCCCAACCTTTTTTCTCCAATGCCAGCCGCAAAGCCTGAATTATCACAAACACCTTTACTTCATAAAATGAATTAAAAACATGGGAAGGAAATGAGGAAAAAAAACATGAAAGCAACTATCTCGCCTTGATTCTCTTTCGGTTGATATCAAAGTCATAGTTTCCTAGTCGGGAAGCAGAACGATACTCAACAATTGGACGCTTGCCTGGAGGAAACCAAAATTCGACATCGTCTACAAACTGCAGATTGTAAATGATCAAGCATTCTTCAGGACATCCGAGTGACAGACTCTATATAAATCTGCTTATACATTAGTAAACAGAGATGCTTGTGGCAAAGACCATCTTACCCCCAATATAGGGCTTTCATACTCCACATGAACATAGTCGTCATTTTTCTCTACTATTTGTGGCATAAAATTATCAGGTTTTGTAGTCTTAATCTGAAAATGCAATACCCATATCAAATAAATAAGGGATTTAGTATCTGTTAGCAAGAAAAACTCACAAAACAAAAGCAATACTTTTTAATAGTTCTGTTTTTCGTCCTTCCATAATTATTTTGACCAAGCCTTCTATCCCTTTAGCAGTTTGCTTGATAGAACTCTCACAGATTCTTGTGCAGCAAGTTTCTAGTAAATCCATATTTCAAGATTAAACATCATATTACCATACTCCAGCAGCATTCAAATCGTTACAAATTACAATCAATAAGCCAATACCACTTCAAGTAGCTCAGACATTGCTTGTTGCTTAGACGCTGGCTTTTTTCTTCCACGTCCATCTTCTGGATTATAATTCCTGCAAAGGTTGCCATTTCAAGAAAGAACAGAATTATGGAAAGGGAGTGCACATCATTATCATAAATTTCAGCATTATGTGACAAAAATATATTTTCATGCGCCACTAATTTTGTAACATATTCATAATTTCATGACAGATCCAGAGGGATTGACAGTGCAAAAACTCTTTAAAGACAATTAGATTTGATTATATTCCCTGGAGTTGTTTGTGCCTGTTGTGACCATTTCACACATCGCCCCATTGCAAATGGGGAGCCTTGCTTTTTGCTTTTTTAGGGTTTGTTTTTTTTGGTCTTTTAGGGTTTTGTTAGTTAGTCTTTGCATTTTTGAGTGCTGTCGGGAAGATCAATAGGATAGCAAGTCCGGCTTGAGTGATGTCTTGATCCTGAAATTTGGCTAAGTCTGGAATGTCCTGAAATTTGGGCTAAGTTTGAAAGTCCTGATCCTGAAATTTGGCTAAGTTTGAAAGTCCTGATCCTGAAATTTGGCTAAGTCTGGAATGTCCTGATCCTGAATTTGACTAAGTCTGGAAACTGAAAAACCTCAAAAAACTAGATTTTGCTATGTAACTCCTGGAGGTCTGAAACCACTCTCAAACATCCTGAAAGTATATATGGAATATAACTTAAAGTATAAGTTCTTATACTTAAATGTTATATTCCATAAAAATTATCCTGATAGAGAGTTCAAAAAGTCAAATTTCGCTCCTGTCCTTCACTAAGGATCCAGAGCGAATTTCGCTCCTGTCCCTCTCCAAGGGACCAAGGCGAAGCGCTCCTGTCCCTCACCAAGGGTCCAGGGCGAAAAGTCTTATTTGAGCCATTCCTGGCCTTGTTTGGTCAAATTGAAACATCAAAGACACAATGAAGGACGAAATGAGCATGATAGAGCATCCAGACTTGATCAAAAACAATGAAATGATGAAGTTTTTGCCTAGAAGGTCAAATTCGCTCCTGTCCCTCACTGAAGGACCGGAGCTTGAAATCCAAATTTGCATTATCCTTGCCAGATTTAAGTGGTTTCGCGATTTGAGGAGGTCAAGGGAAGTATGTTTTGCCCGTTGAATATAACTTAAGAACGCCACAATGAAGAAAATCGGCCTAAGTAACAAGTTCGCTCCTGTCCCTCTCCAAGGGACCAAGGTGACTGGCTAGGGCGCTCCTGTCCCTCTCCAAGGGACCAGAGCGATTTTCCCTCAAGACAAGTTTTTGGCAAAAGAGAAGGCAAAGATTGTTGCCAAGATGTTGTTATAAAAGACTTGTAACTTCATTGAAGAAATGGTGAAATTCATGGGTTGATTCGACAATTTGCATGGTCTTTATACTTCTCGTATTTGATTTCATGTTATTAGATGAGTGGAAGAAATGTGCTTGATTGATGGTGGAATTCGTATATCCATACTATTAGCAGTTTGTTGATTGCAGACTTGCCTTGCGTAGTCAACTGGAATCGTTCAGCTTAAGCCTAATTTCAATTATTGCTTCTTCATTGATATGCATCAACCTGATGGTGTCTATGCCTGCAGTGATGATTTGAACATCATAAAGCTTTCCTTCGAAGATCGCACTAACCTTGTGGAGATGGTCTTGGGATGTCAAAACAAGACTTAGTTAGAATTCCATCAAAGATCAATCATTGCTCCTACATTCCTTAGTGTTAGGATTAGATCTTTTCCTCGCCCTCATCTTTTTTCCTTTTTTCAAATCAAAGCTAGTAAGATCCTGTGTTCCAGCAATATTCAAAGCAAATCAGAAGTTCAGGCATCAAATGTAAGTCCCCTTGTGATTCCAGCAAATCACTTCATACCACAGAGAGCTTATCCACACGTAGAGACCCTACATACAAGAACCTTGAAGTCATCCTGATTGATCCTTTTTCGCGATATCTTCAGCAATCAGAGGCTTTACTCAAGAGAGGATAAGGTACCTTTAGGTATTTTATTCTGTGTTTGATAGTGTACAAAATACACGTCAACAGTGCCCAAAATAGTTTTTCAAGCACTGGTCATAAAAATGATATAATACTTGATAGCCATGTGTTCAATTCTTTAAGCAGGCAATGAAGTCAGAAATATCTGCAAATACCTTGATATTAGAAACAGGAAATACAATCATGTGAGGAGGAAATATTATGTGCTTACAGCCAATAACAACATTTCACACAAGAATCGAAAGTTCCCAAAGAAAACTAATACAGCATTGTTTTACCAAGTTGCATAAACCTAAGTACCTAACCTTCAGAAAATTCAGATTTAATTTAAATTTTCCAATATATTTCGTAAAGCATTTTAACTTTTCAGATATCAAGTCAGATCTCATTTAGAAACACAATCATCGAGTACAATATTTTCTAAAAAATATACAGAAGCAAGAAAGCTTTGAAGCACAAATAATAACTTCAAATTCACAATCCTGTTAATGGGTGATTAAAAAAACAATCTAAGACGATCAGCTTCTTGGAAGAAATCCCCAGACTGACTCTTTAAGTTCAATTTTGATGGAGCTTCTGTTGGTTTTTCAGATCTGCACTCAGAAAATTAATCCTCTCTGCAACAATGCAACGTATAAAGTGGAAATTTCCAATGAAAACAGCAGATCTGAGGGTGTTAATCTACAAATACATGCAAACGCTCACAAATTTGAACTCTCAAAACTATTTCTTCTATTTATACTGAAAAAGAATTACATTGAACTAGCTCTGCTCTCAAATAAGGCCTCTTGTAAAAACAAGAGAACTCTAGGGCTTACAATGATAAATCCCCATCTCAGTGTAGCGCCAAGGCTCCCTCTTTGCAAGGTAGGTGTTCTCCACCAAACCTAGTCTCTCCTTCAAACCTCAAACTTCCCTTTCGTCAGGGGCTTGTCAAAAATATTTGCAACCTGCAAATCTAAGGGCATATACCCATTGCTACCTTTTGAATTCTTATATGCTTAAAGTGATTGTATAGCACTAGATTCTCAAAGAGCTTGATGCAACTTTGATTATCACAATACAAAATTGTTGATTCTAACATCTGATCACCAACCTCCACTATCAACTTGCACAGATGGATAGCCTCACAACTAGTTAAAAATGTTGTTGTATACTCTACCTAGATGAACTCGATGCCACCATCACTTATTTCTTGTTGAACTAGGATATCATACTTGAACCCAAGTTGAAACAAAACCCTGAAGTTCTCTTTCTAGCATCAGCATCACCTACCTAATCTAAATCCACAAAGCCATGCACAATCAATTCTCCATCTCCAACATATCTTAACCCATAATGAATTGTACCCTTCAAGTATCAAAGCACATGTTTTGTAGAGGTTTAGTGAACCTACCTAGACTCAACCATGAAGTAACTCAATGTATGCACTATAAAGCCAGGTATCAAGTCAAGGATTCATCAAAAACCTGAGGGAACCTATCAACTGCTTGTACATTAAAGGATATACCGAATCCAATTTTGAATCTACAATCCACTTCAGACTCAGCTATTGGAGTAGCTATGGTTTTACAACCCATCATATAAAATCTCTTTAGAATGTCTACTATGTGCTTCTCTTGACCAAGGAAAACCTCATTTGTACCCTGCCACACCTAAGTCCTTGAAAATAGTTCATAAGGCTGATGTTCATATCCAACTCTAATGGCCAACTCCCCCTAATAGCACGCTATGAGCTTCTCAATAATACCTATACCTATAAGGATCGGGTCACCCACATAAAAGACCAAAACTAATATATCAAGTTTATCAAATAAATGGTAAAGATTAGTGTTCTAGCCTAATCACACATCAACCCATCTCGGATGGGGACCCCCTACTTTTTAGGCCCTCTCAGTCTTTTGTTTTGGTTTTTGGGGGTCTTTTGGTGGCGGTCTCGTCAGTCTCTCTGCTTTGCAAGTGTTAGGTGGTCAAATTGATTAAGTCTACTTTTCATTTGAGCGAATTTGGTTAAGTCTACTTTTCGTTTGAGCGAATTTGGTTAAGTATAGGGCTTGTTTCATCAATTTTAGTGTTTCTACCTTTAGTCCCAGATTTTAGAGGTTTCTGCTAGGGTTTTGGAAAAATTGAGCGTAGAACTAGAATTAGGACTCTGAGTTCTTCAAGGAACCTCCCAATAAAATTTGAGCGAAAACGGAGCAACTTTCTATTTTTAGAAAGTTCCTAGTTTTTAGGGATTTTACTAAGTCTTGGAATGTCTTCATTTTGCCAAAAATCAAGCTTAATATTTTTAGTAAGTTTCTATTTATAGTAAGTCATTCCTGTGTCCTATTTGGGGATCCAATGCTGACGTTTTGGAAAGTTTCTATTTTTGGAAAGTTCGTTTTGACAGGACCATTCAGGCAGACGATGAAGATCAAGCATTCACGACTACTTCTAATTCCAAAAAGTCAAAAAGAAGATAGGATCAATCAAAAATGGCTAAGTGTTGGCATCCATTCCTGAAGTGGAAAGCTCGAAAAATCATCCAAGTCCAGGAAGACACTTCAAAATCACAAATGTCACTTCAATTAGAAGGAGATCAAAATGTTCTAAGCACGGAAGATTGAAAGATGAATTTCCATGCCGGGGAAAAATCCAAACATGAATTTGGATTAGAGCGCCAAATCAAACTGAGTTCGGAATTCATAAAATTATGAAGAATCCTCCATCATGTGGTTTTAGCACCCAGGTGTGCAATTGGGCGCTAAATCCAAGTGCTCTTGGAAAGTTTAAAAAATGAGTGAATCCATGCCAAGGTGGAAATTTCGCCCTACTCCTCAGGAGGGCGCTAAATAGGAGAGGGCATGGAAAGCAAGACAAATAGTGAATTCCTTGACCAAGTGTAAAATGTGCCCTAGCACTGTGGAGGGCACCAAAATGAAGTATGCAAGGAGAATTGAAGAAAGTGTGAATTCCTTGGCTGTATTCAAATTCCGCCTCAAGCCAAGGATAAGCGCCAAAGTTGGGTTGCCAAGGACAATGGAGAAAATCATGAATTCCTTGCCTTGGTGGAAATGGCGCCCAATGATGGGATAGGGCGCCAAAGGGAGGTAATGAAAGATGGAAACTTGATAAAATTCCTCCCTCATGAAGAAATAGCGCCTAGGCATAATGGAGGGCACTAAAATGGATGACTCATGGAAAACTTTGAAAGTTATGAATTCCATGCGTAGGGTAGATTTGTGCCTATGCCAAGTTAAGAACACTAAAGTGAAGGTGGCATGGAGGATTTCCAAGAGAAGGTGAAAATTGTGCCTAGGAATGATGAAGGGCGCCAAAGGAAGGTTAACATGGAAGATTGGAGGAATTGAGAATTCCATGACAAGGTCAAAAATCCGCCCAAGAAGGTCATAGGGTGCCAAATTCAAGGTATGATGGATAATTCAAACAAAGTATGAATTCCTCCTTCAGTTGGAAATTCCGCCCTAGGGGGTATAAGGGCGCTACAATGGAGGGTGCATGGAAAACTTAAGGTTGATCAAATTCCTTCCTTCCATGCAAATTGTGCCCATGGAAAAATTAGGGCGCCAAATCCACATGGCTAAGGCAAGGATGAAATGATGAATTCCACCATGAAGAATGAATTCCACGCCTAAGTTGGAAAACTGAAAATTTATCTAAGGCATGAAAATCCAAGGGTCAAGGAGGAATGAAAAGCAATAATCCCCTCGGGAAATCATTTTTAGACACCAAATCTTATCAGAATCCGAATTTTTTTACAGATTTGGAATCGTGAGAGATTTCTCTCTCTAATGGTGATGCAGGAGCACCGGTGTGGTTCTTACCGGTTTGGGCAGTTTGCAGTGGAATTGCTTTAGATCATGGCATTTCTTCATGTTTGAGAGTTTAGCATTGTGATTTTGGATTTATTCCCTTGTGTTCGTTGTCTTTGTTGTGTTCGAGTTTCATGGCATTTGGATTTAATCCGGTTCTGGATCGGGTTGCGGTTGATCTCTGTGACTTGCGGATCATTGGAAATGTTGTTTTGGGCCTTGGCCGGTATTTCTGGAGGTCCGTGCATCGTTTCATGCTTTGGAGTTGTTCTTAGTGATTTGAACCGACATGTTATGGTTAGCACGTTTCATGAATCGGTCGGTCTTTGGGCCGACTTGATTAAGTTGTTATTATTTGCGGATGGTATAAATGGAAGTTTGCAAATCATTTGAGCGGACAAAGACTGAAGATCAAAGACAGAATTTAGAGATCAAGCGAAGATGTAGATCCGGCAAGATTCTGGCCTGGTGGATTGAAGCCGGAAGGGCTGAGGTCCGGATTAGGGTTGAACCGACAGACTATTTCTAGAGGCCGATTTGATATGTGGATGATCTGCAGATCTTATGTTTGTGTTGTAAGCATTGTTTGCATCCTGGACTGCGATCTAGCATGTGGCATATGTAATTTTTCAGACTGTAATAAGAATTGTTCATACTGTTTACCGGTTGTGTATTATGTGATGTTACCGGTTGTTCTTTCTGCTACTTCTAGCATTGTGTTACCGGTTACCGGTATATTTTGCACGGTGTTTGTGTTAGGCTGCAAGGATGGGCTGTCCTTCATTGGATCTCCCTACCTTGACTACATCAAGTGGTATCAGAGCTGGTTTGTGAACCTGTTGTTGGAGGAAGACCCAGTTATGCACCGGTTGGTTGAAGAGGAAGTTGAGGCAACTTGTGGGCTTGTTCCGATCACCGAACGTGAGGCAGAGCAAGGTTCGCAGGTAGATCGTCGTCCTAGAGCTTGAGCTTGAGGTAGTTAGTGGGTGGAGAATTGAACATATCTAAGGCAGGCTACAGATTGGACCGGTAGATCGTCGAGGAGAGGCAACCAGAAGTTGTAGTCAGATCGCCGAACCCCTAAGGCAGTTGCAAGTACCTACTGATAGATCGCCGAACCAGATCAAGTGATGGGAATCACTTTTCAATTAACCCCAAGAGTATGACGCAAGAGCACTGGTGTGGTTCTTACCGGTTTGGGCAGTTTGCAATGGAATTGCTTGAGATCGTGGCATTTCTTCATATTTGAGAGTTTAGCGTTGTGGTTTTGGGTTTATTCCCTTGTGTTCATTGTCTTTGTCGTTTTCGAGTTTCATGGCATTTGGGTTTAATCCCGGTGAGTTATCGATTCCGGTATTGGCCCAGTTGATATGTTCTTACCGGTTAGTTTGGCAATGCGTTGAGCAAAGTTGGATTGGGTTGCGGTTGATCTTCGTGACTTGCGGATCGTTGGAGATGTTGTTTTGGGCCTTGGCCGGTATTTCCGGAGGTCCACGCATCGTTTCATACTTTGGAGTTGTTCTTAGTGATTTGAGCCGACATGTTATCATTAGCACGTTTCATGAACCGGTTGGTCTTTGGGCCGACTTGATTAAGTTATTATTATTTGCGGACGGTATAAATGGAAGTTTGCGAATCATTTGAGGGGACAAAGATAGAGTTTAGAGATCGAGCGAAGATGTAGATCCGGCAAGATTCTGGTCCGGTAGATTGAAGCCGGAAGGGCTGAGGTTCGGATTAGGGTTGAACCGGTAGACTGTTTCCGGAGGCCTATTTGATATGTGGATGATCTACGGATCTTATGTTTGTGTTGTAAGCATTGTTTGTATCCTGGACTACGATCCAACATGTGGCATATGTAATTCTTCAGACTGTAATAAGAATTGTTCATATTGTTTACCGGTTGTGTATTCTGTGATGTTACCGGTTACGGGTATATTTTGCATGGTGTTTGTGTTAGGCTGCAAGGATGGGCTGTCCTTCATTGGATCTCCCTACCTTGACTGCATCAAGGGACCCAAGTCCTAAATTTTAGGGAAATCCCTAAAAAATAGGAGATGTTGGAGAAATGTGGAAAATCCCCTCCAGAGCAGGAAAAGTCAAGACGGGATGATAGATCAAGTGAATCTTGAAGAATATTCCAATTTCCCTCAAAAAATTTGAAAGAATGGAAAGTTAATGAGTTGGCGAAGGAATATTATAAGTATGACGCATGACTCAGTGCATTAAGAGGAATTTCCAAATTTGAACTCAACAACAAGGAAGATTCCATGTGCATGGTGAGATAAATGGGAAAGTATGACGCATAATGAATGCAGTTGCCAAAATTGATGCCTCCCAACTTAGCAGCATGATTTGAGAAATTCTATATAAGCATGGAGACACATTTCATTTCTCACGTGCGAGTTTCAAGCAAGAAGAGTTGGAGAAGAAGTAAAAGTCATACTTAGTAAATTTTTCATCATTTTCAACAAGCTTTTCAGGATGGCGGATTCAAGCAAGACGACTACCATCACCAAGAAAGCGTAGATAAAAGCAAAGATGAAGGGCTTCCTTCCAGTTTCCTAGATAAATTCCAGGTGGAAGGAGATCAGCAATACAAATTTGAGCACATTCAACCTGGCTGCCTTCAAGATCAGAATGTTTGGAACAACAGGATATAATCCATCCCCAACAACTGTCAAGTTTGTCCAGAGCGGGATTGTTGCGGTAGCTGGTTTTCCTCCTACTATTTAGTGTCCGGATTTGATTATGGAATGTGTAAAGCATTACAATCAGGAGTGGAAGACAATTTCAACGTCAGATGGCATGCTGTTGGCGACATTGACTCCGGACTCAATTGGTGAAGCTTTCGGAATTCCTTCACACCATTCCATGACATTCAGGACCATTAGCGGAGCTCAAGCAGTGTATGATGTGGGTCCTACCAGGTGTGCTGATTTAATCAACAAACAGTAGTTGCTAAAGCCTAGGCCACATGTCTCCAAAATGCCAAAGACTCACTATCTTCGAGTTCAAACAGGAATATGTGGACCTGATAAAATGCTGAGCAGGGTAATGGGTGTTGGGAAAATGGTGTCTCAACCTTGCATTTACATGAGGTTACTATTTATAGTAAGTTTTCATTTGAGCACGAAATGGTGTAAAATTCTCCCCAAAGCTTCTAGTTGGCTAGATAAGCATTCCGGTAAAGTTACGTCGCAAGATCACAGCTAGTTTTGAAGATATTAAATTTTCCGTTTTGGAGGCGTCCAATGAAAGGTTTAAATTTGATTTTGAGGACTTTAGAGGCCCCGAAACACCCTGAAAAGTGGGTGTAAATGACATAGTAGTTTATTAGGCAGTAGAGTACTTCACGAGTTTTCCAGCACTTCAAACGGTTCGTCAATAGGACACACGGTTCTCAAGTTACGGCCTCTGGAAGTTTGTACTCCTAAAATAGGAAATATAAAATACATCGGACACATAAATGAGTTGTAAAAAGGGAGGTGTTGTGACGTTTTCACACATCGCCCCATTGCAAATGGGGACCCCCTACTTTTTAGGCCCTCTCAATCTTTTCACTTACATTGTTGGGGTCTTTTCGCAGCAATCTCGTCAGTCTCTTTGCTTTGCAAGTGTCTGGGGGTCATATTGATTAAATCTGCTTTTTGTTTGAACGAATTTGGTGAAGTCTAGGGCCTGTTTCATCAATTTTAGGGTTTCTGCCTTCAGTCCTAGATTTTAGGGGGTTTCTTTTAGGGTTTTGGAAAAATTGAACTTAGAACTGGAATCGGGATCCTTCAAGGAACCTCCCAGTAAAATTTGAGCGAATTTTGAGCACTTACTATTTTTAGTAAATATATTTTTAGTAAGTTTCACTGCCTCCCGGATTGGTCTAATTTTGCCAAAAATCAAACTTACTATTTTTAGTAATTTCTATTTTTAGTAAGTTTCTATTTTTAGTAAGTGTTTTCCTCACCTATTTTGCCCAAACCTTGACATTTTGAAACACTTACTATTTGGGAAAATCTATTTTTGGCAGGTTCTTCACAGGAAAACACTGAAAACTGAACATCCCTGAAGACACTAAAGACTGAACTCTCCTTAAGATCATTTCTAAATCCGGAAGAGTCAGAAGGCAGACAAGTTGGATCAAAAAAATGGTTAAGTTTGGAACTCCTATTCCATAAGAGGAAAGCATGCAAAATCATCCAAGTTTGGAAATTCACATCAATCCACCAATGTCATCCTAATCCGAAAATGGTCTGAAATTTGACTGTCTGAAAATTTGAAAGATCTTCCAAAATCCAGAATTTGCATTATGATTCCTAGGGACATGAAACCACTTTCAAACATCTTGACAATATATATGAAATATAACTTAGAGTATAAGAAAGGAAAAAGACATTGAAGATACCACTTATACTTAAATGTTATATTTCATATATATACATGTCCTGAATTGGTATAAAAAAATAAAATTCCTCCTTCATGGCCAAAATCTGCCCAAGTACTCAGTAGGGCACCAAAACAGATGTCTCATGGAGGATTCACAAATTGATGAATTCCTCCTCCACAACAAAATTCCGCCCCAGGCCAAGGACAGGTGCCAAAATGGATGTCTCATGGAGGATTCACAAATTGACAAAATTCCTTCTCCAATGAAAAATTCCGCCCAACACTTAGGTAGGGCGCTTAAGTAAAGAGGTCAAGGAGGGAAGGAAAAGTTGTGAATTCCTTCCTTCAGTGAAATAGCGCCCAAGCCATGATCAAGGCGTGCAAGATGGAGAAAATTCAAGATTCCAGGCAATAGAGGGACAATGCCTTGGCCAAGGAAAGGATATTGCAATGGCTAAGTCAGAAAAAAAAAAATTTTAAAAAAAAATCAAGGATGAAATGATGAATTCCACGCCTAAGCTTGAAAAATGAAAATTTGTCCAAGGCATGAAAGTCAAAGGGTCAAAGAGGAACGAAAAGCATAAATCCCCTAGAGAAATTTTTTGAAATTTCCATTTTTAGACACCAAATCTTATCAGAATCCGAATTTTTTTGCAAATTTGGACTCGTGGGAGAATTCTCTCTCTCCTGGACCTGGGTCCTAAATTTTAGGGAATTTCCTAAGAAATAGGAGATGTGAAAATTGGTCGAAAATCTCCCTACAAGCATGATGAATTCAAAGAGCACAAAATTTCCTTCCTTAGGGAAGAATTGCACCCAAGAAGAAGATATTCCAAGAAAGGTGAAAATGTGGCTAAGTGTCGAAAATTCCTTCCTTTAGGACAAAATTCCAGGAAAGGTAAAAATTGACTAAGTGTTTGAAATTTCTTCCTTCAGGACATAGTTCTTGGAAATCATGAAAATTGGCTAAGGCATGAAGAATTTCCTTCCTCAGGGGTAAGGAACAAATATCTTTCCAAAGGAGAATTCCTTCACAACAGAATTCCACGCTGGGATGAATTGAAGGTGGAAAAAACAATTTCTAAGGCAAGGCAGAAATCAAGGATGAATTGAACAGGAAATTTCTCCCCCAGGGAAAAATTTGAAAAATCCATTCTCGGGCATCAAGAATCATCCGAATTTGAACATGATGGTAGATTTGGATGCGTAGGAGAATTCTCTCTCTCGTGGACTTGAAACCCTAATTTGTGGAAAATTCCTAACAAATAGATGGTGGAAAATCATTAAAAATCTCCTCCAAAGCAAGGAAAGTTCGAGAAACTTCAAGAAAATTCTTCATGGATCAAATTCTTCTCTCCTGAAGTTTTCTCTCTCCAAGGTTTTCTCGCCAAGTGGTAGCCAAGTCAACGCACGTTGAATTAATGAAGCATCTCTTTGCATGTAGCCGTCACATTTATGGCATTATGGCAGATTCCTTTTGCACAACCGTCACATTCAAGAGATGATGGTGCATTTATGGCATCATGGGCGATTTTTTCATGAAGGTACATTCATTGCATAGTGGGCACCTTTTGCATGTAATGGTTAATTAATGCTTCATGGGTGCCATTTTTGGAAGGACTGTAATTAATTGTATATGGGCTTTATGGGGTATTTATTGTTGATTCCCACCTTGTTGCATCTTGAGTGGGGAATCTTCTAGGGTGAAACCCTAATTAGGGTTTTGCATGTAATCATGGCCGAAGGCCTATATAAAGGGGTGATCCCCTCATTTGTAAAAGGAGGGAGATTTGTCTGAAATTGTTGTGATAAGTTTTGAGATATTAACAGTGAAACATTGTTCTCTGATGGTGTCCACTTAAGTTATTTTTTCAAAGCTTGCATGGTTTCACCTTCCTCACTTAGAGTAGAAGTAGTATAGTGCTTTGATTTCAATGGAAAATGTAACGGTGTTTGATGAATTTCCATGGTTCATACTTTTTGCATCTTGCTGATTGGAAGTTGTAGTGTAAAGTTAGCCTGAACCACTAAATTTGTGCTAAGTTCGATTGTGGATAGTCGTTTGGATTGCGCCGTTTTGGGTATTCAAATGCACTTTCTCAGTTTGAAAATCCTCTAGCATCCCCAGAAGATTGCAGCAGTTCTTGCGGAGTTGTAGTTTATCTTGGCGAAGCAGAGCTTGGTTTATTTGGAATTTGTCCACCAAAGCACTATTCATTGTTATCACTGCCCTTAGGAGTAGATTTAGATCCTTCTAAATCCTTTCCCTTTTACTTTCAGTTCATTTCAGTCCGTTTGAAGCAAAAGCATCATAGAATTGCTATATTTGATGATGAAGTTCCACGCCACAGCAAAGAAGTGAAAGAATGATGCAAACATAAGGCCCCTTGGATTACCAGCAATCACATCAGCCAACTGAGTCACGTCCGTAGCATAAAGGAACCTTGGAGTCGATTGTTTGAACTTCTTGCAATCTTAGCATGCAATCGCACTTTGATCAAGAGGGAGTGAAGTGACCGTTAGGCAACTTTATTCTGTGTTCGACACTATCAAAACAGCACGTCAATAGGAGGGACACATCATAGGGCATCTGGAAGGGAGATAAGGTCGGCTACACCTTATTGGGTGGTTTTAGCCCATGGTTCTGCAATTCCGTTTGATGGTTTCTTTTATTGTATCTCCTATATATGAGGTGCGTGAGATAGAGGTTGTGTGTAAGAGTCTTATAGCTATTGAGTTACCTCTGAATCTCTGATTAGTGGTACTCCTGCGAAGAGCTTGCTTTGCAAGTATATTGTAATCTATTGCATGGGGAATGATTCAGTTGCCAAATTGGTCAAAGCCCAAAATTGATGATTTGAATATCCTGGCTAGACCTATGTTGAAATTCACTAAACACTGGGTTGATCGGCAAATAAGGAAGTTGAAGGAAGGAAATGTTCACTTGACCTATTAGTTGATGGTAAGTCTAGATTCCCATAGTGAAACAACTAAAGGATCTTCGTAGGCCCAGGCAGAAGGAGAAGTTTGGCTTGATAAAGGGAAAAGTGCTCCAAAGAGGCCAAGGACGACAAGGAAGAAGCATGCCCAACAGGGAGTCCAACAAGAAATCCGTCAAGAGGTTCGTCAGGAAATCCATCAAGAAATGCAACAAGAAGAACCTCTGCAAAAGAGAGCAAGGGTAGAAAGGGTTCAGTCACCAGCAACTTCTTCCAGTGTGTGGGAGGTAGAGATGTTCGTGTAGGAAAATCCAACAGATCCACCTCCAGGCAATACTTGTAATGTCCCCTTCTCCGCGGTGATTAGTTCAATTGGTCGTTAGCCTATTTCGGAGGCCCGTAGGCTAGTCGAGAGCAGAAATTAGGGTTTCCTATTTTCTAGGAGGATTCTTTGGTGTTTTCAGGGGGTGTATGTGGGAGTTTGACAGTTTGGATTCTGGATTCCTTTTGGGTTTTCAGAGAGCTTCAAGATGGTTCAACATGCATCTGCATCGGGTGACTTTTTTCGGACTTACTATTTTTAGTAAGTGTGACGGCTAGTCAAAATGTTGTTAATTCACTGTGGAAACACTTACTATTTTTAGCAATATGCTATTTTTAAAAAGTACTATTTTTAGCAGGATTTCAGCATGCCTGTTCAGACGGCTATTTCCGACAGGTCAGTTTGAGCAATTGGTCTTCCAAGCATTTTTTGGTGCTATCCTTGGCAAGGGTTCTTCAGCTCAGTTCAATGACTATTTCTGGCAAGGCAATTCTCTGAGCTTGTTTCCCCATATCCTTGGAGCTTGTTTTGGTAGGTTCAGTATTTGATGAAAAATGGTGTTTAAAATTAAATTATAACTTAAGGCAAAGGTTGGACGATTTATTTTAAAAGGATTGCTTAAGTTATATTGATATCTAAGTCATTTCCTTAATTATATATTGGGCGATTTATTGTTGAGGAAAAATATTTTATAAAATGAAATATTAATAAGGCAAGATGGACGCCTTATGGAGAAATAAGTTAATTTTATAATATATTTCACTTATCTGTCTTGGATGCCACATTATGATTTTATTGTCATTTTTATAAAGTATATTTGCTCCTATGAGAAGGTCGATTTGGAAAAAGGAGAAATGAAATGTAATTTCAAAATAATGTGAAGTGAATGTGCATTTGGGTTTGGTGTTCATTTGGAGGGAATATGAATTTGAATTTGGAGACACAAAGTCTATAAATAAGAGTGTTGGGCTCTTGTTTTTGGTATCCAAGAATTTTTATAATGAAATGCTGCTGAAATGCAGAGTGAAAGCTTCAGGGAATGCTTACCTCCTAGCCATAGCTTGATTTCTTGCTTGCTATACAGCAACTAGTCGAGCAAAAGACTGCTCTTCATTCAGAGGAGTGGATTGAAGATAATGTTGCAGATTTATATATTAGACTCTGATTTTTGGGAGTGTTGTAGTGTGTTCTTGTTGCTAGTCGTGGAGTGTGCTGAAGTGGATTTTGGGTCGCAGGTCTTAGTGTGTCATTCTCCTCGTTCTGGGTATTTCATCTATCTTTCTTTATGGTTTAGGCGATTCATTTTGCAAGTTTATAAAGCCTAAAATGGTGTTTTGGATTTTATTTTTGCAAAATCATACCTTAGTTGGCCGTACCATGTGGCTGAGTTCTTTGGAATGTGTGCATAAATTATTGGGGTCAATTTGCCATGTTTTGTTGTCCTAGGAATGATCGCCTACCTCCTAGTGATCATTTGCTTTCAATTTTGTGTCATTTGGTTAAGAATTGGGTGAGTTGTGAGTGTTTTAGTGGGATTTGGTGTTGCTGGTCTGTATGTTTTCAGCATGCTGGGAGTATATCAGAATTAGAGTTTTTGGTGTTTGGAGTTGGTTTTGGGGTGTGTGAGTTCATTGGTGTGAATAGAAAGGACTTGGTTTCATTTGCAGTTGTTGGTCATGTTATTGCACTTGGTTCATCACTCTTATATGCTATGATTCATATTGTAATGCTAGTAGTAGTACTAACAACAGTTTATATTGTTCTTTCTTGTCCCACTGCATAAGTGGAAGAGGTTGGCCTTGCCACCTATCTTTGGAATAGTGATTTCCCTTAAATTGTAATCCATATTGTGCATTGTAAAGCTGGTTAGTACTACTAACAGCTATCTAATTGGATTATTGCTCTTAGTCCCACTACATAAGTGGGAGAGGTTGGCTTTGCCGCCTATTTTTTAATATTTTAATACTATCCTCTCACTGCAGAAGTGGTAGAGTTGATTGTAATTTCATTTCTAGTCCTCTTGTTGAACAAGCGGTTGAGTGATTGCATTATTCAGTTCTTTAGCTTGTTCTTCGCTAGTTTACCGCCAAGTGATTGCATTGTTTTCATTATCCCGCTGTATAAGCGGAAGGGGTTGGCTTGCCGCCCGAAGATTGTAATCAATTTTCAGTTATTGGCATCTAACGATCCCCTTGACACTGTATGATCTCACCCTCCCAGATTGGGCTCTTGGTGATCAGAAAGTGGAGGGTTACTTTCAGCAGCATTTGGTTTTCATTTCCTAACCATAACAAGTGTTGTGTTGAATGTAATTGTGGAAAAAAATTGGGAAAAATTAAGGGGGATATTACAATACTCCAGCACCGGACATACTCAGCATCAGTGCTTCACACAGACCCAATCAATCAAGAAGTCAAAGACATGAAAGTCCTCCACACCAAGAAGAAACTTGTCAGGATAGTTTCATCGAAGCCATCCTTGGCGAAATGGAGGAAGAATCACAGGAGCAAGAGCAGATGGAAATCCATAGTCACTCCATTCTAGCTCCTGATTGGCTGATGGATAGTCTAAGAAGGGAACCCGAAAAAGAAATTGATCCAGCCTGGGAATTAGAAGAGTTGTTGAAAAGGATGGATCAGCCAACAGAAAAAAAGGCTCCCCATAAATTTTCCAAGGTCATGAGGGATGAATCTAGATCCCAGACCTTGCACATAGATGAGCCTGCATTAGATGAGGACAAGAATGAAATTAAGCTGGAAGATTATGTTATCAAACAGGTTGATCTTGGTCATGCTTCCACAGGACAAGTAATTGAAGACTTCGAAGGATCTTCCTAAGCCTTGAAGGAAAAGATGCAAAAAACGAAGGCAAAATGTAAGAGGCTGAGGGAAGAAAATAAAGCCTTATGCGACTACATTAGAAGTCTTAAACGGTCACTCAAGGAAGCAAGTTCCTCATTCATTCCTCCTTCTTCCCTCCCTAAGGAAGTTGTTGATGACACAAAGGTAATCAGAGCAATGGTACAGAATTCCAGGGAATGGGTAGAGGATGTCTACAATACAGCAGGAAAGTTCATTGAGTACTTGGCTCAACTTCATTCTAGGTTCGTGGCCCTTCTGAACAGATTGGAGGTAGTGGAAGGATTGTGGGAAGATGTTCACATATATCAGAACTTAACCATTTTGCGACTCAGGGCTTTAATAAAGATTCCGAAGCAAACACTAATTGATGGGAAAGTAATTCAGGAGAACGAGGTTTATGACTTTCCTCAATGGTTCTGTGCAATTTACTCTGGAAAGAATACCTTCGACAAATTCAGCATGGAGTCTTTAACTTTGAAAGACTCGATCAGAAGGGTGCAGGAAGAAATCATCAATGCAATTGAAGCACTGTTCGCAAAAAGGCTCAACGAGGATGGAGTAACAGTGAACTCCTTGAAATCCCAGTTGCACGAGTTCTTCTTCGTAGGTTAATTCACTAAGGAACATTTTGCAAATGTTTCTTCATTTTCCAGTACAATGAAGAAGACACAAGAAATCATGATGGAGTGGGAAAGCTTCTTTTCCAAGAGCGAGGAGGAAATTACCTTGATGGAGTTTGATATTGAAAATGTGCCAAGTGTCTCCATCAGAGAGCTAGAAGCCGTCATCAGTAAATTCGTTGCGTATGCAATTAATGAGCGAGATAATGGTCATCCATTCCTGGACGAAAATCTTTTGACTGAGTAGTGGCGACGCATTTACTGCTAGAATATTTTGACTTAGTGGCGGCCCGGTCAATGCATGTCGAATGCATAAGGAATCTTTTTGTATGCAGCCGTCATATTAATGATTTTATGATAGATTCTCTACGCATATAGCCGTCGCATGGGGAATGATGGACATTTATTTATTGCATGGGAATATTTGTTGTATTTTGGGCAAGTTTAATGTAATGGGGTGCATTTAATGCATGAATGGATGCCATTTTTGGGCTTATTTGAATTAATTGTATATGGGCTTGTAGACACCTAAAACTTGCACAACTAATTAAATGAATTTATATTTGTTTAATTACCCTAATCCGCCTATTGACTAAACTAAGGTTTAATCAATATCTCTTTTCTTCTAATCAACCATTAATCAAATTAAAGATTTAATTAATTCTCCCTTTCTTCTATCTAGGCCATTTTAATTAAATTCAACATTTAATTAAATATCCCCTTTTAGCCATTTTAATTAAATTCAACATTTAATTAAATATCCTCTTCTAGCCATTTTAATCAAATTCAACATTTAATTAAAATTCCCTTTCCCATTTAATTAAATTTACATTTAATTAAAAATCCCTACTTCCCTCACCCCACTTGCATTTTACAACATATACAAGTTGCATCGCCTTTTGGCTAAAACAAATCTTTTATTTTATCTAAAAAATCCTATTTTCCTCCACCCACTTGCATTTTCCTACAAATGCAAGTTGCACCACAATTTTAAATAAATTAATTATTTATCCCCACCCACTTGAAACCTTTAATGGCTTCCCTTAAAGTCTTCAAACCTTTAATGGCTTCCTTCTAGAGTCTTCTCAAACCTTTAATGGTTTCCCTTAAAGTCTTCTTAAACCTTTAATGGTTTCCCTAAAGTCTTCAAGCATTTAATGCTTTATCCCCCTTTTTCTCATTTAAATAAATTAAGATTTATTTAAATAAAATCCAAAATATACATTCACATTTAAATAAATTAATATTTATTTAAATATCTATCCAAATGCAAGTTGCATTCATTTTAGTTGAAATAAATCTTTTTATTTTAATTAAAAATTCCTATTTCTCCCACTTGCATTCTCCTACATTTTTCTTTAACTTCCTAAGCACTCTTCTAGAACCTCTCAAAACCCACTTAATTAGTCTAATTCTTCTATCATGGTCACATCCCTAAATTTTGGGGAAGTCACTTCTAATTTTGGAAGAAAGTCTTCTAAATGCATTTAAAGTTTTAGCTTTTCAACAAGCTAACTTTGTTGAGTTCCCCAAATTTGTAGGACTCTCACAAAAGTCTTGAAGGTTATCTAACTTCCAACAAGATAACCTCCAAGGTCTCCAAAGAGCTTTTAAAGCTCTTACAAAACTTCACATTTTCAACACATTGAGCTTTGCACAAGATTTTGTCCGTTGGACAATATCTTTATTCATTGGATAAAATCTTTATTCCATGAATTTGCCCACATGGGATTAACCATTAAGTCTTCTAAAACATTTAATGCCTCCTCCCTCTCCTCTCAATCAATCCCATGGTGACACTTGTCAACATGGGATTTGGTTGTAAATCTCACATGGATTGATAACTTTCAATCTTGACCCTCCTTAAGCCAATTCAATCTTGGCCATCCAATTCTCCAATTCTTCTATAAATAGAGCCCATTTCTCCTTCAATTCATATCTCAATCTTGTGCATCTAAATTACAGTCATTTTGCAAGTTAAGGAGCTCATCTTGTCATCTTCAAGCATCCAAGCCATTTAGCATTAGCATTAGCGTTTTAGCTTCATTTTAGCATATCATCTAGTTAATTGCATATCATCTCATAGTATTTTATACTCATCTAGTTTAATTAAATCATCTAGCATCATCAAATCTTCAATTTGGAATACATTTAACATCTTAATCATCTAGTCTTGCATCTTGCATCCTATCTTCATCCATCATCTCTTCTTAGCTAAGATCTTAGTTGCATCCATTTTGATCTTAGCACATCACTAAAATCTCGTTCTCTAGGTTGTCATCTAAGAGATCAAGTGCTCTTCCAAGTGAGGGCCACCTTGAATCTTGAAGATCTTTAGAGATAGAGGGCAATGAGGTGATTTTAGGAGTTTTAAATCCACTACTTTGTTTATGATTTCTAACTCTAATGCAATGCTTCATTGGTGTGTTTGAAGTGTTTTTCTTCTTGCAGGTTGAAGACCACATTTTTGGCATATTGGGCTTAATGGATATTGTTATCAATGAAGCCTGCACCCTCTGCTAAAGCTGTGAACTTCAACTGCCTATTGAAACATGGGAACACTTCAAGGTTGTGGGTAACCTGAAGACTGAAGTGGACCTCCAGAGTAAGCTGGTTCTTTTTAAATTCTTCACCTAAACTAACAATTTCTTCAGGGAAAAGAGTGAGGAGAACATATGAAACTAAAATCTAAACCTAAGGTGATGCACCAGATGATATGTTGAAATTCAAATAAGCAAATGATACACAGTATAACAGTGATAATGAAGCTCTTTTACACTAACCAACAACCCATAATCTCTGCATCAATACTTCATAAGAAGGTTGGATAATCACAGTCCTAAGAGGAAAAAACTCCTTTCACAACCTAAGACTGATAATTACTGAAAACACAGCTTATGACCTGCAAGAGTATATGTATTTCTGTATAAGGCATCAACAGAAAGTGCAATTTTAAGGGGGGCAAAAGCCAACCACAAAGAACTGCCTAACACTAAAGACACACGATAACAAAAAAATGAGAAGGTACAAGCTATTATCCCTGCCAAAAGGTATCACCAAGCTGTATTATCCCTGAAAATGTGTTACAAAATCATCCACTTCTGCAGAAAAAACTCTGAAATTACAATCTGCCAAAAGATGAACAAGTCAGAACCCCTACAATAAAGAAGGAAGGTAGTATATATGCTTTCCAAAAAGCAGATAATGAATACAATAAATTCCACCTCCTCTTGGGCGAGCAGAAACAAAAACCCCCCTCAAAAAGACCTGAAACGGGTCTGAAAGGGAGAAACCTGGGCCAAAAGTCAAGCCAACCCAAACTGCAACCATAAAAGCTCTTAAAAGCACTATAAATGGCCCCAAAATATCACTGACAGGCCTGCAAGCCTTCATTAATGCAAAAAATATCTCCCATTTGACTTTATCAAATAAAACTGAAAAATAATCTTATAAAGTAATTTTAAAATTTATTACTTAGTTGAACATTTGTTTAATTTCCCTTTTGATATTTAAAGTCAAGATTTAATAAAAATAAAGATAATAATGTTATTTATTTAAAGTGATAAAAAAAAGTAAATCACTTTAATAAGTAATATTATTATTTCTATTTATTAAATCAATAAATGTAATAAGAAAATATATTTATTAAAGTGTTCTAAAATAATCACTTTAAATAAATAATTTCCTTACTATATTTATTTAATTTGATAGCCTTTAAATATAAAAACGAAATACAACAAATATTTAACTAAGTAATAAATTTAAAATTCTTTAATGAAGATCATTAACCAATTTAAAATGCCAAGCCTAAATATTTATAAAAAAGATATTCAATAAGTGATTTAAGATAAATCACTTAAATGACATAAGAAAGGGAAAATAATTCATACACTTCACGACCCCTTTAGGCATTTCACGAGGAACAAGATGAGGAGAAAAGAGGATGAAAATGAAAGGCAAAAAATTGCCTAAGTCATCGATGGATATTTTTAGGGAAAATGTAACCTAAAACTCTTCATTTCATTTCTCATTTTGCATTGGCACGATGTCCTCCATCTCTCCTGCTGCCGCCATGCTAGGGTTTGAAGGTCAAAACTGCAACCTTGGACAATTCTGGGTGGTCTTCATGCATATTTGGGTGCCGCCATTGTTTATTTTCCCTGCATAATGCGTTGAGGATGCATTTATTCTGCTGTTCGAAAAAAAATCAACTTCCATTTGTGATCTGAAGTTGATTCCAACTTTCATCTTCACGGCTTTAACTTCTTTATCTGGAAATCCCTCTTTGCTGATTCTGTTGAATCAGGGTGTGATTTTTCTGATGTGTTGGGTGCCGCCATGAGGGTTTGGAGGCTTGAACCTGCAATTTGTTGATTCTAGGCCTCTCACAGCAGTCAAAATTTATCATCTCCCGAGCCTTCTTGCTACTGGGCGTGAACTTTTCTGATTTCTGGGTCTTTGGAAGGAAAAATCAGACCTTCAGGTTATCAAGGTAAGTAACACATACATTGTCATTACTGATTTATGACCGAAAAATGCATGATATGCTATCGTGATGATTCTAGTTTGATTCTGTAGCACAAATTTTCTTCATAAAAGAAAGTCGTTTTCCTGAATATTCCACTAAATTTTTCTTTTTTTAAGGAAGAAAATATTTCTGCTCTTCGAAATGCTAAAAAATTGACATAGCTCCCCTACAAATTTGAATTTATCTACACTACAAATTTGAATTTATCTGCACTATTGGGATTGCATACTGGGATTTTGTGATCATGCCTTGACTATTAGATCTCTTTGCTTTGCTTCTAGACAACAATGCATGCTATCATTGTTCTAAGATGCTTTAATCTCCTCAAGGCTGTTATATGTCCATTGTGACTTGATGAAAGGGCTACTCAAATCATGAATGGAGGTTGTCATCTTCATATTGCCATCTTACCATACAAACTGACTTTATGCCAATGCTGCCCTTTCGAAGAGTGTTTGTGTGACTGGTATTTGATGTGTCAGTTGCGTGTCTTTTTCTTTTTTTAGCCGCCATGTTGTATTCTAAGGGTAAAAGGTGTGATTTTTCTGCATCTACTGAGGGTTACTGGATGAATTTTTTTGAAACCAAAACTCCATTGTTGACTGCTGCAACATTGCGAACTGGTTACTGTGATTGAATCATGTATTGGTGTGAGAAAAAGTGTTTTCATAATGATTTTTTTAAAATGCACCGCTTTCCCTCCTATTTGTTGCCCACTGTAATTGACTGCTCTTGCATCACTATGAATGGGTGATAACTGAACTATCCCTCATGCTTCCAATCTTTGCTAATGTTTGCATTAGGTGATTGTATCCTGTCACTATTCTTTATTTTTTTGTTTGTGACTTTCTTCATCGTCATTGTGAGGATCATACAGACCTTTCATTATTTAGTGAAGGAAAAAACAATCCTTTCTCTCAGTCACAACCTTCTTTATATATATCAGAAGAATTGCATGGCTTTGGCAAAGATTCAGTGTTCATTTTTGTGTCTGCTGCAAAATGATTTGCTTCACCAGTTTGCTTTGAACCCTCCAGTTTTGGTGCTTTGGAAGCATGTAAAGGTCCATGCTTTATTTGATCAGGAAAGAATTTCTGAAACTTTTAAGTCGATGAGTTGTCTTCTACTACTCTTATTGCATTACATTATCTTCTTAGAAAGCACTGCTTTAACATTCATGAGGTTGTTATGACTCACCCTTGCTTGTGACCTTTATTAAATATCTCCATGGTCAACCTTGAAGCACACTTACATTCCTCATACTGCTGTGATTATCATTGCTGCACTGTCTTCACCTGCTCTTGAGATTCTCACACATGACAAGGAAATTTGCATTGAGTCATAATTCACACCTGCTTTAAAGCCTTTACCCTTGGGAGACTCCTTGGATCAATCTCTAATGGTGACTATAGCTGCTTGGTACTCTAATATGTCAGCGTGGCTCTTTGGAGTAGTGATTTGTTGTTTATACCAGTGAATTGACTAATTCACCATTGTGAATAATGAACCCCTATTTGATTTAGTTACGCTGACACATCAGAGTAACAATAATTCCTTTTAAAGACTAGATTGTAGCACGCTGAGCTCAACCCTTGTGGGAGCCCATTTCACCCCACATGCTGAAAATGAACATGATCAGATTTGTAGCTGCACATGAAGCAAACATGTTAGAAATAATATGCCTATGTATGATGATTTTCTTGATTTCTCTTGGACACCTAAAATATGCATCTCCTTTCTTTGCACATCAAGACTGACTTATACATGTATAAGTGAATGCTCATGTATAGTGTATGACCTTTCATTGCTTAGAACACAGTTCTAACTTATTGCCTATTGAATCATGCAGGAAGAAGGAGCACTAAGGACCTGGGAAGTAAGGAGGAGCAAGATGACACCAGCAGATTTATGGATCAGCCAACAAGCACCAATCATTCAGGCAATGACTGGTCACCCTCTAGACATGCATTTTTAGCATTTACTTATTCATGTATAATTTAGCTTTCATGTGCATCATGCATATTGAATGAACATGGTCAGTCTCACGGCTTATTGTGTGAGACATGCATTCTATCATTTTAATAAAGACTACATTCTTTCCGAAAGACTTGCCTACTACTACGTGTATTTATATCAATGAAATGTTTTTATTTTGCCATCTTTGCTTTCTGCAATGTTTTGATGCTATTTCATTTGTACTTGAATGCAACATAGAGAGGCTATGAAATATACCACTTGCTCAAAAAGAACCCAGTGGCTCTACCTGATTGAGCTTCTAGGTGAAAATTTGGTAACAGGTATTAAATGTTGATTCCCACCTTGTTGCATCTTGAGTGGAGAATCTTTTAGGGTAAAACCCTAATTAGGGTTTGCATGTAACCAAGGCCAGAAGCCTATATAAAGGGGTGACCCCCCCTCATTTGTAACAGAGAGATTATTGTCTGAGATTGTTGCTAAGAGTTTTTGAAGCAAACAATTAATACATTGTTCCATTGTTGGTGTGTTCTTGTGTTGTTTTGGAGCTTGCATGGTCTCACTCTCTTCATAAATTAGATTTTCTTTCATGTTGTTAGATGAACTAGATTTGATAGGGTTGCTTGTTGTGAACTTCGTACTCATACTTTTGGTGTGTAGCTGATTGTTGCATACTATGCAAAGTTATCCTGAGCCTCCATTATATGTGTATGCTTAGCTTCAATTATCTGTGGAGATTGTTCGATTTGATGGTTTCCATTGGTGATTTGAAAATCCTTAACACACCCTTTGAAGATTGCACCGCCTTCGTGTAGTTGTGCTATGTTGGTGAAGCGAAGCATGGTTGGATTTTGCATGAGTGATCCCATATCCTTGTCCATAGTATTAGATTAGTCCTAGCCTAGTTTTATAAATCCTTCACTCATTTACTTTCTGCATATTTCAAACCCCCCCAAATCCAAAAAAAACAGAGCTTTCATTGCAAATCTATCACATAAAAAATCCTTGAACTCGTAAGTTTGTTAAAATCTTTTGTGAGCATACGTAAGGCCCCTTGGGTTAACAGCAAATCCATCAACTAACTGAGTCACCTCCACGCGCGAAAGGAACCTTGAGATTAGCCGTTTGATCTTTCTTTGCAATCTTAGCATACGGTCTAATTTTAAACAAGAGAGACTGAAGTGACCGTTGGAAACTTTATTCTGTGTTCGGCGTAGTCCTAAAAAATACGTCAACAATTAGGATCTACAACAATTACGCAACAATTTGTAAGTACAAAGCATGTGGTGTTTGCTTCAGCAGATATATAATTACAACCTACATACATGGATCTTGCACATGAACCTCAAACCTTGTGGACTGATTGAAAAACATCTCTTCCTCTATCTTGCAATTCAAAAAATTGTCTTTACATCCATTTGATATAAAGACCAACTAAAGTAAGATAGAAGTGTAACTCATGGTTGGAGCAAATTTCTCATTGTAGTCAACTCCCTCTCTCTAAGAGAACCCTTGTGCAACAAATCTGGCCTTGTCTATGCTTCTCTATGCTCTCATCACCCATTGACTTCCCTTCTAGTCTCTACACAATCTTCCAAACACCAATTTACATAACGGAGTGATACTCCTTTGACATGGTATCTAGCCACACCTACTCTAAGTTTTCCTCTTTGAAATTGTAAAGCTATGAATCAGCGACTAGAAGACATCAATGTAGCATAACTTGATATTTCTTAAGGGGCTTACTCACCTAGAAAGAAGCCTTCAATGCTCCTACTTATTCTTTTGCTTCTTGACTATACTACAAGGTAACAAGTTATCTATTCTTGCAGGAGAACTTGACTGAACTACATTTGATATAACTGTACTCTCAAGTAGGTGGTGTTTTCGAAGTGTTCCAAATTATGTTATCTTTTCCTTTTTCTTTTTAGGATTCAATTGTGTAGTTTTTTGAGTCAACCTTCATCAACCCATATTTCATGAATTGTGGTTGACAAGAACCCATCTCTCATGAGCATAAATGGTCCACTTAGTACTCATTGCATCTAGGTTATGCTCATAGCAATGAAGCGATGAGACCTTCTAGGAGGTCACCCATTACAATACTACTCTAACTCAAGCATATTTCACAATGGAGTTTCCCTAAAATCAAGTCCACTTAGTTTGCTAACTCATTTGAAAAACCTTTACCGAGGGTTGTGCCTTATGAACCATTCATTATAGAGTTCTTTAGATTGTTTATTTTCAAGAGGGTGGTGATCTCACAATGTGTCAAATTACATGATGCTTTTTTACAAGATTCAACTACATAGTTTTTGAGTCAACCTTCAACAACCCATATTTCATGAGTGGTGATTCACAAGAACCCATCTTTTCCTTTTTCTTTTTAGGATTCATTTGTGTAGTTTTTTGAGTCAACCTTCATCAACCCATATTTCATGAATTGTGGTTGACAAGAACCCATCTTTCATGAGCATAAATGGTCCACTTAGTACTCATTGTATCTACGTTATGCTCATAGCAATGAAGCAATGGGACTTTCTAGGAGGTCACCCATTACAATACTACTCTAAATCAAGCATATTTCACAATGGAGTTTCCCTAAAATCAAGTCCACTTAGTTTTCATTTGAAAAACCTTTACCGAGGGTTGTGCCTCATTAACCATTCATTATAGAGTTCTTTAGCTTGTTTATTTTCAAGAGGGTGGTGATCTCACAATGTGTCAAATGACATGATGCTTTCTTACTAGATTCAGCTACATAGTTTTTGAGTCAACCTTCAACAAACCATATTTCATGAGTGGTGATTCACAAGAACCTATCTCTCATGAGCATGAATGGTCCACTTAACACTCATTGCATCAAGGTGATGCTCACAGGGATGAAACAATGGGACTTCTCAAAAGGTCACCCATGATAGCACTACTCCAACTCAAGTGCACTTAAACATGGATTTTGCCCCCAAATCAAGCCCACTCAACTTACTATTCCATTAACAAAACCTTCAACAAGTGTTTCCTTATGAACCATTTTTAGCCCTTTTTAAACTCAAGGGTTTTTTCAAATGATTGTTATTTTTATCTCCCTTTTAACCAAAAGGCAAATAACAATAACTTTTATACCTCTTGTAATTGTAAGGGGTTATTTATACGAAAAAATAACTCTTTCTTACTTTAGGGAAAAATACATAACACTTCTCAACCTCAATGGGAGGCTCCTAAGACTCGGAGGATTAAGAATTCTCATCAAACTTCACATCTCGGCTAACTACTATCTCTTGTTGTGATGAAACATAGATTTGTAAGCTTTGGAGGACACAAAATATCCCAAAAGTGCACCCTTCAAGCTAGAGGGTTCAATTCCATTCTCTTCTTTAGACCATGAAAATATAAAGGACTCCCAAACATCCCAAAATGAGAAACATAAAGTTTTTTTTCTGAAAATCTACTCAATGTTGTCCTTCAACACCTTGTGAGGACACCTATTTAGAATGTAAACGCAACTGCATGCCCTTATGCAAAGAAACATGGAAAAATATAGGTTATGGATCATGGCATTTGATGTCTAGAAAGATTTGTTCTTCCTCTCTACAACTCCTTGATCCATATCCCTCTAATTTTCTACAAGAGCTTTGAAATCTTGGAAATTCCCAAATATCTCATTTTTGGTCTTAATGAAGTAAATCCAATTTTCTTAGAAGAATCATCAATAAATGAAACATAAAAAATGGTATCCACCAATGAAGCTAATAAAATAGGTTTGCACACATCTAAATAAATCAAATCAAGAATCCCTTTCAATATGTACTCATTGCTAGGGAAATAGTTTTGCCATGCTTGTCAATTGTGCAACTCTTGCACATTCTTGATGTCCTTCAGTAGGGGCAGTGCTCCATAGTGCCAACGACAAATTCTCTTGTGCAAAAGCTTGCACACTTGGTTATTGTCATGCACTTGGGCTCCATGTTTGATCAAATCAGAAAACAATCTATAAAGGCATACTTTTGGGTAAAACTCAACTAGGATCCTAGTTGTGAGCTCTAATAATAATTTTTACTTGTAACTAGATGTGTGGCATCATCAATGAGCTCCATCCATACACCTGCTTCCTACTCCTAAAGACTATTAAAATCCTTCTTATTGAAGGTCATGTGTCTTGATGCTTCACTATCCACATAGTGCAATACATCAGAAACAATGTTCATAGAAAGGCACAACAATATGGAGAAGGTTATCTCAAGCCTAGATGAAAAATCATCCACTACTAAAGCTTCTGCACCCCCTGCAAACTACTGCTTTTGTTGTTGCTGCTTACCCTTCCCCTTCCCATGATATTGAGAAGCATAGTGGCCATTCTTGTGGCATTTGAAATACTTGATATGACTCAAGTCTTTATCCCCTCCATGAGGAGAACTAAAATCACCCTTCTAACCCTTCTTGGGTCCACCTATCTTACCACCTTTCCTCATCTTCACAATGAGGGCTAGATCCCCTTCCACTCAGCTGAAAGTAGTCTTCAATCTAGTTCTCTCCTAGATGAAATCATCTTAAAGCTTCTCAAAAGTGTGAATCTTCCATGAGCACAAACAACGTGAACAACCAAGTTCCAGGATGGAGAGAACCAATGCAAAGTTATGGGCACCAATTCATCATCATTCACCTTCACTCCTATAATGTCCCCTGTTGAGGGAGTACCTGATTTTTGCCAAAAAATAACAAGTACCTGATTTTTGTCCAAAAATAACAAATCCAATAATACAATTTATTTACAAGAGTATTCTTTCACTAAATTACACAATAGCAATTGAATTTAGGGAAAATAATCAATTAACATCAAACAAAATGATAATGAAGATACCTATTGTAAACATGAACATTATAGCTTATTCCAAATAACCAAACCATATTAGAAACTTGAGGGGAAAGCACAATAGGGTGCCGGGAGACTGTCCTCCACAAATAAGCCCAAGGGTGCCGAACAACCAACCAAGTCAATCCGACCCCTTGGACCACAAGCAGTCCAACTCAATGGGTGGTCTACTTAATTGAGGGAACCCGTACTCCTTCATCTCCCTATTATGTTTACTTGCCAATTCCTAATATGATTGCTTTATGAAAATCAAATGAATAATTACTAATCTAAAATTCTTGAGCTAATAAATATTGGATTCAAATATGTGGCATACCAACTACTGCAGAAATATAAAGTTTGTCGTATCTTACTGCCTTACAATTCAAATTATCACTGCTTTATAATTTAATTTCTTACTGCCTTACCCAGATCAGATTTCAATGCCTTCATCCCTTTTTTTTGCAGATCAGAACTTGTTCCAATTCATTCCATGCCCTCCCATTCCATTCCTTATTTTCCTTTTAAATTATCATGTCTCTATAGAAGGGAGGTGTCTCTTTGAATAGAGATAACTCTTAAGAGGGACATCACCTTTTGTCATATTAATCGCTGCCTCTAACATACTCTTAATTGCTGCATGTCTTTGTTTATTAATATCAAAAGTTGCCTTTGTATATTAATTACACCCTGCTGCCTTCAATAATGGAATCGCTGCCTTAATCCTTTGATAATCGCTGATGCAATTAACTTGGATGCCAATAGTGAAGCCGGCCCTCTTATTGGCAATTTTAACAATTTATTTTTTCCTAATTTTCTTTGATGCTGGGTCAGTTGTCTGAATGAAGTCTCATCGCCCAGTTTTATTTATTTATAGAGACTCTGGCTCTTCTTAATCTGAGTCATCTGTCTTAATTGTTTGCTAATAATCCCCTTGACCAAGTCAGCCTTTAATTCATTAGTTATTCTTTAATCTCAGTCAGCCCTAGTTTAATTGCTATAAAGTCTACAATCTGATTTTTGAAGACTGCAATATCAATTTACAAAGGCTGTGACCTCATACACTAGCAGGTGATATGACAACTCCAACAGTAACAAGCTGAAATCAAAACTCAGTTATCTTCATAAGGTAACTAGCCACTATGTATGTATCACTCATCCATGTGGCACTAAGATTGTTCTTTAGTGTCATCTTGTAGAAAATGTTCATACTCTACTATAGAAAGGTTAAGGCATCACTCAGCTCCTTGTTGTCTTCTTCTCTACAATGTGTGGGATCAAATGTTCTTTCACTAAATCTAGAATGATTCATTTTGCCTTGGCCAAATTTTTGTTATGTTCAGCCAATTGAATACAATCAGTAAGAGGGGCAACCTTTGTCTCCACTAAGTTCCAGATAAACCTCCTTCAATAGGATTTGAAATCTGCACTTTCAAGGTGTAGAGTTGGAAACACCCTCTAGACTGTCACACTCTGAAATCAAGACTAATTATACCTGCAGCTTTTGGAACATGATAAAACAAAACAAATTAATTGGGAATAACTAAAATTAGCAACCTATCACAGGTGCAGAACAATACTACAATCACCAAAGTACTTATGACATCACACCCTACAATCTCTCATAGGTCTGTAATGCTTCAATAACTAAAGCAAAGGCATCACATCCACTAAAATTCTTAGACAGCTCGCTCACTTAGATAGCAACACACTTCAAACACAAATTTGGAAGATTTCATATTACATCCTCTAATACATGTTGCTTTTTCAGACCATAGTAAGGAAATTATGCACTCAGAAAATCAACTCTAACTAAAGTAGCTTAAAGCCGAAAGTCCAATCAAAATAGCAGACCTAAGTATGCTAATACACAAACACATATTATTGATAAGATGAACAACAAATACTCACAAGTTTGAACTCTCAAGACTGCATATATCTTCTATTAAAACTGAAAAAGGATTATACTACACTAGCTCAACACCCGAAGATGATTTCTCTATTTGTTTGAGTGGTGTGCCCTAGGTCTCTCTTATTAAACAAGAAAACTCGGGGGTTTACAATAGGAAATGCCCATCTCAGTGGATCGCCTAGGCTATGAGAAGAGAAATCCTAACGTAGAAAATAATTGACACAGAAAAGTGCCTCGTTTTAAAATATGAATGACTTCTCACAAACTTTAGAATTCAATCTATACATTAGAAAGACAAGTATTGTCATGCTAAAAGATAGAAGAACTACACTCAACTAAATATAAGAAAAGGGTAAGGAAAAAAGAACCAATTGTTGCACTAAATTTGGTGAATGCGCCCTGTTGAAGGAGAACAACAGTTAAGCAATAAGTACAAAAAATTAATAGCTTCGAGGAATAATCCTAGTTTGGCAAGTGAAGACATCCTTATGAAGGATGCTTCATGGCAATGTATTGCTGGGGAATCATTCTTTCTAGGGAAGAAAACAATTGATGTAGTCTCTAATTGAAGGAATAAAGATGGCTTTATCAATTGGGAGTACAAGATTGATTGTAGGAGACACTTTGGTTTTTATTACAGGTCTAGCAAAAGGTTCCACAGTAAGCTAAAAGTTAAATAATGATTTATCTGAGGCCTTGTAGAAGTGCATGTCCATCTAGTGGCACAACATAGAAAGGGGTAGGTTAGCTTGTATATGGTGAACACTGAATAGCATCCCTTGTATCGATTGGAAATAGGCATTTCATAGATGCATAATGCAGGAAAAATAGTGAACAAATTGTAGCTATCTAGAGAAACACACGTATCATGGAACACATGTATATGGAAAGGAAGGGAGAGTAACACAAAATGGATAAACGCTTGTCTCTAAGACAAAGGGATTTCATGCAAGAGAGTACACATAAGAAGAAAGGGGTTCATGCAAGCTTACACATGAACAAAAAGGTTTTGAAACTGGAAGTGCCACATGTACACAAGACATGTAAGCAGATGAATTCTAAAATGGAGACACCTAACAAAGGTTCAATCATGATGTCACACAAGAAAGGATTAAGTGCAAGGATTTCAAAATATAATGATGGTAAGAGTTGGAGGTAAGAATTAGAAAAGTTAACAACAAAGTAATTAGAAAAATGATTCAGATGTTGTAAAAGGGTAAGAATTAAAGATAGAAGTACACACAAACATTGGTAGAGACAAGTGACTTAACTACCTAACATGACAAAAGGATGAGTTGGCAATTGAAATGACAATAGAAAGGTTGCTTCACATGTGCAAGTTGATTGGGCAATGCGACACTAATTTGTGATGGGTTTTTGACATTCATAGAGAAATTTTTCAAGATGGTGTAATTAAAATATTTAAAATGGTAGCATTTTTGCAAGGAAGTCACAAAGTTCCCAAGCATAAAATAGAAGCCATTTTTTTGTGAAATTGCAAAAAACAAAACATTTGGAGTATAAAGGGTTTGCAAAAGAAGAAAGAGCTTAAGGTTGTAACTATGGTGTCACAAAGGATAGCAAGTAGTCGTAGATAGGGGCCAAGGCTAGGAAATAGAAGTTACACAACAGAATGTAGATGAAAAAGCTAGGTATGAAGCACAAGAGTTGAAATACCAGAGCTTGAATTGATGTGTATGCCATTGGGATATGAAATAGTAGGAAATCTTTAGGTTGATCTCAAGTGATTCAAAGTTCAGATATCAACCTTTTTAATGATGCAAATCACAAGAAGGTTTGCCAAGGAATTGTTGTACACAATGTAAATGAACTAGGAGAAATGTGCAAGCATTAGAATGCAAATGCGCAAGCAATTAGGCAAACAGGAATGCTCACTTTGTGCTGGCTCATGTTCTTTGGCAAGGGAAAAGCATTGGTTCAATTCCTCGTCAATCACTTTCACAACAAAGTGCCATACTTGAATGAGGACAAAATCATCCCAATCAACTCTAAAACAAAGATTCTATAGTTGTCATCCAACCAAATGCAACCAGATGATAAACCTGCATATGAGAACTTGGGGTATGTGTCCTATGGCATAAGTGCTGAATATGTCCATCAACTAATACAAAGTTAGAAGGGAAAGAACAAAACTAAAGTGTTTACATTCCCAACACACAAGTTAGGGTGGCATACGCATCGCTAGGCATAAAGATATCGCAAAAGTGTAGGATAGAATCAATCACAAACATGGGTGCAGTCACAGGATACAAAATTAGCGTACAAGGCATAATTTATTAATTTATGATTTGAGAATGTGCAAGTGATGACAGAGAAACTTTTTGCTATGATACACTCTTAATTTTACACACCTTGGCCTACAACAAACACCATGCGAGGAAGCAAAAAGGGTGTCAAAGGAGGTATCCACTACATGATGTAAGAATCTAATGCTTATTTTCATCATGTAGAGTCAAGACAAACACCCATCAATTGTTGACCGATGCTTGGTCTTGGGCACTACAATCACAATTGTTGTGTGCCTTACCAAAATTTGAGATGCATTGTTGTCATTGCAAGATCATGTACCCCAATGTGCACACAAATAGGGATCTAAACATATTACTTTGCATATTGATAGCAAAGATGGCCATCACTAAACATAGGTGACTTTTGAAAAGGACACCAGTGGGAGATGTTCATCACTAGGGAAAAACACCTGCAAGACAAGACATTTCCATAGTAGTATTAAGCACATCAACCAATGATGAGGCTAAAGGAATTGCTGCAATCTTCACCCCACACAAAAGCAAACACAACAAATTGGTAGGGTATCAATTTAGGAACTCAAACATGATGAATGGCATGTGCACCAACAACAACCTTCCTTCCTACACAAACACAAATCCTAGATACTTAGTGGGAAGCCCCCAAGCTTAGAATCCTAATCATCACAAGCATCTCCACCCTCAACATCACAAGAGGAACATCATGAAGGGGCATCTCAAGCACCACTAGTAGTGAAAACCAAGTCTACTTGCACTCCACCAATATAAAGCTAGTACACTATGATTTCAGCTTAATTCTTACGTGGCTAATTCACTCTAGGCATTGTTGCACATGTTGCTGAATGGAGCAAAAGGAATTTCATTAGACCTACCTAAGTCAAAGGAAGAAGTAATAACAATGATGTCCCAACATGTGTTTGATGGTGGCCTAGTTGCATTCTCATTAGCTAGCATGCTCAAGTTGATCAAGAGACTAACTTGTTTGCGCAACAGTCTCAACAAATTGTGCATTTAGTCCATTCACTCAATCGATGAGCTTTCTGTGATTAATACAACACAGCGGGAGATTGAGAAACTCAAAGGATAAGCTCTTAAATGCCCGGAACATCATAGAGGACAAACAAGTATTGGTAGATCGTTATGAAAGGTGTCTTAACCTTGCATCCTAATGTTAAAAACAAAAAAATGCAATTTTTAGGCTATAGAGAATAAAAATACAATTCCCAAGGATCTAGAGGTTAATTTTGGCCCAAAAAAATATCAAAACAAACCTTGACCAAAGATAGAAGGTTATGGTGATCAGACCCTTCAAGATCTACAGTTGTGAAAAAAAGGGACTAAATCAACTTCTAGGATCAAAAGTTATGGCCTCTAGAAGTTGAGCCTCCCACATCAAAAATCTAAAAAGAGCGTTTATGACGCATAAGAGAGTTGTACGAGGGAGTTACACTTGTTGACCTACTTGTGATGCATGCTATGACATGTCTTAAGGCATCTTTGATTTGAGATAATGAAGCCAAAATGGAAAGCCAAGTTGGTGAGTGGATTATGATGAGTTTATGGAGGGTGGAAGAAATATGTTATTTTTTACCTGTAGACTCATCTTGGGATTTGGGAATTGGATTTTTAACGAAGAATTTAAATGACACATTTTTTGGATGGTTTTAGCTCATGTTTCCTAATTACCATTTGATGGTTTTATGTATTGTTTCTCCTATTTATTGGGTGCTTGAAATGGAGGTTTCATAGTGGATTTTGTAAGTACAATTATGCTGCCAAAATTGCTCCAAATACTTTGTTGGCGATACTCCTATAAATGTTTAGACTCTAGAAGTGTATTGTAACCATTGATTACTAAATAATACATTGAATTTCTTTGGAGTGTAAACTTTTCTCCGAAAAGGCTTTTCCCCACATTAATCATTGGGTTATGATATATTCCTATTGTGTTTATTTCCTTGTAACTATATAATCATTTCAACTTTTGCACATACCGTATCCATTAGATTAGTGTAGGAAGCACATTACATCTATGCTTCCTTTCATCTAGTATCAGAGCTTGATTACATCAGCTCCCAGATGTTAGGCACAATATTTTTTGTACTAATCATGGATTATGTGGGAGCTTGCATAGAAGGAGACCTTGTTGCAAGAAAATGGCAAGCACATCAATAATAGAGATGGAGAGACTTACAAACATTAACTTTGACCTATGGAGGATATGATTGTAGACAAAGATCTATAGGCTAATGTATCTAGATTCAAACCCACTACTATGTCACTAGCCAACTAGGATCTATTTGATATAAAGGCGAAGGGCCTCACTAGATTGTTCTTGGAAAATTTTGTTTAGTTAAATGAACATGAAAAAGCCACCGTACAAGCTCTTTGGAAGAAATTGTTAGACTTTATATCAAAATCATCTTGTAACTTTGATATAGTCTATTAGAATGGCACTAATCTAGCCCAATCACTAGATATAATTGATAGAGGCGTTCAACATTTTAATTCTGTGGTTTTTACCCGTGGAGCACTCATATGCTTTATGGTATTCCATATTACTATTAAATTATTAATCATTATTTGGACAGCAATTTTGACTATACTAGACAGTTATGAGACAGCCGAAAAATGTTGATTAAAAAAAATACATTTAGGTAAAATGCATAGAGGAGACTACAAATATTTTCTCCAAATTGACAAGCAACTGAATTTCTAGAGGAAAAATACAAAAAATGAGCAGTCAAAATTGTAAAAAATATGTTTTTTAAAATGAGGGTAAACATAAGTACATTATAAGTAATAACATGTCTCATCTATGTAGAATAGATATCATCTATAAACTTGAAAATGTTTCATGTCAGAGTTCCATTAAATAAATAAGATTGCAGAAAGAGGTATATGTGCGCGGTTTGTTGACAGAATAAGCTGACAATTGTCAATAATTTTAATTTAAATGTTCAATGGGGTCTTGAGATGAGGGGATGAAGGGACAGGGGACCAAGGGCATTGATTTAGGGATGGCAGCAAGATGATGGTGGTATGGCACACGTCATTTTCACAATTTTATCACTATGTTTTCTGCAACACCATTTTATTATTTCTAACCAAATCTTCATTCTTCAAAAATTTAACAATGAAGCTAAAAATCTAACATATCTAAATGATGAGGGCTATGCAGTTTTTCAGTGTTCCGCAAAGACTTGGCACTTTCTCTTCCTCTTGCTCTCAAACTTATTCTTCCTAACACTAACACTCAACCAATGAAGAATTGCCAATGTTCTCACTCTTGTTATTGAAATCAGTTTTCCTATCCTAATATTCTCACTCTTGCAGCCTTTCTCACTTTTTGTGACTACTTAGGGTGTGGGTGGGGCCATAAAACATTAGGGTTAGGGTTACTGGCACAAACATTAAAAAAATTCTGGATTTTTTTTTTTTGAAAATGCACTTCTTGAGCTGAATGACATGGGGGACGGCTGGGTATTTCCAGTACATCCAAGAGATGTGACTGAGTCCCCCAAGGGTTCCAGGGATGTCCCAACATCTCCTTGCATCCCCAAGGGCCAAAACAGGGGGATGCCCCAAAAACATCACTCTTGAGGGGGATGCTCTAGAAACATCCCTCTTTGGGGTGAGGGTCGTTGTCCCCTAAAAGGTGGTGGTGGTGGGGGTGGTGGTTGGGCGAGGGAAGTTTCTACAGGGTCCCTGCATCCTAAGGATGTGTCCATCCTAGAAACAGCTGGTTTTTCAGGGGGGGCCATCTCCATGGAACACTTAATTTATGGCTTCTTCTACATAGTGTCTCAGGCTGCCTTTGGTAAAAAGTTAAAAACCAATTCACCAGTAATAACTAATAACTATAATGCTTACACTGTATATGATGTTGGTCTTAGCTTGTGAACAATGAACAAAAAATCATATGAGCACACAAATACATACCAAGGTGGAACATAATGACTTAAATCATTTAGTTCCTCTGCTGTTGAGATACAGTTTTGAGTTGCAGGACATAATGCCAAAGATGGAGGATTCTTCTGTACGCAAATATAATTAGGCTTTGTCCCACTGCCACAGCACATTAAATGCACATTAAAGACAGACAAAATGAAAATCCTGTAATACACAAACATTATCTCCTATGTTTTATTTTGTTAAAAGGTTGCAGAAGATTGACATCAAAAACATTTTCTGTAAGACATATACATTTTGAAATTGATAGCTAGTGTCAGTACCCAAAATTGAATATAGCTGCTAACACGGCTATTTCAGTGCTCTGCAGTACAATCTCCCTACATTTCCATCACTCATCAATTATCTTCAAGCTTTAATTCCTGAAATAAAAGCGAAGGAAAGACAAACTATAAGAAAAGGCAGCTCAAAGGAAACAATGAAAGACAAAAGACCTTTACCTTCTCCCAACCTTGAAAGATTCCATTGAATGTTTTTCTGAAGATTCCAATGCCCTCATAGATGCAGAATCCGAATCTCTCTCCTGGCAAGAAATGCGGTGTAGTTTGCGCATACTTGTTGAATTGAAACAATGATTTTCTTTAAATTGCATAGAAACTGTACCAAAGGGCCTAATGATGTAAAGTGAAAATCAGTATGAGAAGGCCTTTTGCCATTAAGTAACTAGCTATGATTTTTTTATGCCCAACATAGTTCATTAAAAGAACACAAATGGTAAAGAATCCAATATGTTTAAACTTCAGACCAGTATGTTTAAATAAACACAAACGGTAAAGAATCCAACATGTTTAAACTTCAGACCAGTCATTTCATCACGTGTCATTTTACTTCAGCCCATCATAGCAGCAGAAAAATTTCATAGCCAAAATTAATTAATAAAAACACAAATTAGATGAGCAATGAGAACGACAATTGTTCACATGTTTGATATTTTTCAAAGGAACCAGGCCCTTGGCACTTGCTAAAAACATTCAATAGACAGATGAATACAACTATGCAGATTGCTCATCCATGCTACTTTCTAATGATTTGAAAGCTCAAATATTTTGTAAGGCACTGATTAATTTGATGATCATGGACCCAGTTGGACCCACAAAAGAGCAACGGTGATTTCATTTATAGCTATAACATAGGTATTTGGAAGCATGTTCCACTAAAAACATGCAAAATGCATTGCTCCAATATAAACACTATAAAGCTATAAGCAAACACATCATCTTTAACAGTCCAAAAACTTATGTAAAACTAAAATACCAATTAACTTCCACGAGAATCTCCTGAAATCTTTGCTGAGAAATTAAATTTTTGAATTAAATTTTTCCCTTCGAAAAAAGTGTTAAAGAGACATAAGAATCCCTTATAGAACATTTGATGGGAAAAATAAACTAAAAGGAAGAAAACTCTTCAATGCACACAAATGAATCGTTTTACTTGAGAAAGATGAGGAATCTAAACTGAGGGAAGGAGGGACAGAGGTGGGAGAGCAAAGGGGAAGAAGGGGAATAGAGAGAGAAGGAGGGAGAGAGCAACGGATGGGAAGGCAGAAATTTCATCACTAGGATATTGAATGCATGTGAATTGACAGACATCACATGGATAACATCCACAAGCTACAAAGGGCCTAACATATATCAAGATGAAAGTGAAGCTATTGACCCTCACTGCCTAACACTGAAATGTTAACTGTTACTGCTGAATAAGAAATTAGATTGAAAAGAAAAAAGAATTCCATTGTTCATTTGGATGTAATTGTCATTACGGATGGACAGATTTGTCTGGAAACAGACTTTTTTTATCACAGAATTAGACAGTCTATTAACATTGGCTTACTGGTCAGTTGCATTCAATCCACCACTCATATGGTGGGCAACACTCAAGCACACACCACTGTATAGCAACAAACCTGATGAGACAACTTCCATGATTCCAATTTAGATGAAATTTAATTAGTCTAGGTGATAATATACTCCAAAGGTAATGTGTTATTAAAGGCCTAACTATAAGTTTAAATGTTTATCTATGGATTATCTAACGAATTTTTTTTCTATTATAACAGAAGAAAAGAACCAAAAAATGAATGATGAAAAATGTTCAAGAAGGATAAATAAAATAATCCAGGAAACTAGAAAGGTAGGCAAAGATCACGAGAGGATCTCAAAAATTAAAAATAATGCAGTAAACAAAAAAATATGTAAATTTCAAGGGTAGGAGAAGGATGGTCACCCAATTCAGAGGTCCTCAAAGATAAATTATTTATGAAAGGAAAACCTCCTTAACACCAAGAATGCAAAAAGATACCGTTTCTCTGTAGCAAGTGTAATTGAAGCATCCGGATAACCCACCTAATAGCCCACACAAGCTATGATTGTCAGGTTTTTATGCATAGCATATGTTAAGCATCTATAGCTCCACCAGGAGTGGAAGTATAATGTCCCCACTTTGAAATAGAATTTAATAATAAATAATAATAATAAAATTAAAATTCAAAAGAATATAATTAAAGATAATTAAAATATAATTAACTTAATGAATGGTCAAAAGACATGAAATGAAAAGTTTGGACTCCCTCAAAAATGAGATATAAAAGGGAGAAGAGAACCTCATTTGAGAGGCGGGAGATAGAGAAAGGAAAAGGAAGGGAGCATGTAAATCAAAGAAAGATTAATGGAGGAAGAAAAGGAATGGGAAGTAGATAAGTGTCTCTTTCAAAGGGAAGACATTATGAAGGGTTGTACAATTTTGAAGGAAGAAATTGTGAAAGGTTGTGTCTCTTACCAAAGGGCATACATGATGAAGAGGTGTGACCTCTCCCTCACATTGGGAGATATAAAGGGAAGAAGGTTCGTTTGAGGAAGGGATCCAAGGGAAAACAGTTTGAAGAATATTATATTATTCTCAATGGCAGCAATGAAAAGTGGTGACTGAATTCTTATGAAAGGCGGTGCCTCAATCCCTATGAAGGGTGTTGACTCTTTCAGCAATAAAGTATAAAGGAAAGATCATTCAACTCAGAGCATAGGGAGGAACAAGAGAGCAAATCAAAATATGCAGATCTGCAAATCAGTAATCAGAAGACTTATAATTGTTCAAGTCATTGGCTCTAAATCAAGATAGTAAGTTGACAATTTACATTCCCAAGCATAATCCAAACCCCATTTGGGAATTCTAGGGCAAGTTGAGTAAAGTCTCAATAGGGGACATTACAGGAAGACAGAATCATGTATACAGTCCTCAAGCAGGGAGCTCATACCAAATGATCATCAAGATAAAACCACTTTCTTCAAACGTCAGGAAGCCTTTAGTCCAGAAAAAGGCCACTTGCCGAGTCTACTATTGAATACTTTGATGTGCTTATTCTGAAAGTATTGAAGGTTTTTGATCTTTTCTCAAAAACTTGTAACAGAGCTTAGCAGGGAGAGTTTTAGACAACCATTGATGAGAAGGTGCAGTTTGTCATTGCCCCCTGATTAGTCCCATTCATAATTAACAAAGAAAAGAACATATGCAACAATCCCAAGTGAGATCTAGATTGCCAATTGTTTGTTCACGTATTCTGATTGACAGATTTATAGAGTAAATGGAAATACAGAATTAAAGAACATAATAATATAAATTACTTGCAACATATTCAGAAAGATATAGCTTTATTATCATTTGGAGTACAAGATATCATATGAGAGGTGCCCAACTATGAATAACAAGTACACATATAGTAGACCGATGTAAATTAAGGCTACCAACTGTCATTAACTACTAACAGACAACTAACAACCGGTTGGGGACTACCACACAAATACAAAACATAATTATTTATTACAAAGCTGACTATAACATATTTATTTCATTCATTGCCAACTACAACAGGCCCCCCAAAAATAAAGTTTTCTTCCCTATGACACAAACAAAATTGAGAGTCATACATTAAAAAATTGAAAAAATACTACTAGGAGGGAGGATGAGAAGACGTCCCTAGATGCATTGAGGACATAGGTGTGGATGTGGTAAAGGGCAGCTAGCGAAGACACATATTAGCCACCAGCTCATGCTCCCAAGCTGCCTTCACCATGTGAGTAGCCTCCATCAGTTGGATTTTTGTCTTCTCCAACTCCTGCTCCCTCTCCTATAACCTGCACTCACTCTTCTATCTGCCTGTCCCGTTCAGCTAGCTATGTATCTCGCTGGGCTAACCGTGTCTCACTTAGCTAGCTGTCTGACTCGCTCGACTAACTGTGTGTAATGTTCCCACTTTGAAATAGAATTTAATGTTAGATAATAATAATAATAAAATTCAAAAGAAAAAGGAAAAAAAACAAAATTAAAATTAAAATATAAAAGAATATAATTAAATATAATAAAAATTTAAGTAAATTAATGAATGGTCAAAAGACATGGAATGAAAAGTTGTGACTCCTTCAAACATGAGATATAAAAGGGAGAAGAGAACCTCATTTGAGAGGAGATAATTTGGAGAATCAGAAGTGTAGATCTGATCATGAAAGGGTGTGTCCCCCTTCAAAGGGCAGATATAATGAAGAGTTGCACCCTTTCAAAGGGTGCTAATGGTGAAAGGGTGTGCCTCTTGCCAAAGGGCATACATGATGAAAAGGTGTGACCTTTTCCCTCACATTAAGAGATATAAAGGAAAGGAATCAAAAGCATCCAATGACATCACCATGGTTCAGATCAGATCAGAACTGTTATTAACTTATTAAGTTATGGGCAGTAACATCCTTGTTCTTGGTGGTATGAATGGGGATGTGCTTAATATGTATGCTTAACATATCCAACCTGATAATTTTCTTATGCAGAATTTAGTAGTAATATTAATAATATTAATATAGACTGCAATATGAACGACAGTCATACTTAATTTCATATACATTCATAGTACAACAAGATATTGACATATTTAGAGTCCCAAGCTCTTAAACAATTCTAATTCCTTTTTTTTGAGGAGTGGTGTGATGTAGATAGGGAGAGGCGGAGTAAAACCGTCTCATGATAGATGAGCCCCAAGGATGAAAGAACTTTGTTGCAAGGTTGATCAAAATGAGCTATTGATGTGTTGTCATTGATGTCAACATGCTTTGGTTGTCATTTGTGACTGGTTGGTATAATTGATATTGAGTTCACTGTGCAGTTGTGCTGAGAGATTTTCTCCACAGATCTTCTATATTGTATATCTATTCATGCAGTTTGGATATGTTGTTAAGCAGTGTTTAGAGATGCTATATTCTGGATTTGGTTCTTCGGATTGCTGTGCTAAGGAAGTTGTGTTTACCAATATGTTTGACAGTGTTTCCGTATGAGATGCATTCTCAGCATTTCTCCACATTATGATTTCTGGCGTTGCAATTTTGGAGTTAAGTTGATAATGTCCTTAGCTTCATTCTACTCAGTTGGCATGTGTTCTTGGGCTTCGGAAGCTTGGTTTCAAAGTTTGATGGTGTTTACTCTCGGTTTGGCCGACCTCGGGTGTTTACATTTCATATTATTGCTCTGATGATTATGGATTGGTGTATAATATATTTGATGTTTATTTTGGTCTCAGTTAAGATGTGTTGTGGTCCACTTTACATTCTTTTCCACCGTGGGAATGTTTAGTGCCAACCTAATTTGATTTGTGTTCGATTAAGATGCTTAGCCAACCTTGGGAGATTTTGCAAATGTGAGGATGATATAAGTAAATAATAATTTGACATAAAGGTGTGTGAAGAGAGAACGAGTGTATGTTGTGAAAGAAAGTTAAATGTGATGAAGATGTGTGAAAGAGGATCTATCTACCTGATTCATAGATGAGTAAGGTTTGGATTGATGAAAAGTGTTGATTAGTGTGGACTTTCATGTGTTAGCTACTGGAAGCAGTGAGCCGAAGGTATCTACAGATCTTACGGTTGCAGAGGTGCATCAATGGTGGATTCTTTCTCTTTTATTCTTCTTCATTTTGGCAGTGAGCCCTCCGACAATGAGCCTTTCTTTCTTTCTCTCTCTTAGGCAGTCAACCCTTTGGTAGTGAGCCTTTCTTTGTAAAAATCACCTTAACCGGTGTCACCCTAATAGGTGTTCATTTATTGAGAATAGCATTCTCCAAGGTTTTTCCCCTAACAAGGTTTTCCACGTAAAATCTAGTATTTCACTATGTATGGTATCATTTGGTTTTTCATGCTCTTTCATGCTCATATCTTTCTATGGATTAAGTGTTAAAGTTAAGTTGTTGCGAATCCAATTTAAAAGAAAAGATTTAAGATATATTTATACAACTGATTCACCCCTGGTGCAAGAGCACCCTTCCAAACTCTTTCTCTTTCTTTGTTTTGTTGGTGTTATGCTTCTTATGAAGCCATTGTAAATGAATAAGAGCCATGAGCTCATGTGTGTTAGACTAGGTCCTAGTTGTAGGTCCTTAGTGTTTGTTGTGATTTCTTGTGCAGGAGAGGTTGAGTGTGCCTGGAGTGTGTGTTAGGCCTTATTGGCATGTTGATGTCCTTAGGATAGCCCAAAATAGGCCTAGGAGTCATGAAAAGCAACAATGGCAAAGTTGCTCAAAAGATGCAAAAGTTGCATGACAACTTTTAAAAGTTGTCAAGCAACTTTTCCACCCAAAATGGTCATAGACCCTTGTGTGCGTGGAGAGCCCTAATTTTGGCACACCGACCGAGGCAAAGGTAGTACAAGTACTTGTAAACCCTAAAACAGTGGGTTGGATGTCAGACTTTGTACGGCCCTAGCAAAAAGATCAGACTGAGACTGTAAAACTGTTACCAGTCAGTTTGAATGAAGAAAACAAGCAAATTAATGGATTGAGATACGTCCAAAACTGTGTGGTTTGTCTTTCATGGTGTAAATACTTTCATTTCAAGCAGTTAGTTTAGGTTTTTACTTGCAGATTGAGTAAGTTTGTAAATAGTTTGTAAACTGTCTTCTTACTGTCCAGTTTTGGACAGGATTGTGTAAATGAAGTCTTAACTCCATTCCCCATTGTGGAAACACCATGAAACCATGGGGAATGAGAGTGAAGACCCTGTACTATAGTCCCATGCAAGCAGGGCCCTTGGAAATGCAAGGAGGCCAAACAAAGGCCCATTCCTAGGCGAGACTGGACAGTGCCCGGTTAGGAATGGTTGTTGCTGTAGAGGTCTTGGAGAGCAAGGTTGGACAGAGGAGAGTACATCCTTTGGAGGAAGTGCAGAGGAGTGTTTGAAGCAGCATTGGTGTGAAGGAGGAGCCTCCACCAATCCAAACAAGGTGGCTAAAACTCAAAGTACTCACTGTGACCCAGGCAGACCCTAGAAACCCTCACAAAACCCTTAAAAACCCCAAAATTTGCCCTAGGCACTGTACGGCCACTTGGAGGCCCAAAACCTAGAAAATCCTTGAGCCCTTGCCAATTGAAGGGCAGTCCATTTTGGGAGTTAGGGTTGTTTGTGCATCGTTTGTGAGAGGGAGCCCTAGAAGACCGGTTAGGAGGCCTAATTGGTCCTAATCCTTGTAGCCCTATTTGAAGGCAAAAACCCAAATTTGTGAAATCAATAAGGGGTTAGAATCTTGAAACCTCTTGGGGGCTCATGAATGGGTGGATAGACCATGAAATAGACCTGAAACAACCTTGCTAAGACCTTGGAAGGTGTGGAACAAGATTAGCCCTTATTAGCCATAGTAAGGGATTTTGAGTCTCATGAGTAGGTGAGACCTTAGGAGCAGAATAGCAACTCATTGGTGGGTGGATTGGGCAAGGTCAGGGGATTCCTCAAGCAAAGGAAGTCCTAGAGACCCTAGGGTGTGAGGAGAACACCAGGAGATCCAAGGAAAGGATCCAAGAGCATAGATTAGGCTAGTCTATCCCAAACCCCATCCCATCAGATTGGTATCAGAGCCAGTTAAAGACTTGTTGGACTGTGTATGTCTCTATATACTGGTGAATCAGTAGGGGATAACAGAATGGTTACTAATGCAGAGCTGGCGAGAGAAGTAGAAGAGCAGAAGGAGAAGAATAGACTCCTTGAAGCAGCTATGAGTGAGATAAGGGATAAACTACAGGAAGTGGTGGATCAGAGAACACATGAACCTTGGGATGAAGACACCAAGGGTAAAGGCAAGAGAACTATAGACATAGATGACATAATCTCTAAACCGGATCCCTTGTTCAATGAAGAATCTTTTGTGAAGGCTATTAAGGCTTTGAACACCAAAGCTTTTGAAGGATTGCCACATTTCAGTGGAAGAATGGACATAGGCACTGTTATGGAATGGATTGAGGGCATGGAAAACCACTTTGAGTGTGAAGGAGTGACAGAGGCTTAGAAGGCTAAAGTTGCCAAATCAAGATTAAGGGGAGCAGCTTTGACATGGTGGAAGTACCTGCAAGAAGAAAGGATTAGCATGGGAAAGCTACCAATTGCAAATTGGAAAGCTATGGTGAGTAAGATTAAGGAGAACTACTCACCAGAGGATTATGAAGTCCAACTTCATAAGAAGAGACAAGGATTGAAGCAAAAAGATCTTGATGTAACCTCCTACACTGAAGAGTTTCAAAAGCTATGTCTTAGATCTAAAGTCCAAGAAGATGAATCTATTAAGGTTGCTAGGTATCTAAGCGGCCTAAAGTAGAACATTCAAGAGGAGATAAGCTTATGGACTCCTACTACTGTTCAGAAATGTCATCAGCTTGCTGTCAAGGTAGAAGAGAGGAACAAAAGGAAAGGAGACTCCAATAACAGGGGTAGAGGCAGAGGTAGAGACCAAGTGAATCACCGAGGTGGTTACCAAAGCAAGGCAAATGAGCAGAGGAACCAAGGAGAAGCCAAGTTGACTGAGCATGGCAATGAAACCAATCTCAGAGGAGGACATTCCAGAGGAAGAGGTGCACAAGGTGGTCCAAATAGGGGTAGAGGTACTGTTGATGTGTATTTTGTACACGACCAAACACAGAATAGAATACCTAAAAGGTACCTTATCCTCTCTTGAACAAAGTTCCTGACTGCTGAAGATCTCGCCGAAGGATCAGTCGAGGCAACTCCAAGGTTTCTACCTTGTAGGATCTCTACTCGTGGATAAGCTCTTCGCGGTATGATGTGATTTTGCTGGAATCACAAGGGGACTTACACTCAATGACCTAAACGTCTGATTTGCTGGAATCACAAGTCCTATTCACTAACTGGAAGACAAACAAATGGCAAAAGATGCAGGGTTCAGGAAGTCTACTCTACTATCTAGGATGCGAGAAGATGGATGAATGACTAGGTGGAGTCCTACTGGGCTGGGTCTCACCATCAAGTTGAACAATTCAACACCAACTCAGTGTGATCTTCTAAGGGATGCTTCCAATACGTTCAAATCGTACACCATCTAACAATGATCACCATTCAAGATAATGCATGAACAATAGACGTGTAACGACTTAAGATTAAGCTCATTTTATGCCAATTGACCACGCAGGCCGCACTTACCATCAATAAGAGGCTAGTGGTATGGACTAGACAGATTCCACACAGGTGCATTCAACAATTTTCTTCACTCAATCTAATCATCTATCATCAAAAATGAAGATTCAACAAGAGACCATGCATATTGCAAAGAAACAACATATTCCACCATATCTTCAATGAAAAGAAGTCTTTACAATTAAGGCAACAATATCTTTCCTTCTCTTCTAATCTACTCCAATTGCTATTCTACTATTCTGGCCTCTATTACTAACTATTAACTATTAGCCATTATTGACTAACTATTAGCCTTTACAAATGAGGAGCCAGGGCTTATATAGCGCCCTCAATACAATTCAATGGCTTAGATCAATTTGAGATCAATGGCCGAGATTTTACAATGAAAACCCTAATTAGGGTTTGTTACAACAAACTCAATTCTGGCCAATGAAATAATTGCATTATTTGGACACATGTCTTCTCTGGAATATTCGACCAATGGATAGTCGGGGTAGGTACATTGAAGTTTGTGCCATCTCCCATGAGTCAGGTACATTGAATCTGGACACACTAAGGTGGACCAATCCGACTAGAGGAGTGATGACTGGGATGCCACCTTGTCTGACACTTGTAACTTGGTAGATATTCAATTTGATGTTGCTGAGAAGCTAGCTTTAATTAACTCTTCTGAAACTGTTGGCTTCTTCAACGGACCCTTGCTTTAACCTCGTTTGTCTTTGATGTGCAGGATGGATGGTGTACCTTTCCTTCAAATGTTGGACTGGAAGAGGTCGTCCTTGATGATGCTGGGCTGGAGAAGGCCGTCCTTGATGATGCTGGACTGGAGAAGGTCGTCCTTGTTGATGCTGGACTGGAGAAGGTCGTCCTTGATACCTACACAAAAGTTTAAAGTTAGGGTTTGAGCATAATATCTTAAGGTATAGGATTCAAGACCTTTCAAGGGCAAAATTTAGATATTAATTTGAAAATGACATGATAAATCCAAGAATTATGAATTTTCAAATTAATTATGAATGGAAATCAGATTTTACAAGACTTAGATTTTTAAAGATTGCTATGGAAATCAAAATAAACCTTGAATAAAAACTTCAAAAATCTGATTCTTCATACCTCCTCTTTGAATGCTTAACTATCAACCTTGGAAAATAAATAAAAGGAGATCAGAATTTGCTGGATAAGGACTGAATTTCTGGTCTTCCTTTGGATGAATTACGCCTCAATCAGCCTTCAAAAGAACTTCGCCTTCCACTAGCCTCCAAACCTTAGCAAATTCTGAAAGTTAGCCTCCAACTTAGCAAGAAATTCGCACCTCTAATCTGCTCCTCAAATTCGCATTTGAGTAATGAATGAATGATTTGCATTTTGTCCACAATACATCTCCCTTATATAGGGCGCTCACCCTAATTCCTCATGAGGCCGACTTAGGTCAATTAGCAATAAAATAAATAAGACCCCCTTTCGGAAGGAGGCCGACTTGCTTAAAAAGACAAAATAATAGGCTTGAGCGCTTACCTTAATTTTTAAAATTTTAAAATTAATTTCAAGGTTTGAAGGGTGGTTTTATCATTTGTTTTAAGGCTTAAAAAATTAATTAATTTAATTGCAAATACCTTAATTCACGCGAACTTGTTTTAGCCTCCCCAAATGTCTTCAATTTGGCTAATTTAGTGAAAATTGAGGAATATTAAGGTTTGATCAAGGCTTAATGAAGGCTCTTTGCTCCTTAGGCATTGAAATATCCCAAGTGATGAAGGCCTAAATTATTTCAAGACTTGTTTGAACCTCACATCCAGACTTGCACACTTCATGAGTCAAAATTTTCACAGCCTAGATTTGCAAATTCCCATGCCCTTGTCTTCACAATCTTGCAATTTGCCCTTGACTCACTCTAACAAGGTTGAATGATAGGCCTTTTGATGATTTCGCCCTGGACCCTTTGGAAGGGTCAGGAGCGATTTTTCCAATTAGGACCTGAATATCCCATTTCTTTCTTGACTCCAAAATTTTCTGGAAGGCGAGCTCATGTTTGTTTTGACCTAATCAAAGTCTTGCATTTCAAATTTTAGCATTTCACATGAGTAAATTAGGTGAAAAATGTGAATTTTGCCCTGGACCCTTTGGAAGGGTCAGGAGCGAAATTCACTTCTCAAGTCAATTTTCTAGTCTCCTTCACTTCAATTCATCAAAACTTGCTCAGTTTGAATCCAGTTCTCAACTTGCTATCATTGATTTGATCTTCACAAGGCAAAAAAGGTCAATTTTGTTCAACAACCTAGCCAAGGACAGGACCTATCCTGAATTTCGCTCTGGACCCTCTCGAAGGGTCAGGAGCGAAATTCACTCTTGAGCTCAAAATTCACACTTTTTGAAGGTCCAAATCTCTCCAAGGCATTCCAAATGGCTTTTTTCACTGTAATCTAGGCCTAGTTTTACTCAGATCTTGGAGGAAAAGGTGACTTTGATGTTTTTCGCCTTGGACCCTTTGGAAGGGTCAAGAGCGATTTTCCTTGCTTAGGCTTACTCCTCCATCATTTTAACTTCAATCCACCTCACAAGGTTAGGAAATAGTCTTCTTCTTTCACCCAATCCAAGTTTGATTTGTTTTTGCAAGGCAAAATAGGGGATTTTAGGATTTTCGCTCTGGACCCTTTGGAAGGGTCAGGAGCGAAAATCTTCCTCTAACCTAGAATCATCACTTTTGGAAGCCAACATCAACTCGAAGGTGATCTCAAGGGCAATTTCTACCTTGGTCTAGTCTTGTCTTAGCATAAACTTGAAAGGAATACATAGGTTTTAGGATTTTCGCTCTGGACCCTTTGGAAGGGTCAGGAGCGAAAATCAGGTTTTAGGGCAATTTTCCCATCCTTTCATCTTCAAATCACCTCCAAGGCATAGAACATCTTGCCTCACTCCTCTCCAAGTCATGAAAACCAAAATCTTGTCTTAAATTGCAAGGAAAAAAAGAGAATTTAGAAATTTCGCTCTGGACCCTTTGGAAGGGTCAGGAGCGAAATTTTCATTAGGCTTCAAAACTTTCCTTCTTAGCAACCAAAATCCACTCTAAGGCAAACCAAATGCCTTCTCACACCCTTGTCTAAGTTTAGTTTTGTCCAAAATTTTGAAGAAAAGATGACTTTGAGGATTTTCGCTCTGGACCCTTTGGAAGGGTCAGGAGCGAAAATCTCTTCTAGGCTCAATTCCTTCATCTTTCATGATTTCTTGCAACTTCAAGTCACTCCTAGGGGCAATTCCTTCTTGATTTTACCTTATCCCACACTTGACTTAGCAAAACTTTGATAGCAAAAAGAAGTTTTGAGAAAATTCGCTCTGGACCCTTTGGAAGGGTCAGGAGCGAAATTCTCAATCTTGACCAAAAATTTTCATTTTTTCAACTTGAAACTTCTTTGCAAGGTAGGATTTCATGTTTGATTGTGCTAGGAATAAAGTTTCATGTCCAAGAAAGGCTAAAAATAGGTTTACAAGGAATTTCGCTCTGGACCCTTTGGAAGGGTCAGGAGCGAAATTTCCTTTCCTGGCCAAAATCCTTCATTTTCACAACTTCTAAACATGCCCAAGGATTTCAATATGTTCATTCTTCCTTTCATCATGTCTTGGACACCTCAATTTGAGCAAACCAAGCAAGAAATGTCTCTTATAGAGATTTTCGCTCTGGACCTTTTGGAAGGGTCAGGAGCGAAATTCTCCATTTGGGCTAAATCATTCATTTTTTTCAGTTCAAAACAACCTCAAGAGGCAAAAGCAAGTTATTCTTCTTCCATCCATGTCAAAAAAACTTGACCTTCTTCAATGCAAAACAAGAACCTTTGGGAATTTCGAAGGGTCAGGAGCGAAATTTCCCTTTTGGTCCAAAATCCTTCATTTCTCAACACTTTCAAACACTTCAAAGGCAACAAGAATGTCCATCCTTCCTTCCAAGATACCTTGCAAATCAAAATTTAGTCAATCTTAGGAAAAAATGAGCTTTAAGAAGATTTTCGCTCTGGACCCTTTGGAAGGGTCAGGAGCGAAAATCTCATTCTAGGCTAGATTACTCACTTTTCAAACTTCAAACCACTTCAAGAAGCAAACTTAGATCATTTTCGACCTAAGGAAGAAAGTTTCAAGGTCAAACAAGGTAGCAAATGAGGTTTATGATGAATTTCGCTCTGGACCCTTTGGAAGGGTCAGGAGTGAAATTCTCCTTTAGGCCAAAATCTTGTTCTTCAAAATCAGTCAAACTCCCTCTCAAGGCAAAACATACCCATTCATCTCCCATCAAGCCAACGCCTAGCCAAAATAAGGAGGAAAACAAGAGTTATAAAGATTTTCGCTCTGGACCCTTTGGAAGGGTCAGGAGCGAAATTCCTAATCTTGGCCAAGATCCTGACTTCATTTTCACATTTCTTCATTCAAACAAGCGTTTTTACCTTGATTCAAGCCTGGGAATGTGTTAGTTTTAGGTTTTGGTCAAAGTAGAATGTCTTATGGAGAATTTCGCTCTAGACCCTTTGGAAGGGTCAGGAGCGAAATTTGACTTTTTGAACTCTCCATCAGGATTATTTTATGGAATATAACATTTAAGTATAATTCTTATACTTTAAGTTATATTCCATATATACTTTTAGGATGTTTGAGAGTGGTTTTGGACCTCCAGGAGTTATATTGCAAAATCTAGTTTTTGGAGGATTCTTCAGTTTTCCAGACTTAGTCAAATTTCAGGATCAGGACATTCCAGACTTAGCCAAATTTTAGGATCAGGGCATTCCAGACTTAGCCAAATTTCAGGGCATTTGAAGATCAGGATGACATTCCAGACTTCATCACTCACCAACTCGATCTAACTCAGACCTTCAAGGATGATACCCACTCACAAAGCAAGACACAATTAGCAACAAGAGCAAAACCAGGCCCTAAAGAAGACTCTCAAAGAAACCCTAATTCTGGGGCACCTGTTGACTCCCCTGGCTCAAGCAAAGCCTACCATCCTATTGATCCCCTAACGACACTCAAAATGCAAAGGCTAACAGACAAACCCTAAACACCTAGAAAGCAAACCCCAGAAAGCAAAAAAAGTAGGGGTCCCTATTTGTAATGGGGCGATGTGTGAAAAAGTCACAACAGGTACCGGCAGAGGTAACTCCTATTTTGCAACAATGAAGTGTTACAATTGTGGACAATTGGGACACCCGGCATATAGATGCCCTGACAAGCCTACCACATCAAACAGTGGAAAGAGGGTTCTTTATGCACAAGAAGACTCTTCAAGCAGCAAGACACCGGATGTGGACCAGATTGAATCAGAAGTTGGTGAGAATCTGATGTTCAATAGGATTTTGATCAGACAGCCGGTTAAGGAGGAACCCAAACATAGGAGAGCATTGTTTAGGGTGAGATGCAAAGTTCTTGGTAAAGTGTGCAAGGTGATAGTTGATACAGGCTCAACTAACAACATCATCTCAGAAGAGGCAGTTAGGAAGTTGAAACTCACACGAATACCCCACACCAATCCTTACAAGGTGACTTGGTTGAACAAAGGACAGAGTGTGCTAGTCAATGAGCAGACTTGGGTAGAGTTTTCTATTGGAGGATACAAGGATAAGATCCTTTGTGATGTGTTGCCTATGGATGCATGTCACTTATTGCTAGGAAGACCCTGGCAATTTGATAGGAAGGTGATCTATGATGGAGAGGAGAACTCCATATCCTTTAAGAAGGACAGCAAGACCTTCAAGATTTAGTCTTTGACAGAGGATGAAGAGGGCACTTCAAAAACACCTAGTGTCTTAATGGCTACTGGTAAAGAGTTCTTAAATTTGTTGCATGAGGAGGAGATAGTGAAGTGTGCCATCTTTGTGAAACCAAGGGAGGAAGTAGACAAGTTGCAGGCAGACATACCCAAGGAGGTGAAGCAAATGTTGCAAGAGTATAAAGACATAGTGAGTGATGGAGCACCTGCAACACTCCCACCAAGAAGGTCTATAAATCATCAAATAGACTTTGTTCATGGTGCATCCTTACCTAACAAGGCTGCATATAAGCTCACACCTGATCAGAATAAGGAAGTAGCAAGGCAAGTGCAGGAGTTATTGGAACAAGGACAGATTAAGAAGAGCATCAGCCCATGTGCAGTCCCGGTAGTGCTAGAATCAAAAAAAGGAGGTAAGTGGAGACTATGCACTGACTCAAGAGCAATCAATAGGATTACCATAAGGTATAGGTTTCCTATTCCTAGAATAGAGGATCTAATGGACTGTTTAGGAGGGGCTATGTATTTTACCAAGCTAGACCTTAAAAGTGGTTATCACTAGATAAGAATTAAGGAGGGTGATGAGTGGAAGACTGCTTTTAAAACCACAGATGGATTGTATGAATGGCTTGTGATGCCATTTGGGCTTACTAATACTCCAAGCACCTTCATGAGGTTGATGAATGAGGTGTTAAAAGACTTCACAGGCAGATTTGTGGTAGAGTACCTAGATGACATTCTCATCTATAGCAAAACCAAGGAAGAACACCTTGAGCATTTGAGGTTAGTTTTAGAAAGGTTGCATGAGGAGAAGCTATCCATCAACCTTGAGAAGTGTGACTTCTTGAAGCAAGAGCTGGTTTACTTAGGATTTGTGGTGTCCAAAGGAACCTTGAAGATGGATCCAAGCAAAGTGGAGGCAATCTTGAATTGGCCTGCACCTAAAACAGGGACTGAGGTAAGAAGTTTCCATGGATTAGCTCAATTCTATAGGAAATTTGTGAGGAATTTCAGTGGTATATGTGCACCAGTCCTTGACACCATAAAAGGAGGTCTTAAAACTAAGTTTGAATGGACTGAGCAGGCAGACAATGCATTTCAATTGTTGAAACAACAAGTAGCCACAAAACCTATCCTTCTCCTACCTACGTTTGATAAGCTATTCACTTTGGAGTGTGATGCAAGTGGAATTGCAGTAGGTGGTGTATTGAGTCAAGAGGGAAGACCTGTGGCATTTTTCAGTGAGAAGCTTAATGAAGAAAAGAAGAAGTACTCAGCTTATGACCTAGAGTTGTATGCATTAGTGCAGTCTCTAAAGAAATGGAGGCATTACCTACTCCCAAAGGAATTTGTAGTGTTCACAGAAAATCAAGCATTGAGTTACATAAACACTCAAGAGAAGCTTAGCAATAGGCATCTGAATTGGATGGAATACCTCCAATCCTTCACCTTCACCATCAAGCATAAGAAGGGGCAACTTAACAAGGTGGCAGATGCATTAAGCAGGAAGTTGTTGACAGTTCAAGAGTTACAGTTGCAGAGCATAGGAATAGAAGGTTTCAAAGACCTCTATGAAGAAGATGAAGACTTCTCAACAGCTTACAAGGTTTGTAAAGAGTTTGAGAACCATTTCCATGGTGAGTATGCAGATTACACTCTCCAAAATGGTCTCTTGTTCAAGGGTAACCAGTTGTGTGTACCTAGGGAATCCATGAGGGAGAACCTCATCCAAGAGAAACATAATGGCAGTTTAAGTGGACACTTTGGAGTCAACAAAACCTTGGATTTAGTACAGAGGTACTACTATTGGCCAAAGTTGCCAAGGGATGTGAAAAGATATGTAGAACAGTGTGGTGTATGCCAAAGAGCCAAAGGTGGATCAAGCAATGCCGGTTTATATCAACCATTACTGGTCCCTAACAAACCTTGGGAATGTATAAGCATGGACTTTGTGGTAGGATTTCCCAAGACAAAAACAGGTATGGACAGCATCTATGTGGTAGTAGATAGATTTTCCAAAATGAGTCATTTTATCCCATGTAAGACTACACATGATGCAAGCTATGTTGCACATCTCTTCTTCAAAGAGATTGTTAGGATTCATGGACTCCCTTTAAGCATTGTTTCAGACAGGGACAGCAAGTTCATGGGTCATTTTTGGCAGACATTATGGAGGAGACTAGGAACTAACTTGTCATTTAGCTCAGCTTACCATCCACAAACAGATGGTCAAACTGAAGTCATCAATAGAGTGTTAGGCAATTTGTTGAGGTGTTTAACTAAGGAGTATGGTCAGACATGGGACCTTATCATTTCTCAAGCAGAGTATGCATATAATGACAGTGTGAATAGAACCACTAGTAGAAGTCCTTTTGAGGTTGTATATGGGAGACACCCAAGGGGAGTATGTGAGTTGAGAGACCTTAGTACTTTGGAAATGAAGAGTGGGCAAGCAGAGGACTTCACTCAAACCATCAAGGAAGTCCAAGAGCAAGTTAAGAAGGCCATCCTTGAATCCACTCAAAAACTGAAAGCCAAAGTGGATGAGAAAAGGAGAGAAGTTCAGTTCAAGGTGGGTGACTATGTGATGGTACATTTGAGCAAAGCTAGGATGCAAAGTGGTAAGCCTACGAAACTACAAATGAGAAGGGTAGGACCTTGTAGAATCCTGTCGCAATATGGTAAGGATGCCTACAAAGTTGACCTGCCTTCAGATTTAGCTATATCACCAGTCTTTGATGTAGCTGACCTGATCGTGTACAAGGGTAAGATAGAAGGGCAGACTGAGAACCAAGCCAAGGTACTACAGGACCTTGATGTTAATGTCTTACCACAGGTGAAGAAGCCTAAAGCAGAGGAGATCTTGCAATCAAGGGTGAAGAAGTCAACTAGACATCAGGTCTACATGGAGCACTTAGTGAAATGGGTAGATCAACCAGTATCTGAAGCTACATGGGTGGAGGAGAGCAAGTTCAAGACACTTGGAATAGACCCGACTCTCATCTCTTCTTCTATTTCTTAGTTGTGTGCAGAGGGGGAGTATGGTGCAAGAGCACCCTTCCAAACTCTTTCTCTTTCTTTGTTTTGTTGGTGTTATGCTTCTTATGAAGCCATTGTACATGAATAAGAGCCATGAGCTCATGTGTGTTAGACTAGGTCCTAGTTGTAGGTCCTTAGTGTTTGTTGTGATTTCTTGTGCAGGAGAGGTTGAGTGTGCCTGGAGTGTGTGTTAGGCCTTATTGGCATGTTGATGTCCTTAGGATAGCCCAAAATAGGCCTAGGAGTCATGAAAAGCAACAATGGCAAAGTTGCTCAAAAGATGCAAAAGTTGCATGACAACTTTTAAAAGTTGTCAAGCAACGTTTCCACCCAAAATGGTCATAGACCCTTGTGTGCGTGGAGAGCCCTAATTTTGGCACACCGACCGAGGCAAATGTAGTACAAGTACTTGTAAACCCTAAAATAGTGGGTTGGATGTCAGACTTTGTACGGCCCTAGCAAAAAGATCAGACTGAGCCTGTAAAACTATTACCAGTCAGTTTGAATGAAGAAAACAAGCAAATTAATGGATTGAGATACATCCAAAACTGTGTGGTTTGTCTTTCATGGTGTAAATACTTTCATTTCAAGCAGTTAGTTTAGGTTTTTACTTGCAGATTGAGTAAGTTTGTAAATAGTTTGTAAACTATCTTCTTACTGTCCAGTTTTGGACAGAATTGTGTAAATGAAGTCTTAATTCCATTCCCCATTGTGGAAACACCATGAAACCATGGGGAGTGAGAGTGAAGACCCTGTACTATAGTCCCATGCAAGCAGGGCCCTTGGAAATGCAAGGAGGCCAAACAAAGGCCCATTCCTAGGCGAGACTGGACAGTGCCCGGTTAGGAATGGTTGTTGTTGCAGAGGTCTTGGAGAGCAAGGTTGGACAGAGGAGAGTACATCCTTTGGAGGAAGTGCAGAGGAGTGTTTGAAGCAGCATTCATGTGAAGGAGGAGCCTCCACCAATCCAAACAAGGTGGCTAAAACTCAAAGTACTCACTGTGACCCAGGCAGACCCTAGAAACCCTCACAAAACCCTTAAAAACCCCAAAATTCGCCCTAGGCACTGTACGGCCACTTGGAGGCCCAAAACCTAGAAAATCCTTGAGCCCTTGCCAATTGAATGGCAGTCCATTTTGGGAGTTAGGGTTGTTTGTGCATCGTTTGTGAGAGGGAGCCCTAGAAGACCGGTTAGGAGGCCTAATTGGTCCTAAACCTTGTAGCCCTATTTGAAGGCAAAAACCCAAATTTGTGAAATCGGTAAGGGGTTAGAATCTTGAAACCTCTTGGGGGCTCATGAATGGGTGGATAGACCATGAAATAGACCTAAAACAACCTTGCTAAGACCTTGGAAGGTGTGGAACAAGATTAGCCCTTATTAGCCATAGTAAGGGATTTTGAGTCTCATGAGTAGGTGAGACCTTAGGAGCAGCATAGCAACTCATTGGTGGGTGGATTGGGCAAGGTCGGGGGATTCCTCAAGCAAAGGAAGTCCTAGAGACCCTAGGGTGTGAGGAGAACACTAGGAGATCCAAGGAAAGGATCCAAGAGCATAGACTAGGCTAGTCTATCCCAAACCCCATCCCATCAACCCCCCCCCCCCTCTCAATTGTCTTGTGCATTAGAACATTCAACAATTGGTATCAGAGCTTTGTTTCCTTGGAGAAGAACTTAACTGCTTGAGGAGATCCCGATGGCACACAAACTAACAATCCCTATGTTTGAGGGATTTGACTATGCTTTCTAGAAAGTGAATATGCAAGGTTACCTGATTTCTCTTGGCTATGAAATATGGAAGTCTGTTACACAAAAGTACACTAAACCGCAAACTGGGGTGAACACTCTGGATGAGATCAAGGATTTTGAAGACAATTGAAGGGAAGGTTTGCTATCTTTAGTGCTCTTTCTAAGACTGAATTAACAAAAGTTGTGTCTTTAAAACTGCTTATGAGGTTTGGAATAAATTAGAGATGACTTATGAAGGAGATGATACTATTAAAAAAGCTAAGTTGCAGAATGCTAAAACTAAATATGCATGCTTGCGGATGGATGAAAAAGACAATATAACCAACTATCTGTAGAAGATAGAAGATGTTGTATACGAAATCAGAGGTCTTGGAGATAGCTTGTCGAAAGATGAAGTTGTGAAAAAGGTACTCAAAACTCTTACTAAACCCTATAGCTCTAAGGTTTCAGCAATAGAAGAATCACAGAATCAAAATAAGTATACTAGAGAATACTTGTATGGCTCTTTACTTGTTTTTGAGATGAGAGAATTTGGTGCTACTAGTGCAAGAACGAAAATTGCATTCAAGGCTACTAAATAAGCAAAAGATAAGGAATTTGATGAAGAGAACCTTGATGAGATTGAGGCGAACTTTGTGAGAAGGATGAAGAAGGGAACCAGAAAGTACAAAGGTAAATTGCCCTTTAAATGTTTTAGCTGTGGAAAGATAGGTCATTATGCTTCTAGATGTCCTAATAAAATTGCAAATTAAAAGAACAAGGAACTCAAAGGAAAGTTCAATAGGAAGGCTTATTATGTTAAAGAAGATGCAAATATTTCTGATGATGAATCTGATTATGAAGAAGACAGTGAAAGTTTGTTCTTGGCAGTAAAGGAAGAATCTTGTTTTGCTAACCCTGGCAAAGTTGTGAAAGAAAAAGCTCCAGAAGATGCTACTAAAATAGAAGGTGTTGTTGTATCTATTTTTCATGTTAAAAGAGATAAAGATGAATGGAATATTTGTAAATGATGTTCAATTTACATTCAATATGCAAATTATATTCTATTTGATATTATCTTGTTTTATGTATTACTGATTTAAAATATAAATCTGACTATCTTCTTTTGTATGGCAGGTGAGAGGAGCATTTATAAATTTTGATGTCCTTTCTTACAACTGCCATTTGATATAATATATATATAGCAAGTTGGGTACGATCAAGCAATGCCTTGATCGGTCATGACCGGTCAAGACATTACTTGATCATGCCCCTTTGCTAATTATATTAATAACAAACGGTGCATACTAACAATCGATGTCAACCGGTATATGTTATACTTTAACAACCGATAACTATCGGTGTATGCTTTAACCTTAACAACCGATAACTATCGGTGTAACTTTATCATGCCACCCGATATTAATCGGTCCACATATAACCCGATATCAATTGGTGTCAGTTTATATTAACACCCGATACTAATCGGTGTTTGGTTAATTCGATTAATCATTTGTTTACTATTAATTATGTTAACCAATATAAATCGGAATGCAATAGCATGATTTAGTAATCGGTGAACATAAATAATGATAGAGGATGATTATCGATATTAAGCATTTGATCGAACTGAATAGATTAATTATATGCAAATGAAGAATGGCTATCAAATCAAGGATTAGTTGCTTGAAGGTTTTCATCATAATTATCAATATGATAAATGATTGAATGAGAGACTTCATTTATCTCTCATTCAATCATTTATCTTACCGAAGCTATCATGCATTAACAATATTCATAGTGGATGTTCAAATCATATGATTGGAGACAAGAGTAAGTTTGTGAAACTTGAAAAATTTGATGGAGTTCTTAGATCTGAAGATGATCAGACGACTACGATAGTTGGAATTGGTTCAATCAATTTTGATGGCATACATAATACTAACAATTTTTTCTATGTTAAAGGCTTAAATCATAATCTTTTAAGTGTTGGTCAAATGTGTGGAAATGGATAAAATTTTGTTTTTCAAGATGATGGATGTGAGATCAGAAAAAAGGTCTGAAACTATGATTGCAGCAGGAAGGAGGACAGATGGAAATGTTTATCAGTTGAGGATTGTTGGCAGATATTGCTTGATGGCACAGATTAATGAGAGTTGGCTATGGCATTGGAGGATGTGTCACATTAATTTTGATAATTTGGTTAGGATTAGTTCAATTCAAGTTGTGGGAGATTTACCGAAGATTACAAAGCCTGTTAATGCTATCTGTAAGGAATGTGAAGTTGGAAAAAAAACAAGAACTTTCAATGTTAATGAACAATCTTCTACTAGACTGTTGGAGTTAGTGCACACTGATCTTTGTGGTCCGACCAAAACAAAAAGTCAACAAGGTGATAGGTATTTCATGCTCTTAATTGATGATTACTCTAGAATAACTTGGTTAATTTTCTTAAGAGAAAAATCTGAAGCTCTAGAAAAGTTCAAGAAATTCAAGGTCATGGTTGAAAATGAGATAGATAGAAGAATAAAATGTTTGAGGTCTGACAAAGGTGGAGAGTTTATTTCTGATGAATTCAATACTTTTTGTGAGAATCATTGGATAATAAGACACGTGTCTACTCCTAGGACATCGCAGCAGAATGGTGTAGTCAAAAGGATGAATAGAACAATTCAAGAGGTTGCTCGAACAATGATGAATGAAGCAAGTCTACTAGAAATCTACTGGAAAGAAGCAATAAATACTATTGTATACACACTTAACAGAGTGCAAATTAGAAGAAATCATGGGAAGACATCTTATGAACTTTGGTATGGAAGGAGTCTGTCTATGAAATATTTCAGAGTATTTAGAAGTAAATGCTATACCAAAAGAGACGAAAAATATTTGGGAAAGTTTGACACAAGAGCTAATGAAGGTATATTCCTTGGCTACTCTACTAAAAGAAAAGCTTACAAATGTTATAACAAAAGACTGAGAAGAATTGTTGAAAGCACAAATGTGAAGGTTGATGAAGACAACTTAAAGAATACAGTTGTAAAGATGGGATATGAATTTGATGAGTCGACCTATAAACCTGAAGAGGAAAAGATTGAAGAAACAGAAGTACATGATGATAAGGAAGATGCTCCAGAAATTGCTCCTAAGACTCCAAGGTATCTGCAGAAGAATCATTCAGAGAAACAGATTATTGGAGACTGTAATGTCACCAATTTTGGAGAGGAATTAATTAATTAAGTTGTCCAAATTATTAATAAATTTTATGGATAGCTTGATTAATTATTTTAATTGATAATATTAAGTTAATTATTTATAAAGTTATCAAATAAATTAAAATTAAAAGATGACTTTATATTTAATTAATTTAATAAAGTGACTAGTTAAATATTATATCATAAAGTCACTTCTAGAAGCTTCTAGATGTTGGGGTGAAAAAGTATAAAGGGAGATGTAGATGAAGCTTCAACAAAGCTTGGTTTTGTTGAATTGAATATTGATTGGATTTTGTAGGACCGAGGGGTTTCTGCAGATCTAAATCTTTGGGAATGAAAACTCCCATAGATTGCATTGAGGAGGTGATACTTCAATCATCTCATTTGTGCTACATTGGTGGCCAAGGGCCAATTTCTCCTTGGGATCTTATTGGAGATATTTGTGGCATCAAGTGTCTTCAACAGTGTTGCCATTGTGGAGCTGATTCCATTACACTCACTGAGCTCTTAACTCAGTAACTCTTCAGATATATCAGTTTTGGGACAGTCACAATTTGGCTCTATTAGCCATCACTTGCATCGATTTCATTACCTGATTGGGGCGCTTCATTTCCAGGGTGAAATTGAGGGTTTTGAAGCAAAATCAAGACTGCAATTTATTCTGATCTACATTGGAGATACTTCAGATTTTGATAAGATCATTGGGGGTTCATTTTGTGCTTGGAATCCTCATCTTTTTGGCTTCTTGGGAAACCGATTTGCAAATTAAATATACTGCAATCGTATCTCAATATAACAGCCCAAGGAGACCACAATTTTTGTTCATGGAGACCCATTATTGCATCAACTTTACCTTTTTACTGGAGCACTCTACTTCTGAGGTAGCGTCTTTGGTTTTAGATGATTGAAAAGAGACTTAGAGGCTACAGATTATTTATCATCAGGAAAATACTTCAGACGGGTGATAGAAGAAAGAGTTCGATTTGGCTTGCTGAGGGTCACTTTGAGGTGACACTTGGTTACTTTCCAATCTTCCAGCATAGGCAATTATTCCCACCAGGTTTGGCATGTTGTTTTGCATCCATTTCAAATTGTTGAACAAATCATTCATGTCTGCCATTGTTCTCAGAAATTCAGTGATTGCATACCCAGGAGTTTGATATCTCATTGCATTGTAATCAGTCATTGTATTATGCTGGTTGAGCATATTAATCAGAAGTTGTAACAAGTCCATTTTACACCAGCAATGAAAGGTTATTAAACAATTCTTTGTAATGTTCCCACTTTGAAATAAAATTTAACAATAAATGATAATAATAAAATTCAAATATTTAAAATTAAATTCAAATATAAAATAATATAATTAAATATGATTAATTAAAAATTAATTAAGTTAATGAAAAGTCAAAAGACATGAAAGGAAAAGTTGTGACTCCCTCAACAATGAGATATAAAAGGGAGAAGAGAACCTCATTTGAGAGGGGGAATAATTTGGAAATGAGAAGTGCAGATCTGATTTAAATAATAAGTGCAGATCTGATTAGGAGAGGTTGTGTCCCTTTCAAAGGGTGCTAATGGTGAAAAGGTGTGTCTCTTGCCAAGGGCATACATGATGAAGAGGTGTGACCTCTCCCTGACATTGAGAGATATAAAGGAAAGGAATCAAAAGCATCTAGTAAGATCACCATGGATCAGATCATATTAGAACTGTTATTAAGTTAGAGGCAGTAACATCCTTGCTTTTGGTGGCATGCATGAGGATGTGCTTAATAGATGAAGCATGATAATGTTATTATGCAAAATTTAATAATAATAATATAGAGTGCAATACGTATGACAGTCATATTTAATTTCATTACCTGTGGCAGACCAGATCTTACACACGTCAGATCTGTCTGCCACTGCAAACACAATTATAATAAAAACTGATGATTTTAGGCAGCAGTGGTAATTTATATAGTAGGTAATTACCAAATATATTGGTAATATAATTATTTATAAATATATATATATATAGATTCAAATCAGAATAAGGATAATAGATTTATCTATGAAAATGATGTTAGCAAGATTTATATGTGCTTGATATATATATATATATATATATATATATATATATATATATACACACTTGATTATATTTTCTTAGATTATTTATATATGTGTGTCTTATCTCATAATCAATCAAAGGAATGAATAGAGGAAGTACGTTAGGGAATTGCAATTTACCAGTTCTCCCAAGCTAAGTAGGCCACCCCAAGGGATGGAATTGTCATAGTGGGACGTTCCTGCCTCTTGTGGGCCAAGAGGTGAGTTGTCATAGTGGGACGCTGCGCGCTCTTGGGCTTAGTTGGGTTGAATAGTTTACAGGCACCCTCACAAGGCTTTCCTACCAAACTAAACTATGATTGAATATGGGTAGAAAGACACATTTATCATTCTATGTAATATATTTGCTATTAATCCATGTATTTATTTGTCTATTCCTAAGTTTATTGAATGACTAGATGAAGTTACTCTTATTTATTAAAAAAAATGATAAACTATATTGTGTTATTACTAATTTAGGGAAAAATTCAGGTAATCACAAGTTGGGGACATTACATTCTTGCATGTCAATTGTTTGTTGTAATGCCTTGCAGCTGTAGGTGATTATAGGCAAAAGAAGATTGCATTTGAACTGTTTGTTTGAATGCCAATAGCCTATAGTCATTCCTTGAAGTGTTTTCAGTCATTTATAGATTATGCAAAGTGTTTGATATTACATCTAGTAGCTGTAGCTATTAATTCTCAGTTACTTATATGCATGTAAGGGTTGAAATCAGTCAGTATATCATTGTTATTATCAATCTCGCAATCTCTAGAAGCAGATCTAACATCAATTGCAGCACTCAAACACCCTTCAACGCAGTATTATCGGACTGTTAAACAACCAGTAAGGTAGAAGTTTGCAAATGAATTGTTTGACAATATTTCTTGAGCCATGAAGAGCATAACACGCAAGTTATCCTGCAGTTCAGAAGCCACATAACACGCAAGTTATCCTGCAGTCCAGAAGCCACATAACACGCAGGTTATACAGTCTGAGTCCTAGATCAGCAAGTTGCTAGCTAACTGTTTGACAATATTCCTTGCATATTCAGTCATTAATGAGCAAGGGATATTACAGTGGTATCAAAGCCAAGATCCTGCCATTCTGTTGGGGAAATCTTTGACAATCAGAACAGAGGGAAAGATCGCTTTCGACAAATCCACTTTTGATTTGATGCGGAACTTGTATGATTTGTTGAATGATCTAGAAACAAAACAGGGATTTCTAGGAATGTTTGGGAAATCAAAAAGAAAGGAAATTTCTCAGCCTACAAGTGATCATGGGAAAACATTCAAACAGGAGCATAGTATAAGAAGGAATGAAATGAGAAGACAAGGTCTATGCTTCACTTGTAAAGGTCCTTGGGAGCTCAATCACAAATGTATAGATGAAAGGATGGTTAAAGAAAATGGGACGAGCAAGAAAGAGAATGAAGAACAAATTGTTTCAAGTAAGAATTGCTCGAGATTCTTCGTTGGTGATCTAGAAATTTACCTAGATAAAGGTTGTGAAGAGGTTGGTCTAGTTCAAAGAGGCGGAATGATAGAAATCCAGGATGTCTCCAATGAAGTTCATGTATTTTCATCTGATGGGGAATTGTCTGCAAATAATGATGTAATAGCAGCCACTTCTATGATGCCAATTAATGATGATTCTTCCAAAGAAAGCAAAGAGGAGAAGGGTAAAATTCTGATTTTGGACAGCAGTTGTTTACCTCCTCATTTTCATGAGTTTGCAGCCTTTACTCATGAAATGACAAATGAAGAAAAGTCTACAAATGCTGGCATTCATAGTGCAAGTGTTGAGAATTAAGTTTCCAATAAGGAGGTGCATGTAAGAGTTGAAGGCGTGACATAAATGCATGACAGTGGTGTTGATTGTTATAACAGCAGTGATACATCTCTTCATCTTCGAGGTGATGCAGCTTTTAATCATGGAGAAGACAATGTTATGGAGTCCCCTAATGTTGGCATTCAAGTTTTGGAAGATGAACACGAATCATCGGTTGATGATGCATCTAGTAAAAGGTCTGATTTTGTGCATCATAACATAGAAGATGTAAAGAGGACTCAAAGCATGTGTGACGGGTGGTTAAGGAAAGCTAAGCAAGCTAAGTTGCTAGCTGCCCAAACAAGGCAACACTTACAAAAGGTCAAGGAGCGCTACAATCGTTTAGATCAAGCAATACAGCAAAGAGAAGCATATCTTCGATCAGTCTTCCTTCTAACGAAAGAAGACATAGAGATGGAGTATGAGCAAGGTAAGTATGATTACAAATCAACTTTAGAGGAGTCACATATTGCTTCATTGGGTTTACATGATGATCAAAAAGTTGAAGAATATGCAATCATGGATGAGCATAGTGACCCTATGAGATCAGCCACACATGAATTACTTTGGGGTGTTAAGAAAGACACCTACATTAAAAAATTGATGTGGGCACCTATTTCTTATGATATGGCAGCTATCCACTTGTTGATTGGTGACTCAATTTTCCTTGATTCTGCATGGGATAGTGGCTGTCCTATTTTGATTTCCAATGCACTTTCAGATTTGGAATGGTCTACATCAACTATTCAATGGCATGAGCGTGTGTGGGGACGTACCTACTTGATGGACAGTGAGTATCTGATGGATGGTTATTTTAATGACTCACTTGGTGCAAGGGCTTGAAGCAAGTATGGTCAGTTACTTGACTTGCTTCCCCTTGAGGTTTATACTCTTGTGGCACGAGATGAGGTGATTGAATTGAATCAGCAGACTCAGTCGGTGTTACAGGAGCTCTTTGGTGATAGCAAGGAAATTACACATATTTTCCCTTGGGATCCAGGTGGAGTAGAGTTTTCCTTACAGCTGAGATTACGTGGGGACAAGCAATTTCAAGGGGCAGATTGTAATTTCCCCAATTTTGGAGAGGAATTAATTAATTAAGTTGTCCAGATTATTGATATATTTATGGATAGCTTGATTAATTATTTTAATTAATAATATTAAGTTAATTATTTATAAAGTTATCAAATAAATTAAAATTAAAAGATAACTTTATATTTAATTAACTTAATAAAGTGACTAATTAAATATTATATCATAAACTCACTTCTAGAAGCTTCTGGATGTTGGGGTGAAAAAGTATAAAGGGAGATGTAGAGGAAGCTTCAACGCAGCTTGGTTTTGTTGAATTGAATATTGATTGGATCTTGTAGGACAGAGGGGTTTCTGCAAATCTTCATCTTTGGGAATGAAAACTCCCATAGATTACATTAAAGGAGGTGATACTTCAATCATCTCATTTGTGCTACATTGATGGCCAAGGGCCAATTTCTCCTTGGGATCTTATTGGAGATATTTGTAGCATCAAGTGTCTTCAACAGTGTTGCCATTGTGGACCTGATTGCATTACACTCACTGAGCTCTTAACTCAGTAACTCTTCAGATTTATATCAGTTTTGGGACAGTCACAATTTGGCTCTATTAGCCATCACTTCCATCGATTTCATTACCTGACTGGGGCGCTTCATTTCCAAGGTGAAATTGAGGGATTTGAAGCAAAATCAAAACTGCAATTTATTCTTATCTACATTGGAAATACTTCAGATTTTGATAAGATCATTGGGGGTTCATTTTGTGCTTGGAATCCTCATCTTTTTGGCTTCTTGGGAAACCGATTTGCAAATTAAATATACTGCAGTCGTATCTCAGTATAACAGCCCAAGGAGACCACAATTTTTGTTCAAGGAGACCCATTATTGCATCGACTTTACCTTTTTACTGGAGCGCTCTACTTCTGAGGTGGTGTCTTTGGTTTTAGATGATTTAAAAGAGACTTTGAGGCTGCAGATTATTTATCATCAGAAAAATACTTCAAACAGGGTCGATAGAAGAAAGAGTTCGATTTGGCTTGTTGAGGGTGACTTTGAGGTGACACTTGGTTACTTTCCAATCTTCCAGCACAGGCGATTATTCCCACCAGGTTTGGCATGTTGTTTTGCATCCATTTCAAAATGTTGAACAAATCATTCATGTCTGCCATTATTCTCAAAAATTCAGTGATTGCATACCCAGGAGTTTGATATCTCATTGCATTGTAATCAGTCATTGTATTATGTTGGTTGAGCATAATAATCAGAAGTTGTAACAAGTCCATTTTACACCAGCAATGAAAGGTTATTAAACAATTCTTGTATGTCAATTGTTTGTTGAAACGCCTTGCAGCTATAGGTGATTATAGGCAAAAGACGATTGCATTTGAACTGTTTGTTTGAATGCCAATAGCCTATAGTCATTCCTTGAAGTGTTTTCAGTCACTTATAGGTTATGCAAAGTGTATTACATCTAGTAGTTGTAGCTATTAATTCTGTCACTTTATGCATGTAAGGGTTGAAATCAGTCGGTATATCATTTCTATTATCAATCTTGCAATCTCTAGAAGCAGATCTAACATCAATTGCAGCACTAAACGCCCTTCAACACAGTATTATCAGACTATTAAACAACCAGTAAGCTAGAAGTTTGCAAATGAATTGTTTGACAATATTTCTTGAGCCATGAACAGCATAACACGCAAGTTATCCTACAATCCAAAAGCTGCATAACACGCAGGTTATACAGTGTGAGTCCTAGATCAGCAGGTTGCCAGCTAAGTGTTTGATGATATTCCTTGCATATTCAGTCATTAATGAGCAGGGGATATTACAGTGACAAGAACAGAGGTGTTATCACAAGAAGTAAAGCTACTAAAGAACAGGTGAACTTATGCTTAATTTCAGAGACAGAACTTAAAACAGTAAAAGATGCTTGCAGTGATCAACATTGGATGAAAACTATGAAAGAAGAATTGGAACAAATTGAGAAGAATTGGAACAGATTGAGAAGAATCAATCTTGGGAACTTGTCCCAAGACCGGCTGACAAGAATGTGATAGGAACTAAATGGGTATTTCAAAACAAGCTGGATGAAGATGGTCACGTAGTAAGAAATAAGGCAGGACTTGTATGTAAAGGCTACTCACAAGTAGAAGGAATAGATTTTGAGGAAACTTATGCTCCTGTGGCAAGAATGGAAGCTATCAGAATGTTTCTGGCTTTTGCAGCACACAACGATTTCAAGGTCTATCAAATGGATGTGAAGTCTGCATTCTTGAATGGAGAATTGAAAGTGGAATTGTATATAGAACAACCGGAAGGATTCAATCTATCAGACACTCTAGATATGGTCTGCAAATTGAAGAAGGTGTTGTATGGATTGAAGCAAGCTCCTAGAGCTTGGTATACAAGGCTTGACAGGTATTTGTTGAGACAAGGATTTCAAAAAGGTACTATTGACAGTAATCTCTATTTTAAGGTTGTGGAAAATGATATCTTGATTGTAGTTGTTTATGTGGATGATATAATCTTTGGAGGAAATGATAATATGTGCAAGAAGAGTTTGAAATGTCCATGATTGGGGAAATGAATTTCTTTCTTGGATTACAAGTTAGTCAGAAGGAAGATGGTATATTTATCTCACAATCTAAGTATATTGAAGAAATGCTAAAGAATTTGGAATGGAAAATGCTAAACCTGAATGTACTCCTATGACTATTGGTTGTAAGCATATACAGATCAATGATTGGAGGATTATTGTACCTAATTGCAACTAGACCGAATATCATGCATGTTGTCTATCTTGTGGCTAGATTCTAGCAAGATTCCAGAGAGACACATGTTGTGAAAAGAATTTCCAGATACTTAAAAGGAGCAGAAGACTATGGACTATGGTATCCCAAAATATCTAATTTCACTCCTACTGCCTATACTGATGCGGATTGGGCCGGTTGTGTGGCTGACAGGAAAAGTACAAGTGGGGGTGCATTTTTCCTTGGACCCCGGTTGGTTGTTTGGTCAAGTAAGAAACAGGATTCAATATCTTTGTCTATTGCTGAAGCTAAATATATTTTTGCTGCTACTTGTTGTACACAAATATTATGGATGAAAAAAAACCTTGAAGGACATTGGAATATTGTTTGATGAACCTATTTCTATCTTTTGTGACAATACCAATGCAATAAATATTTCTAAGAATCCGGCACTACGTTCAAGAACAAAACACATTTCAGTTCAATACCATTTCTTGAGGGAGAAAGTTTTGGAGAATGAAGTGAAGCTTGATTATGTGCCTACAAAGGAACAAATTGCTAATATCTTTACTAAAGCACTCACTAAAGATACTTTCGAATATCTCCAAGAGAAATTGGGGGTTATTACCCCTCCTTTTCTGAACTAAATGCATATAGAGGTGCATTAGTGCAATGAACTTCATGAATATTATTATTCTGAACTAATGATTAGGGGCTACCTCTGAGGGGGAGCTAGGTGTGGTTGTGAGTTGAACGGAATGAGCTAACAGTTTTTGTATCTGAGCCTTTGTCCTTGATGGCAAAGGGGGAGAGAACATGAAGTGGATGAACTTGAAGTGGATTGGTAAACTAAGTATTTGGCAAAGGGGGAGAATTTTGGTATGAGAGTTGTTGATACTGTTGTTGTCATTGATGTGTTCCCATCAATGACAAAGGGGGAGATTGTTGCAAGTTTGATCAGAATGAGCTATTGATGTGTTGCCATTTATGTCAACATGCTTTGGTTGTCATTAGTGACTGGTCGGTATAATTGATATTGAGTTCTTTGTGCAATTGTGTTGAGAGATTTGCTCCGCATATCTTCTATATTGTATATCTATTCATGTAGTTTGGATTTGGTTCTCCAGATTGCTATGCTAAGGAAGTTGTGTTTACCAGTATGTTTGACAGTGTTTGACAATGTTTCCGTATGAGATGCATGCTCCGCATTTCTCCACGTTATGGTTTCTAGCGTTGCAATTTTGAAATTAAGTTGATAATGTCCTTAGCTTCATTCTATTCAATTGGCACGTGTTCTTGGGCTTCGTAAGCTTGGTTTCAAAGTTCAATGGTATTCACTCTAGGTTTAGTCGACCTCGGGTGTTTGCACTTCATATTATTGCTCCGATGTTTATGGATTGGTGTATAGCATGTTTGATATATATTTTGGTCTTAGATATGATGTGTTGTGGTCCACTTTACATTATTTTCCACCGTGGGAATGTTTAGTGTCGACCTAATTTGATTTGTGTTCAGTTGAGATGCTTAGCCGACTGTTGTGACGTATTCACACATCGCCCCATTGCAAATGGGGACCCCTACTTTTTGCTTTTTAGGGTTTGTTTTTAGGTCTTTTAGGGTTTTGTCCGTTAGCCTTTGCATTTTGAGTGTCGCCAAGGGGATCACCTGGATAGCAAGTCCTGCTAGAGTGATGTCCTGATCCTGAAATTTGGCTAAGTCTGGAATATCCTGATGCTGAAATTTGGCTAAGTCTGGAATGTCCTGATCCTGAAATTTGACTAAGTCTGAAAACTGAAAATCCTCCAAAAACTAGATTTTGCAATATAGCTCCTGGAGGTCTGAAACCACTCTCAAACATCCTGAAAGTATATATGGAATATAACTTAAAGTATGTATAAGTGACATTTCCTTCTATCTTTCTTCTTTCTTATACTTAAATGTTATATTCCATAAAATTATCCTGATGGAGAGTTCAAAAAGTCAAATCTCGCTCCTGACCCTTCCTGAGGGTCCAAAGCGAAAATCGCTCCTGACCCTCTCAGGAGGTCCAAAGCGAAAATCGTTCCTGACCCTCAGAGAGGGCCTAGAGCAAAAAATCTTATAGGGGTCATTGCTAGCCTTATTTGATCGATTTGAGATGTCAAAGGCATGGTGGAGGATGAAGTGAGCATGATAAAGTATCCAGACTTGATTGAAGATGATGAATTGAAGGAGTTTTGCCCAGAAAATGAAAAATCACTCCTGACCCTCAAAGAGGGTCCAAAGCGATTTTCTTTGTATGCACATTTTTTGACCTTTCTTGGACATAAATTCTTATTCATAGCATGAAGCAAGACGACATCTTCCCTAGCAAAGGAATTTCGAGATGAAAAGTGAAGCATTTTGGTCTAGGTAGCAAAAATCGCTCCTAACCCTCAGAGAGGGTCCAGAGCGAGATTTTCAAATGTGCATTATTCTTGCAAGATCAAAGTGATTTTTATGATTGGAAGGGATGAAGGAAAGCATGTTCTACCCATTGAATATAATTTGGATGATCAACAAAAGAGGAAATCAACCCAAAATTAAAAAATCGCTCCTGACCCTCAGAGAGGGCCCAAGGCGAAAAACCTAATATAGGAACTTTTCATCCAAGTTTGAGGAAAGCCAAGGTTAGGCATGGGTTTGAAATAATGTTTAAATTGCCTTGAAGTGAAAAGAGATTGTTGAGAGTTAGTATTTTGAAGGCAATTACAAAAATCGCTCCTAACCCTCAGAGAGGGCCCATAGCGATTTTCTAGGATTCTCTCTTTTGTTTGAGGAATTGAGGCAAAATCTTGTGTGGATGGGAAGAAGATGTGATGTTTTGTGCCTTAGAGGCAATTTGGAATCCAAAAGATGAAGGAATATGCCTAGAATGAAAAAGTCGCTCCTGACCCTTGCTGAGGGCCCAGGGTGAAAATCACAAAAAATGCATATTTTCTTCAAAATGGTGCTAAGGCAAGGTTAGGATAAAGCGAAGAGACCTCCAAAAGCATGATGAATAATGTTTTGCCTTTGAAACTTGATGATTTTGGTCACAAAATGAAAAATCGCTCCTGACCCTCAGAGAGGGCCTAGAGCGAAAATGATGAAAATCCTCATTTTACCTCACAACAACAAAGCAAATTTGGATGAAGTGGATAAAGGAAGGATGTTTCTTAATGACGAATGAAGTTTCAATGAAAAATGATGGAGAATTAAGCCCAGTTTGCAAAATTCGCTCTTGACCCTTGCTGAGGGTCCAGAGCGAAATTGACATTTCCACCTATTTTTCCTGACACAAAATGTCAAATTTGAAGTGCAACACATTAACTAGATATCAATTTACCCTCCAGGAGATTTTCAAGTCAAGATGCGAAGTATTCAAGGCTAAAATTAGAAAATCGCTCCTAACGCTCAAAGAGGGTCCAGGGCGAAATCATCATGGAGTTTCATCAAGCCTTGTTTTAAAAATTGATATTTTCCAGTTTGCACTAAATCGTCAAAATTGCTAAATTTGAAGCATCTGGAATATTAAAATTCGCATTAATTTAAAAGCATTTTGTATTTAATAAATTGATTTTAAGCCTTGAAATAATTAAAAAAATCCACTTTGGAGGCATTTAAAATTAATTTTTATTAAATTAAAATTTATTGGTGAGCGCTCAAGGCATTATTTTGCTTTTATTTCACAAGTCGGCCCCCCTTTTTTGAGATTTTATTTATTTTTTCACCTCCTTTTTGCCAAGTCGGCCTAGGGGAAGCAAGGGGTGAGCGCTCTATATATGGGGGATGTTTTGTTCAAGTTTAATCATTCATTCATCCTTTCCTAAGTGCGAAATTGGAGAGCAATTTAAGGAGCGAAATCTAGCTGGTTTGGAGCGAATTTCTTTCAAGTGTTGAAGGCTAAAGGAAGTGGAGTTTATTCTTTTTCAAGCTAGAGGAGGCGTGACTCGTCCAAGAGGAGGCTATGATTTAAACTTTGCCTAGCAAAATTCATTCTTCTTGCATCATTTCTTAGAGTTTAATACTCAAGAGGAGGTATGGCAAAATCATCTTGACACCCTTGTTTAAGGTTTGATTTTTGGACATTTGTTTTGGAAAAATCTAAGTATTGCATGGTTAATTAGGAAATGATAACTCAAGATTTATCGTGAAGTTTCCTAATTAAAATCTTAAATCTTCCTTTTAAGTCTAATTTCTACACTTCAAGATATAATACTAATTGTGAAAAGTTGTGTAGGTGTCAAGATGGCAACTCCAAAGGCTGGAGTATCTACAAGTCGGCAGGCTCTCATTAAAGAAGATCAAGCAAGGGCAAGGGAGACCTCCTCCAGTCTAGCATCGACAAGGACGGCCTTCTTCAGTCAAGCATCCTCAGGAATAACTTCTTCCAATCCAGCGTTCCAGGGCGAGATACATCATCATCCTGCACATCAAAGACAAAAGAAGTTAGAGCAAGGGTTCGTTGAAGAAGCAGATAGTTCCAGAAGAGTTAATTAAAGCTAGCTTCTCAACAACATCAAATTGGCATCAACCAAGTGTCAAACGAGGTGGCATCCCAGTCATCACTTCTCCAGTCGGTGTGGTCCACCTCAGCATGTCCAAATTCAATGTACCTAACTCATGGAAGGTGGCGCAAACTTCTATGTACCTACCCCAGCTATCTATTGGTCGAATTTTCCAGAGAAGACATGTGTTCTAAAGATGTAATTATTTCATTGGTCAAGCATTAAATGTTATGTAATGGTTGTAACAAACCCTAATTAGGGTTTTCACTATTGAATCTTGGCCATTGATCTCAAATTGATCTTAGCCATCGAATTGTATTATGGGCACTATATAAGCCCCGACTCTTCATTTTGTAAAGGCAGTTAGAGAGAAGTTAGTGAATAGAGAGTAGTTAGAAGGTGATTAGCCAGTTGATAGAATAGCAATTAGAGTAGAGTAGAGAGAGAAGGCAAAGATTGTTGCCAAGATGTTGTTGTAAAAGACTTGTAACTTCATTGAAGAAATGGTGAAATTTATGGGTCGATTCGACAATTTGCATGGTTTCTATACTTCTCATATTTGATTTCATGTTATTAGATGAGTGGAAGAAATGTGCTTGATTGATGGTGAAATTTGTATATCCATACTACTAGCAGTTTGTTGATTGCAGACTTGCCTTGTGTAGTCAACTAGAATCATTCAGCTTAAGCTTAACTTCAATTGTCGCTTCTTCATTGATATACATTAGCCTGATGGTGTCTATGTCTGCAGTGATGATTTGAATATCATAAAGCTTTCCTTCAAAGATCACACTAACCTTGTGGAGATGGTCCTGGGATGTCAAAACAAGACTTAGTTAGAATTTCATCAAAGATCATTCATTGCTCTTACATTCTTAGTGTTAGGATAAGATCCTTTCCTCGCCCTCGTCTTTTTTCTTTTTTTTCAAATCTAAGGCAGTGAAATCCTGTGTTCCAGCAATATTCAAAGCAAATCAGACGTTCAGGTCATTGAAGTGTAAGTCCCCTTGTGATTCCAGCAAATCACATCATACCACAGAGAGCTTATCGACACGTAGAGATCCTACAGCAAAGAACCTTGAAGTCATCCCGATTGATCCTTTTCACGACATCTTTAGCATTCGGAGGCTTCATTCAAGAGAGGATAAGGTACCTTTAGGTATTTTATTCTATGTTCGATAGTGTACAAAATACACGTCAACACCGACCTTGGGAGATTTTGCATATGTGAGGATGATATAAATAAAGGATAATTTGACGTGGTGTGTGAAGAGAGAATGAATGTGTTGTGAAAGAAAGTTAAATGTGATGAAGGTGTGTGAAAAATGATCTATCTCCCTGATTGATTGATGAGTATTGTTTGAATTGATGAAAAGTGTTGAGCAGTGTGGACTTTCATGTGTTAGCTACCGGAAGCAGTGAGCCGAAGGTATCTACAGATCTTACGGCTGCAGAGGTGCATCGGTGGTGGATTCTTTCTCTTTTATTCTTCTTCATTTTGGTAGTGAGCCCTTTGGAAGTGAGCCTTTCTTTCTTTCTCTTGAACAGTGAGCCCTTTGGCCATGAGCCTTTCTTTGTAAAAATCACCTTAACCGGTATCACCCTAACAAGTGTTCATATATGAGAATAGCATTCTTCGTGGTTTTTCCCTTAATAGGGTTTTCCACATAAAATCTAGTGTTTCACTGTGTATGGTTTGCTCTGGTTTTTCATGTTTTTTCATGCTCATATCTTTCTGTGGATTAAGTGTTAAAATTAAGTTGTTGCGGATCTGATTTAAAGGAAAAGATTTAAGATTTATTTATACAACTGATTCACCCCCCCTCTCAGTTGTCTTGTGCATTAGAACATTCAACAAATTCATAATCCTGAAATATGGGTTGTGGGCCCCAAGGGTGAATGGACTGAGGTTCTGGTAATCTGGGCTACATTAGGGAGATGGTATCGTCGCACCCTAGACAAGCAAGTCTCCCATCCAAGAGTAGAAATTAGAAGGGGATTAAGATTAGGCCTAAATAAGGACAATGCCTAACTATACTATGAGCAATCCTTGTCATTAATTCGTAATTACTATAACATGGTAGGTAGTAATGTTGATGCAGGAGCATCCTCGGTCTCTGAGCAGTCTTGCATCAACCAAAAATATTTCCTTTCAATTTAGTTCTTCTTCAGTTCATTGTGCAGTTTTCTGTGTTCTTACTGGTAGGTATCAGCAATTGCTTGCTTTTCATTGCAGATCCTATTTTCAGTTTCCAGACTGGTTCATGTGCTTAATTCCAGATTTTCAGTCCATTTGGATTCTTTTCCGGCTAATTATTGCTCCCGGTTGACTGTTTCTGGGTTTCGGGGCAGTTCTTGTGTTTACCAGCTAACTTTCCTTCATTACCGGAGCGGTTCTTGGCGTGTGGATCTATTTGGGGTCTTATCCGATGTTCTTGGGCGTGTGGCCAACCTTCCTGCTGATCCGATCTACTTGGTTGTTATTTTCCGGAAATATTTCTTTCATTCTTAGGGCCGACCTAGTTGCACGTTTCATTTTCTTGCATTGGTAAATGTAATCTTTTGAGGCCGACCCGGATATGTTCGAGAGGGTATTTATATGGTACTTTGTAATCATTTGTAGGACAGAGAAAGTTGAAATCAGAAGAAGGATTGAGATTGGTAATTAGTGATTCGGTTGATTCTGAGAGTCCCGATTAGATTGTATCTGGCTGATAGCCTGCATAAAACTAGTTAACTACCGGATGTTCTAAGATGATTGTATGATGATAATCGGTTGGTTGTCAGAAGTTCTAAGGCAATAACATGATCTGTTTCTATAATCTTGCTATGTTTTCTTGTTGCTTTCGTTGTGTTACTCTTGCTGCATAAGCCAATTAATTCTCTTTTGAGGGTTTTACCGATTATGGCTGCATCAAGTGGTATCAAAGTTGGTTATGAACCGGTTAGTGGAAGAGTTGTTTGCGAACCTTGAGGCATTCATTTGGGTGGACAAATCGTCGATTGGAGGCAGGCTATGCGTGTGTTCAATAGATCGCCGAGGGAGGCAATTAAAATCGGTAGTCAGATCGCCGAGTTGAGGTAGTTCACCGAAGCGGAAGAAGAGATGTCGCCTAGAAGGACAAACCCCCGAAGGGTAGAGCAGATGATGGAGGACTTCAAGAATGAAGTGAGGAACGAGATCCATAACGCATTGGCTGGTTTGCAGAGAAACCCTAAATCTGAGGATGAGTATGAAGAAGTCGGTGAAGAGCTTGAAGCGGAAGAGGCTAAAGGACCAAAAAACAGAAGAGAGGAAAGATTCCTGAAAGTAGTGGCGCAAGCGAGTAAAGTTCATAAAGTGGAAGTCTCAAAATTTTCCGGAACACTGAACCCGAAGGATTTGATTGATTGGATGAAAGAGTTGGAAGATTACTTTGAGTTTGAGGATGTCAAGGACCTGCAGAGAGTCCGGTTGCCACAAACTAAGTTGAAAGTGTAAATGTTTTCAATTTTCTATTCAATGAGCAAGATATATAATGTTATTGTATTTTTCATGTAATTGTCAATTCATTATATAATAAATCTGATTATTATATTCTATGTTGCAGGTGGAGAGAGAGCATTAATAATTTTGATGACTGTCAAACATCCACCGATCGGTATATATATATATATATGCAAGCAAGGGGATCAAGTAATACCTTGACCGATCATGTCTATTAGACATGGCCGATCAAGATATTACTTGATCGTGCCTTTTCAAAACCATAATCGTACTTTACCGATACCAATCGGTGTGAATGTATTTAACAAATACAACTGATACTAATCGGTGTTTGTGCATTAGGAATTATGACCGATGCTAATCGGTATTTATGCATTGGTTAAGAACCCAATATTAATCAGGATTTGTTTGCAAGGTTATATATATACAAATCAAGGAATACGATCATAGCAAGATCGTATATGTAAATATCAACATAAGTTTGAATGATCATACATACGATCATCATTATTGGTATAAGAAAAACCGATAATGCAATAACATATAGAAGAGCAATTATAATAATCATCAGACAAAGGAATGATAAATGAAGTCTTATCATAGTCTATCGATGAGATAGATGATTGAATCAGAGACTTCATTTATCTCTCATTCAATCATTTATCTTACCGAAGCTATCATGTATCAACACTCCCTCTTAGCTAGGGAAGTGTTGTGACGTTTTCACACATCGCCCCATTGCAAATGGGGACCCATTTTTTTTTGCTCGTTTTCGCTTTGCTTTTCTAGGGTTTTGTTAGTTTGTTAGTTGTCTGGATTTAGGGTCAAGCCTTAGGGTTTTAATTATCGTCTTTTCGGACCAAAATCCAGTCGTTTTTGAGAGCTTTTGAGCTTCCTTTTCTGGAATGCAAATTTTGAATGCAATGAATTCGCCAGAATGGTCTAATTTTCAATTGGAATGTTGATGCAGAGCTTAAATTTGTCTAAGTGTTGAAGATGAAATGTGAATTTTTGTCCAATTGAATATTTTTGACCAAATTTTGACTTTTTTGAATTTTGATCCTAGGCATTTCAAATGATTTGTTTTCGCCTTGTGAAGTGATAAAATGTGTAAAATCATGATATTTTGGCCTGTAGGAGCAAAATCGCTCCTGTCCCTCAGTGAAGGACGGGAGCTCGTTTTCAAATATCTTACTATTCTTGCAGGGTCAAGATGAATTACGAATTGGAAGTGATGGAGAAAGGCGAGATCTTTCCATTGAATATAAATTGAAGATTTTCATGAGCACAGAAATGCCTCCAGGGGAAAAATCGCTCCTGTCCCTCAGTGAAGGACCGGAGCTACAAATCCAATTTTGCTTTGTCCTTGCAAGATTTTAACGTCTTGACGATGTGAAAAGGTCCAAAGAGGTACATTTTATCAAATGAATATAACTTGAAGCGCTGTCGGGGAGATCACATGGATAACCAAGTCCGGCTTGAGTGAGGTCCTGATCCTGAAATTTGGCTAAGTCTGGAATGTCCTGATCCTGAAATTTGACTAAGTCTGGAAACTGAAAAAACCTCCAAAAACTAGATTCTGAAACCACTCTCAAACATCCTGAAAGTATATATGGAATATAACTTAAAGTATAAGAAAGAAGAAACATAGAAGGAAATGTCACTTATACTTTAATGTTATATTCCATTAAAATTGTCCTGATCGAGAGTGCGAAAAGTCAAATTTCGCTCGTGTCCTTCTCCAAGGGTCCAGAGCGAAATGCGCTCCTGTCCCTCTCCAAGGGACCAAGGCGAATCGCTCGTGTCCCTCACCAAGGGTCCAGAGCAAAAATGCTTAGTTGAGCCATTCCTGACCTTGTTTGGACGAATCGAAGACATCAAAGGCATGGTGAAGGACGAAATGAGCATGATAGAACATCCAGACTTGATCAAAAACAATGAAATGATGAAGTCTTGCCTAGAGGGTCAAATTCGCTCCTGTCCCTCACTGAAGGACCAGAGCGAAGTTCTTCATAAGGTACGTCCTGAACAAAGACCAAGCAAATTTTATGTTCGAAGGCAAGAAAGGAGGCGAGATGAACGCGTTTAAGACAAATTGAAGATTACCAAATGCCATCAAAGGACCAAAATGCTTAAGTTCGCTCCTGTCCCTCTCCAAGGGACCAGAGCGATTTTTGTTGTAAATGATTTTCTCACCAAATTTCAACCGATCTCAAGGCATGATTGAATGAAAGGAGGCATTACGAATCCGTTGAATATAATTTTCGAAGGTGATGAAGTGAAATGAGGCCCATAAGAGCAAAATCGCTCCTGTCCCTCTCCAAGGGACCAGAGCGATGAGGTACGTCCCTTTCATTTTTATAATTTTGGTGCCAAATAAACATTTCAAATTTTCCTTAAATGCTAAGTTCGATAAAATTGAAAATCTAATTTAATTAGCATTTAATATGGCGTTTGACATTTATTAATTATTTTGCCTTTATTAAAAATCGAAATTTACAAATTAAAAAACGAAAGGCATTTTAATTAATTAATAGAAAAAATCGAATTGAAGCGCTATACTTGGAGGTCGGCCTTGCTAAATCATTTAAAAATCGTTTAAAATTGCTTTATTTCACAAAAGTCGGCCTTAGGGTGAATGATGAGAGGCGCTTATATAAGGGAGGTGAAAGATTTTTATTTTCACATTATCATTTTTATCATCTTAAGTGCGATTTAAGGAAGACAAAGGGAGAAGTGCGAAGTTGTATTCAAGGAGGTGCGAAACTACTATCCAAAGGAGAGGCGAACTTGAAGTTTCCATTTGAGCGAAGTTGCCTAGGACGTCAAAGACATATCAAAGATGGCGAAATTGCTAACTTGAAGAGGAAATCACGTCCAAGACTTGAAGGGTGGCGAAGTTGATAAGAGGAACGTTCTTTTGAAGATCACATCAAGACTATCGAATTTCAAATTTTGCCTAGGCGAATTCCTTTATTTTGCATTTTAGAGTTAAGCTCTCAAAGAGGTATGACGATATGGATTTATTGTTTTGATTTTGAACGTTGATCATCATTGCCTTAATTTTGGAATTTTGTTTTGCCTTAGCTTAGTCTTTTTTAGGAAATGATTAATAAAGGACTTATCATTAAGTTTCCTAAAATTTGCTCTCTAATTTATGTTATGTATTGCAAAATCATGGTACTAATTTTGAAATGTTGTGTAGGCATCAAATGGAGGTCTCTTCAAGGAAAATCAAGCCGGATCAAGGACGGTCTTCGCCAGGACGATCAAGCCAGGACATGGACGACTTTCTTTGGACTAACATCATCAAGGGCAATCCAGCGTTCCAAGGCGAGGTACATCATCTTCCTGCACATCAAGGACGCAAGGAGTTAGAACAAGGGCTCGTTGAAGAAGCAAAATAGATCCAGAGGAATTAATTAAAGCAAGTTTCTCAACAATATCAAGATGAATATCCACCAAGTTCCAAGTGTCAAATGAGGTGGCGTCCTAGTCATCACTTCTCCAATCAGTGAAGTCCATCTCAGCATGTCCAGATTCAATGTACTTAACTCATGGAAGGTGGCACAAACTCCGATGTACCTACCCTGGCTATCCATTGGTCGATTTTTCTAGAAGGGACATGTGTCCAAGCAATACAATTTTATCATTGGTCAAGCATTAAATGTTATGTAATGGTTGTAACAAACCCTAATTAGGGTTTTCATTGTAAAATCTTGGCCATTGATCTTGAATTGATCTAAGCCATCAAATTGTATTGTGGGCACTATATAAGCCCAGGCATTTCATTTTGTAAAGGTTAATTTTAGAGAATTAGAGATAATTAGAGAGAGAGAGTTGTAAATAGTTGAAAGTAGTTAGAGAGTAGAATAGGAGGACAAGGCAAGAAATTGTTGCCATTGATTGTAAACAAACTCCATTTTCATTGAAGTAATGGTGAAATATGTCGTTTTCTTGCAATTTGCATGGTTTCTTGTTGAGTCTTCAATCTTAGATGGTAGATGATTAGATGAATGGAAGAAATGTGATTGATTGATGGTGGAATTCGTACATCCATACTACTAGCAATTTGTTGATTGCAAACTTGCCTTGTGTAGTCGACTGGAATCGTTCAGCTTAAGCTCAATTTCAATTTGTCGCCTCTTCATTGATATGCATCAACTTGGATGGTATCTATGCCTGCGGTGATGACTTGAACATCATAAAGCTTCCCTAGAAGATCGCACTAGCCTTGTGTAGATGTTCCATTGATGTCAAAACAAGACCTAGTTAGAGTTTCATCAAAAATCAATCATTGCTCCTACATCCTTAGTATTAGGATTAGATCCTCTCTTCGCCCTTATCCTTTTTCCATTTTTTCCAAATCTAAGTTAGTAAGAACCTGTGTCCAGCAAAGCAGATCGGAAGTTCAATGTAAGTCCCCTTGTGATTCCAGCGAATCACATCATACCACTGGAGCTTGTCCACACGTGGAGACCCCACTAAAAGAACCTTGGAGTCTACCTAACTGATCCTTTACGTGAATCTTCAGCAGTTAGAGACTATTTTCTCAAGAGAGGATAAGATGCCTTTAGGTATTTTATTCTGTGTATGATTGTGTACAAAATACACGTCAACAGGAAGATGAATGAAAGACAATATATCTAGCATCACATTTCTCATGATGGTCAGTATTCCTTATGTAGTCTTATGATCTCACTCTCCAGAGGATCATATCCCCTAGACATGTGACATAAAGTATCATCAATCATATGATACAAGAAATCACATCACCTAAGCACGTGACATGAAGTATCACCTAAATATGTGATGCAAGAAGTCATATCACCTAAGCACGTGATATGAAGTATCACCTAAACACATGATACAAAAGTTTATCACATCAACTTGTGATGACAAGATATCACCTAAGCACGTGATATCAGTATTGCAAAGTAAGCAATACTAAGGATAAATACATAAGAGTAATTAAATTCTCATTTTATCCAAATTGTGGTATGTGCACTGACATTTCCAAATGTCTTTACCACAACATAATCATGGCACATCCATGATATACCAGGAATCACACATGATATCTGGTTTGATCATTATAAGATCGTCACCTTAGAATGTCTACATACAAGTGTTCATTATCTGAGAGATCGTCACCTCTTAGAAATGTACACGGGGGGTGGAGCCCATAAAAGTCATATCACGACAAAGAATTTTACACATTAAACATCTTAATAATATAAATACAGGAATACAAAGCAAATTAAATTTCAATCATACCAAGACCTTTTCTGAAGTGCTCACTTTCACCCTGGAAAGTGGTTTGGTAAGAATATATGTTGTCTGATCTCCTGTATAAATGTATTCCAACTGGATCACATTTCTATCTACCATGTCTCGCACATAATGATATGGAATCTCAATATGTTTGGATCTGTCATGAAACACCGGATTCACTGAAAGTTTTATACAACTCTGGTTGTGGCATTGAATAACTGTAGGTTTCATTGGTTCACCGAATAACCCCACAAGCAACTTCCTAAGCCATACTACCTCTCGAGCAGCCATGGCAGCTGCAATGTATTTGGCCTTAGTGGAACTCTGTGCTACCGATGACTCTTTTCTGCTGATCCAGGATATCATGGCTGAACCTAAACTGAAACAACATCCTGAGGTGCTTTTCCTGTCAGTTACAGTTCCAACCCAATTTGAATCTGTGAATCTGTGTAAATCTAGTTCAACTCTCTCATATTTGAGACCAAGGTTTAGGGTACCTTGTAGATATCTCATGATATGTTTTACTGCTACTAGGTGTATCTCCTTTGGTTCACACATAAACTGACTCAAGGCATTAACTGCATAACATATATTTGGTCTCGTATTTACCAGATACATCAGGGACCCAATCATTTGCCTGTATAGAGTAGGATCTGAGGGTTGTGATTCTGTTGCTGCTTCCTTAAGTTTATGAAGGTTTGTTTCCATTGAGGTCATGGGTCTGCAATTTAGCATTCCAAATCTCTTCAAAATGTCCAAGGTATACTTACCTTGGTTTAGTATAATGCCATCAGAATTCTGCCATACTTCCAAACCTAGGAATTAATGAAGGAGTCCTAAGTCTTTCATGTCAAATTCTTTAGCAAGGTCTTTCTTGCACTGATCTATGAGGTGATCTTTTCCTGTGATTAACAAATCATCAACATATAAATCAATATCAGCATATCACCTTTGTTTTGCTTATAGTAGAGATTTGGATCTGCATCATTCTTTGAGAAGCCTAACCCTGAGAGATAAGTGTCAATTCTTTCATATCAGGCCCTGGGAGCCTGTTTAAGCCCATAAAGAGATTTCTTGAGTTTACACACATAAGACTCTACATCATGAATCTCAAACCCTTCATGTTGCTCTAGTTATACTTCTTGTGCAATCTTTCCATTAAGAAATGTTGTCTTTACATCCATCTAATGTACTTTCCATCCTTTTGTTGCTGCAATGGCTAAGACTACTCTTACTGAGGTATATCTAGCTACAGGTGCAAAGGTTTCTTCATAATCAATTCCTTCCTTTTGTTAGAATCCTCTGGCTGCAAATCTAGCCTTGTGTTTCTCAATGCTGCCATCTGCAGCATGTTTGATCTTGATGAGCCATTTGGAGGAGACAACAAATTTTCCAGCTGGCCTAGGAACAATCTTCCAAACATCATTTTTCATAATGGACTGGTATTCCTCAGACATGGCATTCTTCCATACTTGATCTTTAAGTGCATCTGATACATTGGTAGGTTCAGCTTTTGAAAGATCATTCATGAGGGCAACATAGTTGGTGAATTTGCTAGGCCTTTTGATTTCTCTGAAGGTTCCTGAAGGGGCAGCATACTTCTGAGCTTCTTCTACAATTTTGGTGGCCCATAGTGGCCTTTTCTTGAGATTTTCTCTAGGTGGGTTGTGTATTTCACCTTCATTTTCCTCAAGATTCTCCATCTGAAGCTCAGGGGTAGGATCTTCATCTGTGCTAGGGGCAGGAACATGGACTTTAGGTTCCATGGAACTTTGGGCTCTTTTGAAGGCTAAGTCTTCCTCAAAAATTACATCCCTACTAAGTTCAATATGCCTCTGACCAGGTATATAGATTTTGTAAGCCTTGGAGGTTTCACTATACCCAACAAGTATTCCCCTTTTTCCAGAAGGCTCTAGTTTTGATCTTTTCTCCTTAGGTACATGAAAATAAACAGGGCACCCAAATATCCTAAGATGGTTGATATCTGGCTTTACTTTAGTAAAAGCTTCCTCGGGAGTTTTATCTTCAAGATGAGAGTGAGGACATCTATTTTGTATATACACGGCAGTGCTGGTTGCTTCTGCCCAAAGATTGGTATTGAGGTTCTGATCTAGGATCATGGCTTTGGCAGCTTCTACAATTGTCCTATTTTTCCTCTCAGCTACCCCATTTTGTTGAGGATTATAAGGTATAGTAAGCTCCCTCTTAATCCCAACATTTTTACAAAAATCTTTAAACAAATCTGAGGTGTATTCCCCCCCATTGTCAGTTCTTTAAACCTATTAAGGATCTCTTCTGATTCTTTACATTTCATAAAGTAGATCCAAGTTTTCCTAGAGTAGTCATCAACAAATATTACATAATACAAGAATCCCCCTAAAGAGGGTACAGACATAGGTCCACATACATCAGAGTGGACTAATTCTAAAACATTACTTTTTTTCCTAGTACTATTTTGAAAAAAACCCTTAGTAGTTTTACCTAGGGCACATCCCTTGCATGCCCCTGAATGATACTGCTTTAACTTGGGTAGACCTGTGACAAGGTTTCCCATTGATGATAAAGCTCTAAAATTTAGGTGACCTAGTCTTCTATACCAAACTTCATTAGCATCTGCAACTTCATGGATTAAGGCTAGGTTGGGCTCTGTGCACAGCTCATATAAGTAGCCTTGTCTTTGACCAATGGTTTTAGCTTTCTTAATGGATGAATTCCTTGGCCAAGCCAACACTCTGTTGTCCATGAAGGTCACTCTGTACCCAGTATCCTCTAGTGCTGAGATGGAGACTAGGTTTCTCTTAATGCCTGGTACATATAGTACTCCTTTAAGCTGCAATGATACACCTAACTTCAGTTTGATGGTGCAGGTTCCAATTCCTCTGACTGGATGTGTAGAGTCATCTCCGATAGTCACTTCCTCATCATTCTCCTCTATCATGGAGTCTAGCACTTCTCTAAACCATGTAATGTGTCTGGATGAGCCACTATCGATCACCCATGAGTTAGCCTTGTTTGATGCTTGGTTTGTAAGTGCCGAATAGAGTACATACTTCTCGGAGTCATCTCTTCCCTTTGATTTTCCAGTTCTGGCAAATGTGGCTTGTTGTTTAGCTCTTTCTGGACATTTAGCAACATAGTGCCCGAATTTGTCGCACCTGTAACATTGAATATGAGAGAGATCCTTCTGGGAGGTATTCTTGCCTTGACAACCTTTCCTCTTCCTAAATTGTTTCTTCTTGCTTTTCTTATTGGAGTTTGTATTTAGGACTTGGAGATCTTCATCTATAATCTTTTGTTTGATCCCTTTCTTATTTAACCTTGATTCTTCTTGGAGACAGTCTGTCCTTAGCCTTTCAAACTTTGGATATTTAGCCCTTGCACTGATGCCTTGGACGAACATTTCCCATATACTAGGCAGCCCATCTAAAGTTAATTCTTTGCTTTGGATCTCATATCCAAAGGTTGCTAGCTCATCCCTTAGGGCTGATATCAGCATGAAGTAGGCATTGACTGACTCCCCTTTGATCATAGCTATATGATTTATTTCTCTCTTTAAAGCCAAGGTTCTACTTGCATTGGATATCTTGAATGCATCTTCAAGTGCTTTGAACATATTGTAGGCTGTTTCATGTTTCCTTATGATGGGCATAATATTATTCCTCACCCCATCAACTATGATTTTGATGGCTTTTTCATTTCCCTCTATCCATGTCGCTTTGTCAAGTTCAGTCTCAGGTTCTGTAGTTTCAGCTTTTACAAATGATTCAACTTTATTTTCTCTTAGAATCATCTTAATTCTGAACTTCCATGCTGAGAAATCATCGCCTCCTCCGAGTCTATCTTCGAATCTGATAGTGCTTGCCATTTGGAGAAATGTGATGTTGGATATATTCTTGACTTGAATTTTACACAAAATTGAAAAGCTGCAAGTTCGATTTTACTATAGCTCTAATACCATGTAAATGTATTCAATTTTCTATTCAACGAGCAAGATATATAAAGTTATTGTATTTTTCATGTAATTGTCAATTCACTATATAATAAATCTGATTATTATATTCTATGTTGCAGGTGGAGAGAGAGCATTAATAATTTCGATGATTCTCAAACATCCACCGATCGGTATATATATATATATGCAAGCAAGGGGATCAAGTAATAACTTGACCGGTCATGTCTATGAGACATGGCCGATCAAGATATTACTTGATCGTGCCTTTTCAAAACCATAATCGTACTTTACCGATACCAATCGGTGTGAATGTATTTAACAAATACAACCGATACTAATCAATGTTTGTGCATTACAAATTATGACCGATGCTAATCAGTATTTATGCATTGGTTAAGAACCCGATATTAATCGGGATTTGTTTGCAAGGTTATATATATACAAATCAAGGAATACGATCACAGCAAGATCGTATATGTAAATATCAACATAAGTTTGAATGATCATGCATACGATCATCATTATTGGTATAAGAAAAATTGAAAACATTTACATGGTATCATCATCATCATTATGCTGCCTTGTGGTCGAAAGAATTACAAAAAGACAGAATGGAGAATGGAGAAATGAAGATCACCTGGTGGAGACAGATGGTTGCAAGATTAAGGGCCAAGTTCATACCGGGAGACTACGAGTTGAAATTGTTCAAGAAGTTGCAGAACCTGAAACAAAGAAACATGATTGTGAAAGAGTACACTAAGGAATTCTACAAGGTGATGATTAGATCTGGACATAGAGAGATGGATAGAGAAAAGGTGGCAAGGTACATAAATGGACTTGCATTTAACATTCATGATGAGATGAGTATGTTGAGTGTTTCCTCAGTTGAAGAAGCTTACCAGTATGCTTTGAAGGCTAAGGAGAAGATGAGAAGAAGACAGCCGAATAACCCTAGAGGGAAGGAGAGATTCAAGGGACAGATGAGTACAGAGAAGCAAAATGTTGAGGAAGAATCAAAACCTAAGTGGAGTAAAGAACCGGAACAGAAAACATAGAGGAAAGGCACTGGCAGTACCGGTAGAGAATTTCCCGACAAATGTTTCAAGTGTGGAGAAACCGGACATAGATTTTATGAATGTAAGCAAGGAATGGCAAGAAGTTGTGTGGTTAATGAGGAACCGGAAGGTGAAGTTACCAGAACTGACTGTACACCGGAGCAAGGAGAATCCCTTATGTTCAGAAGAGTCATGATGGAGCAAAGCAGTGAGGATACCGGATCTACTCAGAGAAAGAGTCTTTTTCGGACTATGTGCAAATCAGGTGGTAAGTGTTGCAAGGTTATTATGGATAGTGGAAGTACTGATAATTTGGTATCTGAAGAGATGGTAGTGAAACTTGGATTGAAGAGGCTTGAGCATCCTTGTCCTTACAAGGTAAGTTGGTTACAAGATGATCAAAAGATAGAAGTAAAGGAACAGTGTTTGGTGAATTTCAATATTGGGCCTTTTAGGGATGAGGTCTTGTGTGATGTTGTATCTATGAGTGCTTGTCATATCTTGTTGGGAAGACCTTGGCAATTTAATAGAGGAGCTATTTATGACTGTAGAAGAAACCTAATCACTATTGAGAAAGATGGGCAGAAGTTCACATTGACTTCTTTGAAGGAGATAGAGAAGGCGAAAAATCTGAGTCTTGAGAAAAGATGCAATACTGAGAAACCGGTTGCAGAGGTTATACCGGAAGATGACATGAGTCTACAGAAGGACCTGATAAATAAGCCTGACGGACAGATAGAACCGGATGATAGAGAGCTTATGGTGACAAACCGGATGAAGTCTTGTGGCAAAAACAAATCAGAGTTGCAGAAAAAAGAGAGCAGTAAACAAAGACAATGTGCAGATCTGAAGCAAAGGAAGAGAAACAAAGAGAGTCAGGGGTTAGAGAAGCCAGTTGAGATCCCGGAGGAGCTAAAGAAGAGATTGGCAGATAAGGAAGATGTTTGGATTAGAAATGAGCATGGGGTCTTTATCCCAAATCCTTTTAGATGTCCATGAGTTGCCTCTCATGGAACATCTCTTTCTACCTGGGGTGTCTGATGCAGGAGAATCCCCGGTCTCTGAGCAATCTTGCATCAACCAAAAATATTTCCTTTTAGTTTAGTTCTTGTTCAGTTCAGTGTGCAGTTTTCTATGTTCTTACCGGTAGGTACCGGTAGTTGCTTGCTTTTCATTGCAGATCCTATTTTCGATTTCCAGGCTGGGTCATGTGCTTAATTCCACATTTTCAGTCCATTTGGATTCTTTTCCAGCTAGTTATCGCTCTCGGTTGACTGTTTATGGGATCCGGGACAGTTCTTGTGCTTACCAGCTAACTTTCCTTCATTACTGTTGTGACGTATTCACACATCGCCCATTGCAAATGGGGACCTCTGCTTTATGCTTTCTAGGTTAGTTTTCTTTGCTTGGTTGTCTAGTCTTGGCTATTAATCTTTGCGTTGGAGAGTTGTCAGAGAGATCATTAAGATAGCAGGATCTGCTTGCATTGAAGTGGGTCAGTAGATGGTCCAAGTCAGGGTCTCTTTGAAAGCCTCCCCTTGGTTAGGCCTGGGTCTTGTTTCTAGGGTCGAGTCTTGATTGAGTTTAAGGAAGTCTTTGTGTCATGCTAGGATTCTTGCCTTTTGAGACTTATGTCATTGAGTTAAGGAAGTGAATGGAGGTCTGTGAGTATGTGTTCTCAAGGATTCTTCCCTTTGAGGGTTTGAGATTGGTCCAAATAATGAATGATGAAGTTATTTTACTTCTAGGCATTGATTGATGTGAAACTGGCCTATTTATCCTTAGAAAATGCCTAGCGACCAAGCCTAGACTTGAAAACTTGAGAGTTGAATGAGGAATTTGAGTGATAGTGTCGAATTCGCTCCTGACCCTTCCAAAGGGACAAGAGCGAATTCTTCCTTAGCTCTCTTTGCCCTCCTATTTTGGACAAAAACCTTGCTTTCTAGTCATGATTGAGGAGAGGATGATATATCTAGGCCTTGAGAATGAATTGAAACCTAGCCGAATGGACTTAGCCTTGGAAAGATAAGAATTTGAGCTCAAGAAGCAAAAGTCGCTCTTGACCCTTCCAAAGGGTCCAGAGCGAATTTCCTTAGATCTCCTAACTTAGATCAAAAAAGCTTGCTCCTACACCTTGACTGAGTGAGGAATGACCTATCTATGCCTTGTGAGCAAGTTGGAACGAGATGGGATGAGGAAATTGAGCCTAAAACATCAATTTCGCTTCTGACCCTTCCAAAGGGTCCAAAACGAATTTCTCTAAGAGCACCTTCTTGCCTCTTATTTAGAACAAATTCATGATTCTATGCCTTGAGTGAGGGGGATTTGATTCGTACATGCCCTTGAAGTGAATTCAAACAAAGTGAAGTGATGAAATATGAAGAATTTATACAAAAACATCAATTTCGCTCCTGATCCTTCCAAAGGGTCCAGAGCGAAATTCCTAGAGGGGTATGTACCTTCCAAGGGTACACAAGCAAACTTGTCAATAGTTGCTCTTTGACTCCAAAATTGAGCAAGGAAAACCCTTAGGATGCCTTCCTAGCATGGACCAAGGTCAAAACAAAAGTAAAATGAAGGATGAATTGAGTGAAAATATGAATTTCGCTCCTGACCCTTCCAAAGGGTCCAGAGCGAATTTCATCTAAGCTCCTGACCCTTTGAAAGGGTCCAGAGCGAAATCCTTAAAAGGACTCCCTATTTCACCTTGTTTCAAACTAGGATGGAGGCTAGTTGCATAATCATGATAGAAGGAGGTTTGAAAAGTTAAGTTCAAGGCAAAGTGATGATGAATGGAAGATGAATGGCATCAAAGGAAGAATTTCGCTCTTGACCCTTCCAAAAGGTCCAGAGCGAATTCTCCTAAAACACATATTGGTTCCTTGATTAGGTCAAAGCTTTCACTCCTATAGCATGGTTGAGAGAGGATTGACGTATACTTGCCTTGAGAAGTGGATTGGAGCAAAGGAAATGATGAAATTAAGACTAAATGACAAATTTCGCTCCTGACCCTCTCAAAGGGTCCAAAGCGAAAATCTCATTATAGGTCCTATCCTTAGAGATGGTCCAGAGCGAAATCCTTAGAGAGGCCTAATTTGTCACCAAAAGCATTGAGTGGACATTACTTTGAAGACAAATGGACTTGATTGAGAAGAAGGAAGGACCCAAAAGCCAACTCTAAGAGCAAAGTAGGAAATGATGAGAGTTTGAGTGCAAATAGCTATTTCACTCCTAACCCTTCAAAAGGGTCCAGAGTGAATTCTTTTGAAACCTCCTTTTGCTCCCAATTTACATCAAGCATAGTGTTGGTTGAGGTTGATTGAACTTAGAGGCATCCTTAGACATACATTTGAGTGAGTTGTGGTCATAAAGAGTGAAGAATTTGTGCAAAAATGCAAAATTCACTCCTAACCCTTCCAAAGGGTCCAGAGCGAATTTCACCTAAGCTCCTGACCCTTCCAAAGGGTCCAAAGCGAAATTCTTAAAAGGACTTCATTCCTCACCTAAGCCATTGAACTAATCTCATTTTGAGCAATAATGAAAGAAACTTGAATTGATTGAGGTGAAAGAAGGATTTGAAAGTCAAGTTTAAGGTGATTTGAAAGTCAAGTTTAAGGTGGTTTGAAAGGAAAAGAAGTGTGAATTGAGCCTAAGGGAGCAAATTCGCTCCTGACCCTTCCAAAGGGTCCAAAGTGAATTTCTTCATGAAGCTTTGTACCTTGCTCAAACCTTTGAACTAACCTATTCCTAAGCATTTTTTAGGGCAAAAGACTTGTTTTTTTATGAGAAAAGAATTTTTGTGAAGGAAAATTGAGCAAAATGCAAAATTCGCTCCTGACCCTTCCAAAGGGTCCAGAGCGAATTTCATTATAGGTCCTATCTTTGCCCAAGGTCTAAAGTGAAATCCTTCTTTTAGGCCTTTTTGGGGGTCAAATAAATGATGTCTTCAGGAGAGAAGGATTGAAAGGTCAAGTCTAAGACAAGGCTAAGTGAAAAAGAGTATGAATTGAGCCTAGAGGATCAAATTCACTCCTGACCCTCTCTAAGGTATAGGAGCGAATTCTTTCAAAATCTACATCTCACATCCAGTTTGAGTAGAATCCTTGGTTCAAGAATTTTGCATAAGGAAGAATGACCTCATCCAAGCCTTAAGGACCTATAATCATGGTTTGAGCTAGTAGAAATGAGTAAACCTAATGAATTTGAACACAAATGTCAAATTCGCTCCCGACCCTCTCTAAGGTACAGAGGCGAATTTCTTCTAAAAGTGTCTTTTCCTCCTAGCTTCAAGGGAAATCGACTCAAATATCTTCTTGTTGATGGTTTAAAGTGAGGAATACTATGTTAGAACGAATACATCATTTATTAACATCATTTTGTTTGTTTTGCAGATCAATAAAATCAAGTTGGAGGAAGATCAGGCTAGGACAAGGACGACCTCTTCAAACCTCATCATCATCAAGGACACCTTAAGTGCAGAGAAGAAGACTAAAGTGTTAACGACTTCTGGTGTTCAAGGAATTGCAAGCAATAGAGCAAGCTATCCTCGGGGTCCTCATTCTATCACATGGAGAAATCACAAGATGTCAGAGGTGAAGGAATGATTTGACCATGACTTCCTATCACCACTACGTGAAATCAAGAGGAGGCCTCATCATACACAAGAGACTCAAGGAAGGGTACACCATTCATCAGGTACATCGAGGACGAAGGAGGATCAACCAAGGTCAGTTCAAGGGTACGTTGGAGAAGCAGATAGTTTCAAAAGAGTTAATCAAAGTTAGCTTCTCATCATCATCACATTGAATATCAAAAAAAATACAAAGTTCCTTGACCAAGCACAAACGCAAGACAAGGTGGCATCCCAATCACTATTCCTCCAATCAAAAGGCTCCACCTCAGCATGTCCAGATTCAGTGAACCACGCTTACGCACGGAGGCAAACTTCGATGCACCTACCCCGGTTTCCTATTGGTTCACCAGCATTGAATGTAATTTTCTCATTGGCTAAAGGAGTTTGTTTTTGATTAAGGTAAAAACAGGTTTTGAAGGGACCCCGAAACCCTTTACAAAAGAACCTTACAAGATGAAAGCATTAAGCAACCAGAAGGAACAAACCCAAGAAAAACCAGCGAAATAACTAGAGAAAACTAGCTAAAGCCCAAAAAAACTAGCAAAATCCGATCAGACCTGACAAAAGAAACTAATTAATATTTTTCAGGGCATTAGTCAAGTCATTGCTAATCCCATACAGGTCTTTGATATTTTCCCTAAGATTAGGGATCTCCTTAGCAGACGCAGCAGCAGCTTTCTTAACACTCGCTCTAGTTCTCTTTCCAGCTCCACCCGGAGTAGCTTCACCACTTCCAATCTCGATAGCATCTTCATCCATTTCGAGGTCCACCACCGGTTTGGGAGAATTGGAAGTATCAAGGACCTTTGAGATATCCTCAAGGTTTTTGGTGACAGCAAACAAGATATTCGGGATAATACCCAGCAGGTTTTTCATCGCCACTTTCCCTTCTTCCAGCAAGTTAATCTGAGCAGCCATTTTATTAACTTTCTCCTCCATTTCCTTCTTCCACTGCTCCTAATCCCTGTCATCTTCCTTCCTTTTGTCATCCATCTGTTTCCCATTTTTCTCCAATTTCTTCAACAGTTTATAAGTCCATCTATCATAACCCATGGCTAAAGGAGTTTGTTGTAACAAACCCTAATTAGGGTTTTCATCTTGTAATCCTAGCCATTGATTGTAAATCAATCTGAGCCATTGAAATGTAAAGAGCTCTCTATATAAAGCTCTGGCTCTTCATTTGTAGGGGTTAATGGTTAATAGTTAGTTAATAGAGGTTAGAATAGCTAATGATCAATAGTGAATAGAATAGCAATTAGAGTAGATTAGGAAGAGAAGGCAAGAAATTGTTGCCTTGATTGTAAATGAACTCCATTTTCATTGAAGTTGTGGTAAAGTGTGTTGTTTCTTAGCAATATGCATGGTTTCTTGTTGAATCTTCATTTTAGATGATAGATAATTAGATTGAATGAAGGAAGTTACTGAATGCACTCGCATGGAATCTGCCTAGTCTAAACCACTAGCCTCTTGTTGATTGTAAGGGCGCCCTGCGTGGTCAATTGGCATTGAATGAGCTTAATCTCGAATTGTTATGCTGCATTAATTTGAATGGTGATCAGTGTCTGATGGTGTAACGATTTGAACATATTCGAAGCATCCCTTAGAAGATTGCACTGAGTTGGTGTTGAATTGTTCAACCTGATGGTGAGGCCCAACCCAGTAGGACTCCACCTAGTCATTCATCTATCTTCTTGCATTCTAGGTCTTAGATTAGACTCTCTAAACCCTACACCTTTTTCTATTTCTTTATTTCCCAGTGAGTAGATAGGACTTGAGTTCCAACAAATCAAACGCTCAAGCATTCGAATGTAAGTCCCCTTGTGATTCCAGCATAATCACATCAGACCAAATTGAGCTTATCCACACGTAGAGACCCTACATACAAGAACCTTGGAGTTATTTCGATTGATCCTTAGGTAAATCTTCAGCATTCGAATAACTTTGTTCAAGAGAGGATGAGATACCTTGGTATTTTATTTTGTGTTCACATGTGCATGAAAAACACATCAACAATTACCGAAGCGGTTCTTGGCGTGTGGATCTATTTGGGGTCTTGTCCAATGTTCTTGGGTGTGTGGCCGACCTTCCTGTTGATCCAATCTTCTTGGTTGTTATTTTCCGGAAAGATTTCTTTCATTCTTAGGGCCGACCTAGTTGCACGTTTCATTTTCCTGCATTGGTAAATGTAATCTTTTGAGGCCGACCCGGATATGTTCTGGAGGGTATTTATATGGTACTATGTAATCATTTGTAGGACAGAGAAAGTTGAAATCAAAATAAGGATTGAGATTAGTAATTAGTGATTCGCTTGATTCTGAGAGTTCCGATTGGATTGTATCTGGCTGATAGCCTGCATGTAACCGGTTAACTACCGGATGTTCTAAGATGATTGTATGATGATAACCGGTTGGTTGCTGGAAGTTCTAAGGCAATAACATGATCTGTTTCTGTAATCTTGCTATGTTTTCTTGTTGCTTTCGTTGTGTTACTCTTGCTGCATAAGCTGGTTAATTCTCTTTTGAGGGTTTTACCGGTTATGGCTGCATCAAATGTATGTTTCCGTTTGGGAATTAACAGCCTATAAATAGGGGACATTACACTGTGTGTCTCACTCAGCCACAATCACCTCTAGGGTTGTCACTCGTGCATGATCTACTACTGTAAGATGAGCCAACTGCTACTAAGACTTCTAGATATGATTGGCCAACTCTACTTGGGTAGTCTTAGCTTGCCAAACGGCTCTATCTCTCAACTACATGGCCCACTCAATCCAATCAGAGAAGGATGTCCCTAAAAACTAGTCTTATGCCATGAAGTGTTGAGAGTACTCAGTCGTGTCTCCCTATAATTGTCTACCTAGATGCTAAGCGGCCAACATCTCAGTCATCTCCACTCCTGACCATCCATGTGAGATAAAGCACCAAAAGAACTCCGGTTCGCACTCAATCTGCATGAACGTGAGGATCCTCTTGACCTCGTTCACTACCAATAGAGTGTGACTGATGTCAAGCTGTCTAGAAATCTCTCCAACCTCATGCATCATTGTGACCATAGACTGAATCTCTACAAGGTAATGTTGTATTGTGCCAAGGGTGTCGTCTACATCTAGTCGACTAATCTCAATAGAAATCCCCTCTAACTCAGCCTCAGTCCACACTTCTTCCTCTCTTGAGGGGTCAACCATAAATTGTGGGGCCTTCGAAAGTGGCATCAGGACTTTCTCTGGTGCCATCTCCATGACAACCTCTATAGTTGGTTGAACTGGTTGTGAGGGCTCTGAAGGATAGTATCAACTGTCAAGGTGGCAACCTTTGTCTCTTGTAACTGTAGACCCCTAGTCAAGAGCCCTAGTGAATTTTGGTGGAGGGACATCCACTAGTACCCCCAAAATGTCAATCCAATGATCAATCTTGGTGGCTTCTTCAATCACCATAGTGCCTTCAATCAAAGGTGTCGATGCACCCGGTGGTGATACTGCAAGTGGTGGTGGAACTATGGCTGATGGCTGTACTCCAATGAAAAAAACAAACACAAATATGCAGAATTATGATATGCCTATATTCTACAAGTGCAAAATTTTACAATAATATAAGCTCATTACTCGAGTGAGCACGAGATGAGAAAATATAGAAAATACCCTAGGAGTCCTAATTAATGACTACAAGGTGAGTCATAAGTGAGGATACCAAATAAACAACTTGTTAAAAATAGAAGATGCATCTCAACAATATGACACATATGGATGAGAGAAGATGCCTCTCAACTGACACATGAATAGAATGACACCTAACTAAGCAAGCTTATTCCATGTGCTAAGATAAATAAATAACTAATAAATAAAACAATAAAATGCACTTATAAATATTAAAGCTCATTCTTTATGATTAAACATTTATACAATGTACAAAACATGGAGACTACAGCTAGACAAACAAAACCATAAGTGAAGCAATGGCTGGGACTGGGAGGGTAACACAAGAAGAGGCACAAAATTTTCGACTTAACCAGATTTTTGAGAGCTTCTTGGCTAATAATAGGGCCCTACCCCTGTTTATTTAGCAAAAAAGAATTGGCACACACATACTTGTCTTATGCATACAGAACAAATTCGATTGCATATCACAAAATTATTTGCACATCAAAATTAGTAAAGCATGTATTCGATGAAAAGGATATGGTGAATGAACTCTTAAAGAATAACTAAATTGTATCATTATTTGAGATTTAGTTCAGGGCAGCTCGTAACTACTAGTTCCTACCACTTGAAAAATCACATATACAATTCTTTAAAAGTGAATAATTATAGTTAGAACAAATCCATTGTTCAGATGGGATTGAAAAATAAGATTGTTTGTCGCAGCGATCAACTTCAATAGAGGGTTATGAATATTGGATTAAGAGGCCGAAAAAAAAACCATGTGTTTCACAGTTTCATTACGTTGAATCAAATCAAATAATTTTTTGTTGGTCATATTTTTTAGTAATTGGCAAGCACTTGATTGGTTTAAGTATCCCAAATGGAACTGCTTTCACATCACAAAGATACTGCATGTAAAATTCAATAAAATTCTTGCATTCAATTGAAAAAGAAAACTTACTGGATGGATGGCTGAATCAATAGATACCAAAGTTCAATCCTATAAAGACTGCCTACAACTAACAGAGTAATAAAACTTAGGGTAACAGAATCAACTGGTGGACTTAATAACACTCTACTTCTAAACAATGCTGCACTGCTGCCAATAGCTATTGAATTTGTTTTATAATTTGATAAAAGTTAATGATTTTGGATTTACATTAACAGGCAGCTGAAATTTTTTTAAATCTTCTGATTGTGAACAACAGGGAGATTACGTACCAAGTCAAAGTTCCAAGGGCCAAGTTGCCATGAAAATATAAAAAGAATTTTACCAGTCATTTGCCAGGCTGAAGTCTAAAGGTGAGTTGAAGTGCTAAACTTTGCAATGGACCAAGTTCAAAAGTATAGGATTTGTTCCTTGAGAGAATGCAAAAGTATAATTTATGAAATAAAGGACTGAAGTGAGCTCACTAAACTAATCATAAAAGAGCGTTTTCAAACACGAAAAGGGATCTATGCAGTCACAAATATAGAAGATAAGTATGATTTATGACTTGGCTTAGCGAAATTGGATAAGCATGAAGCTCCATCAAGTTTAGCATGTTTTGAATCACCTAATCAATAGATGTTCCATGTACAGTCCAACTGTCCACTATATTAAAAAATACAGTATTACTAATCAACTCATGCTTGTATCAACTGAACCAACAGCTTCCAGGGTTTTTGTGATGAACCTATGAAATGGGGCAACCTGGCCTGGATGGCAGTGCTGGCTGCCAACTATGCATTCTTGTCCTTTAGCAGAAAAATCAGATTTTATTTTGTTGTGACAACCGATCAAATTTTGTCTTGTAGTGACAACTGTCTTCTTGAAGCTTCTTGAAGAAAATCAGATTTTGTTTTATTTTGTTTTGTGTCTTCTACCAACTTCTAGAAGGGGGCCGAATCAGATTTGCCTTGGCAACTATGTGCCAACTATCTGCCACTATTTATAAACTAGAAGCTTCTACCAACTTCAGCCAACTCGCTGCTAATTGTGGTTTGCCTCTTTACAGACTGGCATCCCTTCATCGAAGGCAATCAGATTGTTTACTTGCCTTGCACTACAAGTTAATGTACCACCACAAGTGGGTATATATTGAGGACTCTGCTTGTTTTTTTGGGGGATGCTGAATATTTTGGTCTGCCTTTGTGCACAATTTGGGTCTTGGGACGGAATCCCCAAGAGCACCACTGCTGCTGTGTGTTGCGTTTCGAGCTTTATATGGTCTTGAGATGAAACCCTCAAGAGTTATCCTTTGCTGTGTGTTGATGTTCAAATTCTATATTGAATCCTATGTAATCTGAAATCTTAAATTGCTGTTGTGAAGAAATTCTATATCAGTTCAAATAGCAAATATATTCCTGAATTTGCAGTCCCTAAGATGAAACATGTTTATTGATGATTTAAATCTGTGTAAGCACTATTAATTATCAGAATTCTCTATAAGCAATTTGGAGTTCTTTATAGTGTGTATTTCTTTTTCTGAACCAGTCTGCATCTATATTGTGCAACCAGTTTGTTTCTTTGAATTTAACAATTTAAGTACAGAGATTCAGATCATACAGACCTTAGTCTTTTACAGTTTTTTTTTTCTTTTGAATTCGACCTGCTGAACGTTAGGACTCAAACACATGCACCAGGATTCTTGCATTCGTCGAGGTTACAACACTAACCACCAGAGGAGCTCTCTAAGCTCACACAATAGTTTGCCATCCATATCATATACTTACATAACAATCTCATTCTACCAGGGGAAGTCTCCATACAACGAAGGCCCATTGAACAAAAAAAGGCCATGTATTCACCCCTGCAAATCCAATGAGAAAGATCCCTACCCAAATGGATAAATATTAGAGCAAGAGTAAGAGACAAGGTTATATTTTAGCTCATTTCGTTTGCCCTATGGGCGTTGGTTCAATAAAACGTGGCACAATGGTAATAGGAGACAAGATTGTAATTTAGATCAAGGCCAGGCCAAATGAAAAGTTTGTTCAACATGATTTATTTCCATTTACCTTTGTATGTTGTTAAATTGAACTCATCCCCACACTCAAGAGTAAACCAAACATTGTCAATGCACCTATACGGGTATCCATGTCCACATCTCCTTACTGCAATAAGGCAGGCATAACTTCTCCAGACATGTTGTAAGGTTGTGGTACAACATTTACTAAAAACATTGAAGTTTCGTAGATGTTTTACTGTCTTTACCATATACTCTAAGCATTACCTAACACTGATTTAAAAGCAACATAATACCTCACCCAAGATTTACACAGCAAAGAAACGAAATTTAGTTCTAAAAAATGCTGCAAAGGAATTTAAAATCTGTCATTCCAACAAAATATTACAAGACAGTAAAATATATAACGTCGGAGATAAACCAATTTGGCGTTTCCAAATCAAACAGGAGTAAACCTGGAAGATAGCGGCGAAACAATGGACAAGGTTGCCATTGAAGAGCTCCCTCTGCTTGAATGCATTAAGCTTCTGTGTCTGCGATACTGTTCCATTGGTACCCTTCACAGTGATATCTCTAATAGCCAGAGAAAGTAATAAGATGGTAGTGATTACGCTTATATTACTTTGAATAGTAATTATGTCGCTGTGAGGCGACAGGATCTTACAATCTTGAGATAAGATGTAAGAAGAGAAATATGTGTTGTTGAATGGTTGCATTGATTATGTTGATAAAAAATTATATATAAGTTAATATGTTAAAAGAATAAAATTTGATGTGTCTACACAATATATTAAATTAAATTTAATATTATTTTTGTATATATAATTTTGAAACGTATATAATATTATTTATAATATTTGAAATATATTTGTGTTTACATGCATAATTATTTATAAATAATTGAAGAAATAATTTGTAATAATTTTGGAATATAATTCACAATTTTCTTTGCTTCTATCAAAAGGCATAGAATGAGCTTTTTGTTTGTTTATTTTTGGGCTCATACACATTGGAACAAAAGTCATAAGATTTATACCATAAAGAAATGCTTGGTCTTGTGTTAAAAGTGTATATTGTGGACAATAGAAAGTTAGTTTGTGTTAAGCAAAGGAAATAAAAATGAGAAAACATAATATTGGTGATGTGAAAAATCTCTCAATGTATTGACATACGATTGGCAAGCATGCACCTATACATCATGAAGGTGTGAATGTATTGAGTTAGAAATTTTTTTGTAAAGAATATATATGAAGATGGTAATGAAAATAATAGATTGAAAAGTTATTTACAAAAGGTTGCATTAAAGAATTTGTATACATAAACTCATTATAATAAGAGTAGATGTAGGTGAGACTCCTTTTTCCTAATAATTGTATATGAATTATTTTTCATTTTTGAATATTGATCAAAGGAGGATTGTGATTCTATATGAAGTCCTTTTATTGATTTAACTCTAGAATGACATGTAAAAATGAAGCCATGTCTTTCTATTTTGCTTATACTGATTGATGTTTTGTTGAATATCAATCATTGGAATTTATGTATAGCAATTCCTCATACAACGGATTGAGGTCTTTGTCTTTGTTTACCTAGCAATACAAGTATTATAGGTATCTTTTTTTTGTTGTTTTGGTTTCATGGTGGACTACTATAGTTATCAATTTGCACCACTGTGTACAAAGGTAAATTAGATGGTTTAGAGCCAATTGTGTACAAAATATGTATATGACCTCTCTGAGAGACTTATTTACAAGCTCTAATTGAATCCACAAGCTTGTGGTTAAGATATTCATTGGCTTCTATATAGAAAGAGTTCTTGGAGGAGTAGGTTAGCATCAAAACCAATGTTTGATGTTATGTGTGATTTTATTGCAACACTAAGTGCAACTAGGAGGTTTAGTGGTTTGAGCATTCTTTTGTTGTGTAGCTTCATTAAATCATTTGTAGCATAGTTGAATTGAGCGATCAAAATCTTTTTGTTCATCTATTGAAACTAATATGTTTGTGTGGTTCATTAATAGTTCCCAATCCTATTCAATTGGTTTTGCATTACATATATTTTGCAATGTTTGATGAAAGTCGGTTTGAGTTTGAGTGTCAACTTGTTGACAAAAATAAATTTAAATGTAACATTTGTAATCAAGTAAATTAACATAGTAATTTGGTATATGTGTGATGTGTAGATAGGTTTGTCCATAACATATGGTAATTGTGCTAAGTCATCTACAAGAATGATAGATGTGCCACCAAAACATAGATTTTGGTGGTGGGGAATAGCTTCATATAATCTACTATCTATTGTTAACAATAACTTTGGTCCTATGAAGCTCATATCATCGACGAGATATTTTGTGTGCTTTGTGTCTTCTTGAAATACTATTAGCACCTATCTCTTTAATTCAGTTGTATTTCTTTTATTAGAATCTTACTTTGGTTGAATGTATAGTTAAGGCATGTGTATTGAATATGAAAGGAAGTTAAGGTAGACGAACAACTTCCTACACTAATCTTGAGATGAGGGTTATGCAAAAAAAATTAAATCTTTACAATAGTTACACACATTAAATATAAATAACATAAATGGCATCCATACCATAACACAATGATTTATGTGGGGAAAACCTTTTCGAGAGAAAAACCCAACACTCCAAAGCTACCCCAATATATTATTTAGAAATCAACAGTGGAAAATAATATATTTGTAGAGAAAGCTTCTAATAGGAGTATCAACAACCAAATATTTGGAGGTAACTCAATAGATATAAGACTCTTACACACAACCTCCATCTCTCCCACCTAATATATAGGAGATACAATACATGAAATGGTCAAATGGTATTACAAAACCATAAGCTAAAACCACCCAAAAAGTGGCACCCAACTTATCTCCAATCCAAGATGCCCAATGAAGTGTCAAAACACACACCAACACATGTAACTCCCCTTTACAACTCATTTATGTGTCCAACATGTTTTTGTATTTCCCGTTTTAGGAGACCCAACTTTCAAAGTCCATAAATTTTGATCCAATAGTTGGATTGATGAACTATTTGAAGTGTTAGAAATCTCATGGAGAGATCTATAAAGTTATAACCCTCTACATCATTCACAACCACTTTCGAGCCCAAAAAATGCCTCCAAGGCCTTCAAAATTGACTTTGAAAATTTCAAAATGAAAAACCTTAATATAGACTTCAAATTCAAACGTGATCTTGAAACGAAAAAATTTATCGACATGCTTATATAGAAAATCCATAGCTTTGGGAAAAATTTAAGACTAATTTATGTTCAAATGTAAACTTAACATAAATAGTAACCTTATGTAATTGCAAGGTTGAGACACAATTTCCTTAACACAATGTTGCAATTCCTATAGGAGTAATAAGAAGGAGCAAGTTAAGTTTTGTGATACTAAACTCTGCGTGCATTCTTCACGTAATTGATTAGATAAAATTTTCTTGTATATGTCATGGCTTGGACGATCATATACAACATTTGCTTGAAAAAATGATTTATAGTGTTCTTTGATGATGGTAAGTGCTACTTGTTAAGAGATATTTCTTATGGTGGATCATTCAAGTCTAATATAGACTAGTCATCCTATTGGGCATCTTGTTTGTGCTTATGAAATGTTGTGCAATGTTATGTAAATGTGGGGATATAGTATATTCATCTTATTTGTTGATATTTTTGAAATTATCATGTCCACCAATAATTTCAAGGGCATTTAGATTTTCACCACTATCATAGCCCATTCACGATAGAAACTCCCATTCATTTATTTCTATTGTATTTCATATATCTATCTTTTTATTAGTGTCATCATCCTCTTCATGGTTAACCTTTGTCCTAATTATGCAGTTGGCGTACCACACATGGCATTTGTTTATATTCAATTCCTTCCAATTTTTTATAACCTCATTTTTCATGAGACATATTTGTGGCAATGTCATGGAAATGTTTATTTTGAATCCTATTTTGAAACAATATAGAATTGAGGGAAGAAATTGACAATTGTATTTTGTTTCCTATCTTTCCACTTGTACCCTTTGTGATGGGCATAAAATGATAAGGACTGTGCAAAATCAATTAGTGTCACTATTTCCAATTTAAAAGGGAATTGCATGTAGGAATGTAGGTAGCTCAATTGTAATGGATTCTCATATATAAGTCTTGTGATTTGATTGAATACTTTTTGGCTAATATTTAATGTCATAAAAGAAAAACTATAAATATTAAGTAACCATTTTTGTAGCATATGGCATGTTTCTTGCATTATTTTATTACAGTTGTCACAATCTCTATCATGGATTTTCTATATGTCGTCAAAGATTAGTTTTACAGTATTTTATTTCTACACATCTTTGGTAGCATATCAATACAACTCTCTAATTTCCTTTCTACTTTAGATGCATATTTGGAAACACATTTTTAAGCACAAAAAATTCCTAACGATAGGTTGGCAATCCATATTAGCCCAACATATTCAAATCATCTCTACAATGTGTATGTTTAACCTATCACCATTTCATGCAAGGTCGTATGTTTTCTTTTTTAAATCATCATAGGGTAAGGAAGAGATAACACACTCATTCCAAGGAGATTTTTATCAACATTCTATAGTTTGACCCTTCTTATGTAGGCACATCCCATCAACATATTTTATTTTTCCTTTCAACATGGTTGATTATATATTTGTATCCATTAAGTGTATTTATAGAGGATGTCAAATGTATTTAGAAAGTAGGAATCATCTTGCAAATATTGATGTGATGCGTTGTTTCTTTTAGATGGCCTCTTTGGGGTTCTTTGTAGTGAAATATTTGTCAATATATATATATATATATATATATATATATATATATATATATATATATATATATATATATATATATTAGATCTATATTACTTTCCAAGTCAAGCTTGTCCATATTTGGTCCATTATGAAGAAAAAGAAATCCATGTACATGTGAAAACCCTTGATGTTTCCATCTATCATTTTAACTAGTTTCGAAAGAGATTTGTCTTGAGGGTTGGTATCTATAGGAATCATATCAATGGAGGGTTCTACAATATAACCTAAATCAACGATGGTAATGGGTTGGTAAATATTTGCAAGTTTTGGTTTGGAGAAGCTACTAATTTGTTTCCTTTTTCATTGACTCCAACGGCTTGAATGATTATGACATTGCTATCAGGGTTCAACTGTGTAGTTTTTGAGTCAAACTTATTGACCCATGTTTCATGAGTAGTGGTTCACAAGAACCCATCTCTCATGAGAATGAATGGTCCACTTAGCACTCATTGCATCTATGTGATGCTCATAGGGGTCAAGCATTGGGACTTCCCAGGAGGTCACCCATCCCAGTACTACTCCAACTCAAGTGTGCTTAACCACGAAGTTCCCTCCAAGGTTAAACCCACTTAGCTTGCAACCCCATTTGCAAAACCTTTAGCAAGTGTTGTGCCTTATGAACCATTCATTATAGAGCCCCTTTATCTCATCAATTGATAAGTAGGAGGTATTTTACACAACAAGTCAAACTATGATATTGCTATCAAGGTTCAACTGTGTAGTTTTTGAGTCAAACTCATTGACCCATGTTTCATGAGTAGTGGTTCACAAGAACCCATCTCTCATGAGAATGAATGGTCCACTTAGCACTCATTGCATCTATGTGTTGTGCTTGAATGATGTTAGAGTAAATAAGGTATTGCACTTCCTTCTTAACATCCATACATCCTGAGTTGTATCATGTCCAGGAGCACAGTGATATTGACAAAAGGCCTTCAAGTTGAAAGAAGGAGGTAAAGGTTTTGAGGTATCTACTAGATGGATACGAGGGAGCTAAATTAAATTAATATTAATAAATTGCAGCATAATGGAATGGAGGGATTCAAAAATTTGGGAAAACTATTGAGTCCTCATCCAAGGTGAAGTGGGTACCACAATACAAGGTTTTGTGACTACAACCTGAGTTTTAATGTGATTAGAAGAAGGATTAGTTTACTAAAATTCATGTTTCACTTTTTAAATGGTTGATAATTAGGAGCAGCATTAGACTAACCAACATGAGTTGACAAGGAAGAAAGAAAGCTCGTCACATACCAACATTTGAAAGAGGATAAGGGGTTTAAGATTAAAGAGATTGATAACAACCTATCAATTCATTCACTTTCTATTTCACCCCTTACTTTCAATGAGCCAAAATAGTTAAGAAAACCTGAGGCCCAAAGTTAGCTTGAAAGTATTGGAGAAATTGATTGACAAGTTGTGAAAAATGATGAATCAAATTATTACGTTACAAAAAACAAAACCAATTCAAGATTGTATCTTTCAAAGACCAAGGAAAAGGTTTTGCAAGAAGAGCATATTCAAATAGAAAACCATTGCATAGCATGATAAAGGTCACCACATGTGGCTATTAGGATCTCCTTTCCCATTGTACTTCTCAAAATGAGGTGTCTCAATGTTTATTGGTATTAGAGTTTTTGAGGATGGTACATGATAATGGACTATGAATGAAATATGATATAAATTTAAGCTAAGATTGGTTTTGGTTCATATTAGCTAATTGTTATTGTAAGGATGTGGAATTTTTAAAAAGTCACTTTATGACTAGATTGATAGGTGAAGTTGTAGAATGTCATAGACTAGAGATAACTATATGATGATTGACATTTTGGTAAGTGAAAGATGGAGCTGATTGGATAATAATGTGTTATGAAACTAGTGGATTGGTGTTTTAAGAAGTAAACAAAAGGGTAGAGGAGGGTGGGACAAATTTATATTGATTTTTACAATTCCCACATGTAACCTCAAAACTAGTGTGAGCCTTATTACCAAACGTGTATTAGTGGTTATAATAATAGAAGTGAGGTTTGGAATAAGAGTTGTCAACATGGGTAATGACACTTGTGTCCTTATTTGGTTTTGATGAGAGACATTATTTTAGAACTTTTGCAGAGCTAGTTAATGACATAACTTTTGTATCCACTATCTAAGTTAGACTACATAGAATTTATAGACCTTGCAAATCATTAATTAATAACTTCTTCAGATTCTCTACAAGAGGGACAACCTCTTCCATCAAGGTTTTTGAGCTCAATAAATTCTTAAATCTAGTCAATTTCTTGTTTATCTTTTGAATTTGAGCTTGAGGAACTTGAAGCATAGAGTGGTCCATCTCAAGAGACTCATGAGGTGATTATGATTTAAATATTATCGTCAAGGTAGAAAGAAAAGGTGCAATGGCTTAACACCAAATTTATTCAAAGAGTGAGAAGCCACAATTCTATAACTTCTTCTAATAGGAAATTCATATTTAGAGCAATGGGTCATGAAATTCATAAGCGAGTATAATTTCAAAACACATGTATGCTTCTCAAAAGTTATAGATAGAAGACAGTAATGACAATACAAAAATGTAGATGAGATGTCAAAGTAAAGGTGATCTAAAGTTTTATTTTCTAAACTAAACATAATATTTTTTCAAATACCCAATAAGATATTTAATGAAAGCATGCAATTAATTAACTATCTAATCAAATCAAACAAAACATGGTAGGAAAATTAGAATGATTGCAAGTGCAAGATAAGTTGAGTTCACAAAAACGATGTGGTGAACTAACTAACTAAATGCATGCCAATCAAAAATCATGTAAATCATTGCGTTCACTATAATGATGTGTGTGAAAAGTGATCCTAGACTAACATGTGAATTATATTGAATCAAACCTTCTACACATGCAGCATCGTTAGAAAAATGTGTGAATGGGCTTGACTATAATCCTCAAGAAATAGCCAAGTTATCCTAGATACGCATTTTATTAGAAGAAGAGGGTTCAAATAGTTTAGATGATTTGCAAGATGAGCACACAAAGAAAGATGAACTAGTAGAGCCCATTTCTTCTACCTTGAGGAGATTCACAAGGAAACGAAATCTTATTGACAGGTATAACCGACCACATTTTTGTTGTATATTTTATTTTTTAGTATTGACGATGAAACAAGATCTTTCAGGTAGGCTCTCTATTTCAAAGAAAAGTGAGACTTGGATGCAGGCCATGCAAGATGAAATGATGGCCTTGGATGGTTGTGACACCTGAGATCTTATCATTTTTCCTAAAGGAAGGAAATTGATTGGATGCAATTGGGTATTTAAAACAAAGTCAAGAGAAAATTATCAGTTAGAGCGATACAAGGCCAAACTAGTGGCCAAGGGCTACTCCCAAAGAGGAGGAGTAAGTTTTGGTAAAATTTTCCATCCTATTGCAAAATTGACTTCTATTATATTATCTTGTTTTTTTTTTTTCTTATGATTTTGAGATAGAGAAAATGGATGTTAAAACTATTTTTTGCACAGGATTCTTGAGGAGGAGATTTATATGTGACAACCTAACGGTTTTGTTGAGAAAGGGAAAAAATATTTGGTTTGCAGGTTAAAGAGATTTTTTTATGGTTTGATATAGTCACCCATGAGGTGGTACCATAAGTTTGATACCTTTGAGTTCAATTTGGATTATATGGAAGTGAGGAGGATTATTATGTTAATTGATGATCATATACTAATTATTATCTTGTATGTTGATGACATGTTGTTTATTGGTAACAAAAAGGTGATGATTAAAAAACTCAAGGTGAAACTTTTTGGCACATTTGATATGAAAGACTTGGGTACTACAAAATATATTTTGGGATGGAATCAACAAAGATTGGATTTACATAAAGCTTTGGTTAAGCCAAAGTAAGTATGTTGATACTATTTTGTAGAGGTTTAATATGCATGACTATAAACCATTTAGTAACATATTTCTTATTGATACTAAGTTGATTTTATATGTGTTCAATTTTTATGATGATTTTGAAGATATGTATAAGGTTCCTTATGATAGTGTCATTGGGAGTTTGAAGTATGCAATGGTTAATGTCTAATCCTAGTAAAGAGCGTTGGAATTTTTTTAAATGGTGTTTAGATATTTGCAAGGTACTTTTGATTACTATTTGGTTTATTATGGTATTTATGATTAAGCCATTGGACGTACAAAGATTTGTTGATGCAAATTGGGCAAGTGACTTGGATAGTCGAAGGTCTAATAGTGGCTATGTAGTTACTTTGTTTGGAGGAACAGAGAGTTAGATGAGAAAGAGGCAACTCACAATTTCTTTGTTCCACCACTACAGCAAAGTATATGGCTACTACACATGCCTCTAAGGAGGTGGCATGGTTATTGAGACTTGGTATAGCATCAGTTTTGATTGCATGACTATGAGGATTAGGTGTGACAATCAAATTGTTGTTTGTTTGGCCAACAATATCATGTATCGTGCTCATACTAAGGATGTTAATGTTTAGTATCACTTTATGTGAGAAATGGTTGATAATGGTAAGTTCTTGATAGAGAAGGTTGACACTTTGGATAATATTGAAAATTATCTTACAAAGCTAGTGACCATGAAAAAGTTCTCTTTGTGCAGGAAGGCCATGGGTCTTGATCAATGTACTTGAATTTATTTTATGTATCTCTTAGATGTAATTACAATGTATAATGTTAAGTGAGAGTGTAGACACATAAATCTGTCCACTAATTAAATAAATATTTAATATTTATTCTTCTATTAATTAAATTCATATTTAATTAATTCATTTCAACCTATTCTTCTAATCTAATTAAATAAATTTCATAAATTTATTTAATTACTAACTATAGTCTAAATATTAAATAAATTAATAAATTTATTTAATTCCCCTTTCCACTCATTTAAATAAATTAAACATTTATTTAAAAATCCCTAACCAAATCCCTATTTTAAATAAATAAAGATTCGTTTAAAAGCCCCATCCACTTATATTCTCCTACAAAATCAAGTTGCATCAACTATTTTAATTAAATAAATCATTTAATCAAAAAGCCTATTTATCCTCACCCACTTGCTCACTAACCCCCTTCTAGATTCTTCTAATCCCTTCTAAATTAGCCTAAACCTGCTTCTAGATTCTTCTAAGCCCTTCTAAATTAGCCTAAACCCCCTTCTAGGTTCTTCTAAGCCCTTCTAAATTAGCCTAAACCCCCTTCTAATCACTTGTACAATCCTAATCCTAAAATCCCCCCACTTGCATTCTCCTAGAAATCCACTTGCCCACTAATCCCTTCTTCTATAATATTCTAATCCATTCTAATTGGCCTAATTCCCTCCAAAACATTTGCACATTCCTTGAGAAGGGGTCTGATCTGAATTATTTTGTCAATTTAGAGGACAATACCCAAAGTAGAATTTATGGTATTGTAAACACATAACAAATCATATAAAATTTCATTTTTTTGAAAATATGTAAGAACCATACAATTTTTGGAAAACTCTGTGAAAGAGAGTTGTGTGTCCTTGAATTTATCCCATTTGGGCAAACTCTATAAAAGAGAGTTGTATGCCTGGAATGTATCCAATTTGGGAAAACTCTGTAAAAGAGAGTTGTATGCCTGAGCCTGTACAATTTAGGTAATCTTGTGAAGGAGTGTATGCCTATAACTCTATAACTCCATAACTCTCCAACTCCTTGCAATTGGATTCGAATTGGGATTATTTATAAGCTTTTCAGAGAAGCTGAACAACCACCACATTTATGTCCTCATCGGAAGTCGAAAAGACAATCCAGTATTGAAAGGTTATTACATTTATATGAGGACAAAAATTAATTAAAGATTAAAATATTTAATACTCTCACTTATTTCTGATCAGGGTCACTTCTCAAAAACATGCAAAGTCTTCATAAACCATTAAAGGCTAAACTCTAACTAACCCACCTTTGACCCTTGGTTAGAAACTTTCTCTCTAACTCAACCATCCATTTAACCCACAAGTCTCTTCAAGCATTCAATGCTTTGACCATGGTTATCCTTTAACTCTTGCGCATTCTTTTATCCCTTGGATAAAAGAATTATCCATTAACTCAACCCTAACCAAACCTCCTAAGGTAACCATCATGTTCCCTCAACCATTTAATGCCTCTTCTCTCTCCTCTCAATCCTTCTTATGTTGACACTTGTCAACATAGGATTGGTTTGAAAGTGTCACATGGATTGAGGATCACCACTTCCTCAAGCAATCCTAACCCTTTCTCAATCAACTCAATCTCAACCCTTCATTTGCCCATTTTCCCTACAAATAGAGCTCATTCCTTCATTGTTGGCTCATACACACACACACGTAGGAGTTATCCATTCATTATCATTGTTACTTAGAATTTGGACGTTTTGTAGGAAGCCATTGTATTAGGTTCTAGCTCTTCCACTTGTTGGAATTGCTATTTAACCTTTAATACTTCATTTGCATCCCCATTCCACTCTCCACAATCATCAACCACTTCAAACCTTCATTTGTCATCTTGGTGTGAGTGCTTAAGCTGAGGGCATACTTCATGTAGCCATAAGATCTTGAAGAGTAGAAGGGAAAGGAAGAGCTAACATCATCAAGCATAGGGAGAAGTATTAGAGTTATCTAGTTCTTTATCTTCCTACTTGCTTTGTTACTAATCTTTCTTGATATGATTTGAATGGATTTATCTTCATGTTATGATTGTGGTTGAAAGTTTACTAACACTATTTCATTGTGAATGTCACTAATCCCTTTTTCATTGAATCATTTGGTGAGCCCGACATACCTACAAACCAAATCGAACATATACACCCTTCGGAGAACCTCTTGAAAAGATATTACGGCAACTTATATTTTCAAATCTTATCACGTTGCCTAAAACATCAAACTATGAACCACAGGTTAAACCTCTATGGTGGAGATATAACGAATATTGTGACTTCCACAAGGGCAAAGGACACAAAATGAATAACTGCCATCAGTTAAAAGACATCATTCAAGACCTCGTTGATCAAGGTGACATAGAAGTGGATGGCCATAATGAGAAAGCAATATGGATCACACCATGTTCAAGAATCCCCTCCCATCATATGAGAAAGCAAGTCCCTCCCATCAAGGTAAGAACAAAGGTAACATGATGAACTATACATGCGCACAATAAACCTATACCATCAATAACCTTTATGATTCCAATGAACAAGTTGCAACCATTACAATCAATGGAAAAGATCTCGCATGCAACATTGTTACTCGCCGCAACAAAATTACCGTACAAGGAGCACCATCAAGAGCAACATACGTTCCCAAACAATATAACCTTGTGGACCAATTATATAAGATTCCAACATTCATTTCCATACTAGAGCTTTTGCACCTATCACCCTCACATAAAACCATCTTAGATCAGGCTCTCCAAAAAGTGTCAGTTCCATCCAACCTCAATACAGATCAATTTCAAGCCATGGTTGGAAGTCTCAAATCATCACCATGTCTCACTTTGTTGAGAATGACGACACATCCTTTCAACAACCGCATAACACCCCTCTCCATATTGAGGGATTCATACATAAACACAGAATCAAGCGAGTCTTGTTTGGTAATGGAGATAGCCTTAACATTTGCATACTATAGTTAATCACAACATTCGGGTATTCAAAAGCAACAATTTATGCCAGAAAGAGGATCACCTTCAAGGCCTATCACAATGCAAAATGCTCCTCTAAAGGGTGTGTTACTCTACCAGTAAAGGTAGGACCTGTGGTGAATAATGTGGTTTGTCAAGTCCTATACCTCCCCCTTCCATATAATCTCCTATTAGGCGGACCATGGATTCATGCCATGCAAGCGGTACCATCCACCTACCATCAGTGCATCAAGTTTCCACATAACAGAATAGATATTACCATCCTTGGTGATGCTAACCCATTTTCCTTTTGTAACAATATAAGACATCAACCAAATATCATAGTACCCAGCAACAAAGAAGCCACCGCCTCATCATCATACATCCACCCAACTCCTCTTACCTATACACCGATCCCTACACCCAAACAGGATAATTTGAAAATGAAAGTAAAGGATGAAGGCCCAGGAGAGTATAATATTAGTCAACTTTTATGTGTTGTCCAACTACCCCTCACCTAGGACTCATGGCAAACCACAAAGTTCACTCAAGCCACCTATTGCGGCCAATACTGATACACTTGATGGATTCACCCCAGGATGATCACAAGAATAGGAAACTATTGATGAAGACTTGGTAGGATGGATCTACACGGACCCTTCTGACAAAGGTAAACAACAAATCAAGATCCCTACAAAGAGGTATGGCAAAGGTTTTACCATGATGCAAAAGATGGGCTATGATGGACATAGTGCATTGGGATCCCACAAGCAAGGTGTACAAGAGCCATTACAACCCTTGTTACAACCAAGAGATAAAATGGGACTTGGATTCAATTCTAGTTCAAGGGACTCTTCTAAGCTCAGACTTACAAATAATCAAAAGCAGCCAACTTCTAAATTCATCCCTTCTAGAAGCAGGATAATGTCCATTACATAGCAACCTACAACATCAGAAAATCCAAGTCACACAAGCACTTCGCAATCGAAGTCCGCACATGTAACAAACAAGTAAAAATGTTATGTTGCACAAAAGCCAATCACTTCCAAGTTTCCACTTTTGTCCATCTCAGATAACCAAGCAACACCAACAACCTTGTCAGATACAACACCTATAGTAGTTGTTGACAAACCTCTTTCACCTGCAGACATCCCTATAATATACAGTGATAGAGTTATACAAAGTGATTCAGAGAGGGATTCACATGGATATGAATGAGGTTCTTTAGCTTCACATGAATCTAAAGAGGAGTCTCTTCATACTTTTGAAGATAAAGGAGTTGAAGGAGAAGCATGGATAAAATTCTTTTGGGATATAAATACTAAAGATACTTCTAGGAGAGATAGGTCACTTCCCGAGCCTGATTATGAAGAGAACAGTATTGATGATGACCTTAATACCTCTATCCTAACCATAACCAATGCATCCTATGAACTCAACCTTATTGATGAGGTAATGCCAATAATCCACCCCGAACTTATTGACTGGGACCAACAAACGCCTTCATGCCTTGACACCTTCCAAAACAATGAAGTGATCCTAGACTTTCTCGACTTATGGGATAACATATCAAGCAAGGATCACAAGGCTGGATTCACTATTGAACTTAACAACATGACTTACTTTGGAGAGAATGCCAAACTTTTTAGTCACAAAAATGTTACAATCAAAATGGGATCTTCAAGTGAAAACCACATTGTGGCACTTTTGGATCCCAAAAAAGTAAAAACAAAGGACATATCCAAAGGCAAAAACCTCTTTGACGCGCCTAAATATGGAAGGTTTGACATTCTCCCCTTCACTACTAATCAAGAGAGATCGACTATTCTCATAGAGGAGACAAAGGAAGCCAATCTGGGAACACCAGAAAATCCACACATAATACATCTAACAGAATCATTGACTCCAACAGAAAATCTTGATTTTACAAAGTTCTTTCAAAAGAGGCAAATCAATTTTGCATGGTCCTATGCAAACATGCCAGGACTAGATCCCAAATTAGTAATGCATCATTTGACAGTTTTAGAAGAAGAAAAACCAGTAAAACAAAAGCTCAGAAAGATGCATCCTCATATCGCACTGTTAGTAAAAGCAGAACTCAAGAAGTTGTTAGATGTTGATTTCATCCGACCAAGTGATTATGTAGAATGGATATCCAACATCGTACTAGTGGAAAAACTGACTGGGGGCATCTGTATTTGTACATATTTTAGAGATATAAACAAAGCATGCCCTAACTTGGACGACTTCCCTCTACCCAACATTGATATGATCATGGACCTAACAGTGGGACATGCAATGCTATCTCTCATGGATGGGTTCTCAAGATACAACCAGATAAAGATTGCCTTAGAAGATCAACACAAAACCACTTTCACATGCCCAAGGAGAACATACTGTTGGAATGTGATGCCATTCGGTCTCAAAAATACAGGAGCCACTTATAAAAGGGCAATGACTACCATCTTCCACGACGTGATGCATACACTAATGGAAGACTATGTGGATGATTTACCAGCTAAATCATTAACAAGAGAGGGTCACCTTGAAGTGCTAGACAAAATCTTCACTAGACTAGAATAATATAATGTCTGCCTCAATCCAAAGAAGTGTGTCTTTGGAGTGACCTTCGAGAAGCTCCCAGGGTACATTGTCTCAAACAAACAGATCGAGGTTGATCCTGCAAAGGTAAAAGTCATCATGGAGATGTCACCTCCTAAAAACATTAGTCAGTTGAGAATATTACAAGGGAAGCTAGAGTCAATCCGTCACTTCATTGCATAATTGGCTGATAAAAGTCATCCCTTCACACATCTACTACATAAAAATGTTTGTTTCAAATGGGAAGAGAATTGTCAACAAGCACTCTAGTAGCTTAAGGACTACCTGATGACACCACCATTTATATCACCAATATCTCCAAGTAGGCCCTTGTTATTATACATATCAGCTACAGCTACGGCCTTAGGGGTATTACTAGAACAACATAATGCAGAAGGAAAAGAATGTGCAGTATACTACATCTCTAGGACATTATTGGGGTATGAACTCAATTATACACCTATTGAACGAGCTTGCCTCACAGTGATTTTAGCAGCAACCAAACTGAGGCACTACATGCTGACAGATAAGATACAACTCATTGGCAAGATAGATCCACCAAAGTATTTACTTAGTAAAGAAGCACTCACAGGCTGCTTAGGAAAGTAGGTCATGATCCTCAGTGAGTTCGACATCGATTATGTGGACCGAAAAGCAATCAAAGGGCAAGTCATTGCTGATCAGTTGGCTGAAGCGCCACTCATTGGAGACCATCCTCTCATCTCAAATTTTCTAGATGAGGAGATCTTCACATTCATGACAGCACAACAATGGAAGCTATATTTTGATGGGTCATACACTAGGCATGGTTGAAGAGATGACATTCTCTTCATCACACCTCAAGGTGATAGCATTCCAAAATCATACAGGCTCACCTTCCCATGCACAAAAAACATAACAGAGTATGAGGCCTTGATCACAGAATTAAGAATAATCGTACAATGGAACTTAAAGGAGCTACAAGTCTCTGGTGATTCACAATGGGTCATCCAATAGGTTAGTGATGATTACCAAACTAAGGATGATAAGCTCATAACTTACAAGAAAATGGTGGATAGTTTCAAGGAATTATTCACAACTATCACCTTGTGATCAAATTCCTCGAGAGTAGAACAGAGCTGCAGATGCAATGGCTACAATAGCCTCTATTCTTGATCTTCCACAGAACTCAACACGTTATGAGTTCTTAGTTGAACAGCTTTGGATCCCCGCTTATGATATCCCAAAATCCGAGATCGTATATCAACTCATCAGTCCTGATTCCCCATGGTATGGTGAGTTTTACACTTACCTACACGATCAAATCCTTCCACCAAATCAATCAAAGAATCAACCAAAAACCTTCATACGCCAATCCGCCCGATATACCATCATTGTCGAAACCCTATACCTACAAGGTCTTGATGGTACTCTCCTCTGATGTTAGAGAAAGTTTAGGTGACCATAGCTTTAGAAGAAGTACATGAAAGTATATGTGGGGCTCATTCAAGTGGCCCTTCAGTGGTTAAAAAGATCATGAGGATAGGATACTATTGGCCCTCCATGGAAAAAGACTCTTACTTTGTCAGAAAGTGCAAAAAGAAGTACACAAAGATTTGATACATGCACCTGAGTAGGAACTACAACCCATCGCAACACCATGGCCCTTTTATCAATAGGGACTTGACCTTGTGGGTAAAATCCATCCAACTTCATCCGCCGGTCATAAATTCATTATCACCGCCACTGAGTACTTCACAAAGTGGATCGAAGTCATTCCACTCACCCAAGTCACCGACAAGGAGATCACCTCATTCATCCTCAATTACATCATATGTTGGTATGGTGTACCCATGTCCATCATCACAGATAAGGGAGGATGTCCGGGAACTCTGTAATAAGTTTCATATCCAACACTGTTTCTCTACCACATATTACCTACAAGGAAATGTTCAAGAAGAAGCCTCAAACAAGAACATATTGAGGATCTTAAAGAAGACAATCAATGATGTCAGTCGTGATTAGCACATTCATCTGAATCCAGCACTATGGGCATATCGAACTAGCATTTGAACCCCTGCAAGTGCAACCCCTTACTCACTAGTCTATGGAGCAAAAGTTATCTTGCCTATTGAGGTAGAATTACAATCCCTACGGGTCTTCTTGCATAATCTAATTAATGATGAAGAGTACTGAGTATCCCATCTTTAGGACTTGGAGATACTTGATGAAAAGCAACAAGCTGCCTACAATCACCTAAAAGTATATCAGCAATGCATGAGCAGAAGCTACAATCACAGAGTCATACCTCGCACATTTGAGGTAGGAGATCTTGTTCTCAGAGAGAATCCTCACAATCAATTCAATAGAGAACACCAGAGAAAATTTGAATCTAATTGGTTGGGTCCATACGTCATCACTATCGTCTTAGGGTTTGGGGCATATCAATTAAAACTTCAGAAGGGGAACCCTACGTAGATCCAATCAACAACATGCATCTCAAAAAGTTCCATGCATAAGTTGTGCAAAGCATCGGGCTCATAAAATCTCAAAAAGACCAAAAACATTCAAAAAAAGTCCTGAAAAAAGTACAAAAAATGGAAAAATCAAGAAAATAGTAAAGAAAAATCATTCATCCAAATAGTGAAAACCACTTCGGTGGTGCCTTGGATAAGTACGGTGGTGAAAACCTGGCAAACAAGCACCATTCGTAAAGGTTGTGGCTCCATTGTCTTTCAAACTTGTTGAGATCACATCCATTGCATCTACTCATACATCATATCTATCATGGCTTGGTATTGATCTGCAATCAGGGTTATTGCCTCATGTGTCCCACATCATGCTTTCACTGACACCTAACTGGGGGTAATTTTTTAACCTAATGATGGGAGTGGATTTTCACAACTAGTGATTCGTCGAGTTACACATTCAAAAAAATATCTTGAAATAATTCCAAAAACATTCGTAAAATCTTAGAAAAAGCAAAAACATTCAAAAACAAGCAAAAAACCCAAAACCATGAGAAAAAATCAAAACCAACCAAAAACATCACAATAAAATTGTTACTTGTACAGAAACATCGAGTCAGACGCAAAAAAACATTTGAGCTACCTAAAAGATGACCAACTATCGTATCAACAAAGCAAACAAACATCTAAGCAAAACATACACGAGACCGTCTTAACAAGGATACATCTTTCCTTACAATAAGATATGATGACATATTTCTTTGACAAGAAAATGATGTTTGGTTGATAAGCAGTTGGTCAGGTTACTGCCTTTTATATCAAGTTCCTATGCTACTCCAGGATATCCACAAGTGATTAGAGTGGTCGGGATGGTTTATGATATCTTTTTCTTTGTTTTCTATTTGTGGATTGTTCCAATGAAGTTATGGGGCAAGTACTAATGGTGTCTATGTGGGAAGTTCACTAAGCTACAAGATCCTATGCAAAAATTCAAAGTCATGGAAGAGTCTGGCTTCTTGACTACAATATATACCTCGACAATCAGTATGTGAACCATAATGGAGGGAAATATTCCTTGTCTATAATATGTTTGTTTATAGGTGTAACTCTCAACCTTGGTTTCCTATACCTCAATCAAGATCACTACCAAATAAGCCCGATGATGAGAGAAAGCACTACGAAAAGAACAAGATCCATCCATTTCATTCCATACATGAAAGTATCCTACCATTGCATTTCATTGCATTCCATCCATCCATAAATCCATATCGATGTATATCATTCATACATAGTCATGATAATGGATAACTCTATTTTGATCCTCTTTCACAGGAATGGGTCCTAGGTCCTCCATATCTTCTATCTAACATTGATTTCCCCCCTCACCCTCCCTATCCCAATCATCCTCACATCATCCCCTACATTATGTCCCATCAAACTGATCAAGCCAAGTTCATCATATTCCATAGTATCATATGGGTTAGCCTTTTTAAACCAACTATCAATTGGTCAACCCATCAAACACAGTCTAAATCGACAATTACATCAATTGTCTAAGCCTTAACGGGTAATTTGACTCAGATAACTCGACTTGATCAGGCAATTACATCAATTGTCTAAGTCACAACAGGTCACTTTGACTCAATTACTCAAACTTTATCCTGTCTGAGCGAACAACTGACATCAATTGTCATGCTTTGACTAAAACTGGGGCAATTCACACAGTTACACTAGACTGTCCAAACAATTGCACCAAGCCCATATTGATAAATTGTATGGCATCCACCAAATGCACCACAACACTACTTTTGCATAGTCTTGTTGAAATGTGGCGACTGTGCATGGTGGACGTAACCCATTCTGGGTGAACCACGTTAAATCTCTGTGTTATCTGTGTCCTGTTTTATTTCTTTATCTTTTGTATTTAAATCTGCATATAATTGTTAGTTCATATTTGCTTCGGATCTGATTGAAACCCTAACAAGTCTCTCCTATGTGACCTAAGGGTTCTCATTGACTTACCTTCTCAATCACCATTCATTGCCATTTAATCCAAATTCTTCTAATCTATCATCCCTCCAATTCTTTCTTTTTTTGAGAGAGATCGCCCGATTTTTTGAAATTTTCGGCTCATCTCTCGAGGGGGCATACCACCCACTAAACTAACATCCCTGGGGCATTTTTCTCATGCCTATCGATTTTTCTTTCAAATGGCTCGATAAACGACACCATCTCAAAGAGGGGCAAATGTAGACACATAAATATGTCCAGTGATTAAATAAATATTTAATGTTTATTCTTCTATTAATTAAATTCATATTTAATTAATTCATTTCAACCTATCCTTCTAATCTAATTAAATAAATTTCATAAATTTATTTAATTACTAACTATAGTCTAAATATTAAATTAATTAATTAATTTATTTAATTCCCCTTTCCACTCATTTAAATAAATTAAACATTTATTTAAAAATCCCTAACCAAAACCCTATTTTAAATAAATAAATATTTATTTACAAGCCCCATCCACTTGCATTCTCCTACAAATGCAAGTTGCATCAACTATTTTTATTAAATAAATCATTTAATCAAAAATCCTATTTATCCTCACCCACTTTCTCACTAACCCCCTTCTAGATTCTTCTAAGCCCTTCTAAATTAGCCTAAACCCCTTCTAGGTTCTTCTAAGCCCTTCTAAATTAGCCTAAACACCTTCTAGATTCTTCTAAACCTTTCTAAATTAGCCTAAACCCCCTTCTAATCACTTGCACAATCCTAATCCTAAAATCCCCCCACTTGCATTCTCCTACAAATCCACTTGCCCACTAATCCCTTCTTCTAGAATATTCTAATCCATTCTAATAGCCTAATTCCCTCCTAAACATTTGCATATCCCTTAAGAAGGAGTCACTTCTCAAAAACATGCAAAGTCTTCATAAACCATTAAAGGCTAAAATCTAACTAACCCACCTTTGACCCTTGGTTAGAGACTTTCTCTCTAACTCAACCATCAATTTAACCCACCTTTGACCCCAGGATATATTATAGTCATTGATGTCAACATATTCTTGTGTTTTGGTATTGCAAAGAGTTGTTTTGATGATCTGGTGATCGTAGTGAGTTGATCTGGTTGGTTTATCTATTTGCTATGGTGAATCAACTAGAGATACTTCATACTTTATTGATTTCATGACGCTATGTGGTGACTTGATTGATTTGTGGATTCTGGTATGAATATTGGTGTTTCAATGTTCAGTATTGTCATATTTTGGTGTTTGATCCGTCGTGCTCCGGATGATCATATCTTTGGTTGCAGATTTGGGAGAATGTTTGGGATATTCATGTATATCTTTAGTTCAAATGGTTTGTGTTTTAGTGCTCCACAAGTTATTTTTCTTGTCTGAGTTGTTGTTGAATGTTCTTGATTGTTAGCGTGTTGGTCAATGAAGATTTGATTAAGTGGTGTTGGTGCAGCTATTGCAGATCATTTTAACAAGCTTGTCGGTGTTTCTTGATCATGTCCTATTTGTTTTGGTGGTTTGCATTGATCATTGTGCGCGTTATTTAATATCTTATGGGTCTAGTGATGTTCTTCGTGGTATGCAGTATTTTTGGTGGTGTAACGTGTTGCGGTTGATCTTGGCAAGATTTTTGGTGGTGTTGCATGTTCGAGGAGTTGATTTGGGTCTATTCTATGTCATCTATGGCATTATATTGGTCTAGTGGTTGATTTATGTATCGTGTGATGTAAATTTGTAATTAGGTGTTGAGGGTTGAGCCGATCTTGTAGTCAAGGTTGATGATTAATATAAATAGGTGTTATATTCCTCTAATTTGGGTATCAATGTTGTGTCTACATTATAAGAGAGCGGTGTTTGTGTGAATAAGCAAATTCATCTTTTGATATAGTAGTGAATTCATCTTTCGATATGGTGTATTGAACAGAGTGTGTTGCAGGGTAGACAAATGAGCTTAACCGAAACTGTCATAAAGCATTAGAAGATGTTATTCTTTCAATCCATATTGATCGGATTGTAGTCCTAATATCATTGTAAGGTAGTGAACATTCCCTGAGGGTTGTAGCCTTCTGGGTGATTGTATTTTGAGCAGTGAGCTCTAAGCAGTGTGTCTGAATGCATGTGCATTCCCCATTGTAGTATTTACACATACTACTGCAGAGTATCATTTTATTGTGGGTAGGTTCCCACCATGGTTTTTCCCTTAACCAATTTTTCCATGTCAAAATCTTGGTGTTAAGTGTGTTGTTGTTATTGTATTAATATCTTAATTCTTGCTACATTTGATAAGATCTAAGATTGTGCTTAAATTGCTTAATTCGGTGAAAATTGATTCACCCCCCCCCCCTCAGTTTTCTTCATTGTTGTTGCCAACATCTTCAAGCATTCAATGCTTAGACCATGGTTATCCTTTAACTCTTGCACATTGAATTATCCATTAACTCAACCCTAACCAAACTCCCTAGGGTAACCATCATGTCCCCTCAGGCATTTAATGCCTCTTCTCTCTCTTCTCGAGCCTTCTTATGTTGACACTTGTTAACATAGAATTGGTTTGAAAGTGTCACATGGATAGAGGATCACCACTTCCTCAAGCAATCCTAACACTTCCTCAATCAACTCAATCTCAACCCTTTATTTGCCCATTTTCCCTATAAATAGAGTTCATTCCTTGATTGATGGCTCACACACACACACATAGGAGTTATCCATGCATTATCATTGTTAATTAGAATTTGGATGTTTTGTAGGAAGCCATTGTATTAGGTTCTAGCTCTTCCACTTGTTGTAATTGCTATTTAACCTCTAATACTTCATTTGCATCCCCATTCCACTCTTCACAATCATCAACCACTTCAAACCTTCATTTGTCATCTTGGTGTGAGTGCTTAAGTTGAGGGCATACTTCATGTAGCCATAATATCTTGAAGAGAAGAAGGGCAAGGAAGAACCAAAATCATCAAGCATAGGAAGAAGTATTATAGTTATCCAGTTCTTTATCTTCCTACTTGCTTTGTTACTAATCTTTCTTGATATGCTTTGAATGGATTTATCTTCATGTTATGCTTGTAGTTGAAAGTTTACTAACATGATTTCATTATTATTGAAACTAATCCCTTTTTCATTGCACCAGAGAGAATGTTAGGATAATTTTTCATTAAACTTTTCATCCTATTCCATTCATGTCTCCATGTTCCTTAGAAAGTGTTCCATAGGACATGAGAGAAAAATATTAAATATTTGTACTATATGACTAATTGTAACTACATTTTCAAGATGTGGACATGTAAAGATGAATAGGATAAATTAAAATGGACAAATGGGCATGTGCACCAAGATGGTCAACAATTTAGTGGCCAATAGCAAAAAAGACACCTAAAACAAATGAAACATGTACATGTTTTTTATAAATTCAAAAACCACATATTTGTAAAGGCTTGAAAAACCTGAGCCAAAACATGTACATGTTATTTGAGTTAAAAATTCATACATGTTATGTAAAATAAAAACATGTACATGCTTTTATGAGAGCAAAAAACACACATGTTATGGTAAAGAAGCAAAACACATACATGTTTTGCTAACATAAAGCTAGAAAATTAACATGCTCCTAGATGCTAATGCCTTTGGCCTTCCATTAGTTTTTTTTCATCAGAATACATACATGATATAAATTATATTTTCTCTTAGACTTTCATCATTAGTATACTTTGTGTATGCTGGAAATGTGGTGTCAACCTGTAATAGGAGAAAATAATTCAAACACACACATGAAACATTGCATTAGAGGTTAGAAATCCAAACAAAGCAAGTTAATAGATCTAAACTCTTAAAATTGTTCCATGTTCTTCTATCTCCAAGGATCTTCAAGATTCAAGGTGGCTCTCAGCTTGGAAGAGCACTTGATTCTTTAAGATGACAACCTAAAGAACGAGATTTATGATTCTAAGATCTAAATGGAATGCAACCAAGATCCTAGTGATGATTTAGATATGAAACTAGATGATGATAGGATGCAAGATATTGATATGAAGCTTAAACTAGTATGAAAATGATACTAAGATGAAGCTAACATGATATGAGATTAACATGATATATCTAAGATTATAATGCTATCAAAATGATCTAAAATGCTAATCTATCAAAGAGAGATAATATGCTTAATGTTATGAGACTATAAGTTTAATGCACAAAGACTTGATTGTTTTGAAGAAGGAATGGGCTCTATTTATAGGGAAAATAGGGCAATAGATGGTCAAGATTGGATAATCTTAACAAGGGCCAGGATTGAAAGTTAATCAATTCATGTTCACAATTCTCACCAATGAAATGGTGACAATTGCCAACAAGAGGTTGTTTGAGAGGAGATGAAAGAAGCATTAAATGCTTGAGAAGACCTCATGGTTACCCTAGGAGGTAAGGGTTAAGGTTAGGTTAATGTTATCCATTGGATAAAGCTTTTACCCAAAGGATAAACTCTTGTGCAAGGGTTAAAAGAAGAACCATTGTCAAAGCAATGAATGCTTGATGAGACCCTTGGGTTAGATGAGCGTTGAGTTAGGCAAAAATTCTCTAACCACGTAAGAAAGGTGAGTTAACCATTAATGGTTTGGAAGACTTTCAAGGTTAACTTGTTGAAGACATAAAGCCTTTAATGGTTTTCAAAGACATTGAGGGTTTGAGAAGTGACTTCCCTTTGTTTAGGGATGTGACAATATTTAGGAAATGGATTAGGCTAAATTAGAAGTGTTTAGAAGAATCTAAAAGGGGTTTAGGAGACAAGTGGGAGATGTAGGATAATGCAAGTGGGTGGGGAAAATAGAATTTAATTAAAATAAAATAAATTTATTTTAATTGTGGTTGCAACTTGCATTTGTAGGATTTTGCAAGTGGGGGGATTTTTAAATAAATTTAGATTTATTTAAATGCAAATGAGATTTTAATTAAATGTAAATGTAATTAAATGGGCTAGAAGGGGGGTTTTAATTAAATGTGAATTTAATTAAATGGCTTAGATAGAAGAAGGGTATATTAGTTAAATCTTAATTTAATTAATAGGCTATTAGAAGAATAGGGATATTAATTAATAGGAAGAATTAAGATTAATTAAATGAATAAAATTCACTTAATTCATTGTGCAACTTTTAGGTGTCTACATTTTGCCCCTCTTTGAGTTAATGTGTGACCACATGTTGATTCAAAGAAAATTTGTCAGATATGATGTTGTGGATATGAAAAATTGAATCGATATGAAAAGTCGATATGATGCCCCAAATATGAAGAATTGATTTGATATGAAAAGTTGATATGAGACTGATGTCGATATGAAATTGATGTCGAGATTTCATATGATAATGTTTTGCCCCTCTTTGAGTTAACGTGTGACCACATGTTGATTCAAAGAAAATTTGTCGGATATGATGTTGTGGATATGAAAAATTGAATTGATATGAAAAGTCGATATGATGCCCCAGTTATGAAGAATTGATTTGATATGAAAAGTTGATATGAGACTGATGTCGATATGAAATTAATGTCGAGATTTGATATGATAATGCCCCCTTAGGAGATCGTTTGTGCACAAAAGGCATGAATGATCTCTCGAAAGAAGAAGAATGTTGTTTGAAAGATATAAGAGTGGATAGTGATGACATGCATGGGTTTGATAAGATTGATTAGATTGATTGGATTGAGATCAAGTCTGGTTTTAGGTATGACACCTCTTGTATAAGACATGGATGATTGAGCATTTGGTTTCAGGAATGATACCGCTTATATAAGACATGGATGATCGAGTGTCTGGTTTCAGGAATGATACTGCCTGTATAAGACATGGATGATCGAGCGTTTGGTTTCAAGAACGATATATCCTGTATAAGAGTTGATCTAAACGTCTGGTTTCAGGAATGATATATCTTGTATAAGAGCTTATCAAAACATCTGGTTTCAGGAATGATATATCCTATATAAGAGCTAATCAAAACTTCTAGTTTCAGGAAAGATACATCCTGGATAAGACATGATCGAAGATATGAAAGTGAAGAAAGATTCTATGATGATGCGATAGATAGCATGTGATGGATGCAATGATGAATGATGTGCATTATGTTTCGATATGAGATTCTATGAGGATGATGTGATGCTTAGATAAATGCTCTTGATTTCGATTATGACGTGAATGTATGATTCATGATGAGATGAATGAAAATGTGATGATGCATTGCTTTGATTTATGAGATGATAATGTTGTGAGATGTTTTTGATAATGATAATGATAATGATAATGATAATGAAATGATACTAATGCAAGATTAAGATGATAATGATGTGTAGCTATTGCAAAGCTTAATATGCATTCTCGTTCTCAATGTTGCCATCTATTGTGATCAAAGTGTCAGTGCTTCCTTTGTTTTCATCATCGAGCCTTAATTTGTTGAAATTTGATACAAGCATCATGGTATAATTGAACTATAATGACCTGAGTATAACTTACATGGATTTTGATATTGCAAGGTGGCACAAGCGTCGAGGTATAATTGAACCAAGAGGACCTGAGTGTTGCTTGCATAAATAGACAAGAGTTAACCTTTATCCCATACAAATCTGAAATCTCCTCAGTGATATGCCACCTAATTGCTTCGTAGGAAAACTTTGCATGGTAAAAGACTTCACTCACGGATAGAAGACAAATAAAACATCACGTTCCTTCCTTGCTTCTCTAGTCGTAAGACATCCTTGAGTCACTTAGGAGATATGATAAGCAAAAATTAACAACCATAAGTAAGCATGCATGCTATTTGGAATGTATTCTTGTCAAATAAAACATCTTGCAAATAGATCTTTGTTTAGTTGAAATCAGATCAATTTTGTGATGTCTAGCCTTATTGCATTGTCGGTTCTGATCCTTGTTGTCTTGCTACGTGTTTGGTCTGATGTTGAAAATCTTGAAGGCGAAATGCCCCCAGCGAGGTCAGGATTTTGCCCCTTGTTGTTGATACTACTTCAATATGGATATGTACACTAATGACGAAGCCATGGTGGGATACGATTTGGATAACTGATTTAGATAAACCAAGGACAATGACTATGCTAAGTATGTCTAGGATTGATAAGCATTTGTGAATTTCTGGTGATGTCTGAGATGGGTGGATATGATATGTACAATATGACTTTTGAAACATGTACTGCCATCAATTGATAAAGATAAGGCTAACTAGAACAAAATCTAGCAATCATACTGATCTATGTCATTGTTTTGATTTGTTCGATGATTGATAAGAATGTCTGGTTTCAAAGAGCGAGTACCCCGTATAAGACCGATCTGTCTGGTTTGAGTGTACCTATCCTTGTATAAGACATGTTGATGTTGATGTTGATAGATGGATTGATTATCAAGACTCGATGATTGATAAGAACGCCTGGTTTCAAAGAGTGAGTACCCCGTATAAGACCGATCTGTCTGGTTTTGAGTGTACCTATCCCTGTATAAGAAATGTTTAATGTCGATGTTGATTTCAAGTGATGAATTGATTAACAAGACATGTGATCAGTTTGATTGTAGATTTTGAGGGTTTGCTTGTTGTTGATTGGATTTGATGGATTGTCCATGCTTTCATGTTTTTTGAGTTGCAATTTTTATTTGATTTTGTCGATTTTTTTATTTTTAGTTTTTGGATATTTTGATTTTTTGAGTTTTTGGATTAGAAGAAAGATGTATTTGGTTGCCCCAATGTATAGAAAGACGAGGAACATTATGAATGGATGACTGAACCATTGAGGTGGATATAGATTTTTTGGCCATAGTTTTGATCAAGATCAAGGATGGAAAAGGGGATATGAATAAAGATAGGATATGGATAGGAGAAACAAGATCATAGATAGTGATAGATGATGGAAGAAATGAATAGATAGGATAAGGGATATGGATTAGAGGATATGGATGAGGTGAAGAAAGATCATAGATAGCATTGGATGATAGAAGCAATTACTAGATAGGATAAGAAATATGGATTAGAGGATATTGATAAAGTGAAGAAAGATCATAGATAGCACTAGAGGATAGAAGATATGAATAGATAGGATAGTGAAGCAAGATTGCATAAAGAACTGGATGATAGAAGATATGAATAGATAGGATAAGGGATAAGGATTAGAGTGAAGCAAGATTGTAGAAAGAATCGGATGATAGAAGATATGAATAGATAGGATAAGGGATATGGATAAAGTGAAGCAAGATCGTAGATAGCACTGGATGATAGAAGTAATGAATAGATAGGATAGATGGTATGGGTAAGGCGAAGCAAGATCGTAGATAGCACTGGATGATAGAAGAAATGAATAGATAGGATAGATGGTATGGGTAAGAAGATATGGATTAGAGGATATGGTAGGAAGAATAGAGTGGATGAAATTTGCCCCCAAGCATAGAGGTTTCCATTTGCAAAGAGGTGATATGTAAGATTGTCATAGTATTTAGTACCACCTGAATAAGTGTTCCTGAACTTTTCAAAGATAGAGACCCAACCCACACTTAGAACCTCTGGAAAATTCAACTGAATATTTCTAGCATACTCAAAAGGGAAGAAGATTCTCAAACTGGATCAAGGTACTTAGTCTTTGATTACCCATGTGTGTGCAAGTGGGTTCATTCCGGCTCATATGATCATTGTAATCTTTAGAATCCAGCATGGCTAGCTACATGAGTTACCTTGACTTCAAAAGCATCCTGGATAGAGCCTCGCTGCCAGCAAGCATCCATAGCCCCGACAAGGTTATCGTTGTAATCTCACAAATATTGCTCCATTTCTAGCCAGGCGTCCATAGCCCCGATGGAGTTACTTGCATGTTCCCATAGCCAAGAATTTTGATATTGCTCTTTTTTTCTTTCTTTTTTCTTGATATTTCTTTTCTTGCTCATGCTTTTGATCTTTTGATATTTGTATTTTTTTTTCTTTATTTTTCTTGCATTGGCTTGTAAGTGATGAAACTTACATGGGTCTAATAATTATAGTGGCACTAAAGCAAGATTTTATATTTTTCACTAGCCATGTCTTCAATTGAAGAGATCACAATGATTTTAGAGCAATTGTTTAAGTGTATGAGATATCGTAATCAAAAGATGTCGGTACCAAGATACGATAAGTGGTTCTTTTCTAGACTGTGTGTATCCCAACCAAAAGAAAATGTTAAAGAGGAACAACCTTGGATTCTGAAGCATTTCATGAATAGATTTCTAGGAAAAGGACTAAACATGAGATTCAAGCATGGGCAAATATGTGACAAAATGACACAAATGCCTATTTCACGGATGAAAGATTTATGCAAAGGATTGAATGATAGGGATTGAAGGATGGAAAAGAGGTGTTGGATAATAGATAGAATGTTTGAAGGTTTGTGTGAGGATAGAGGGAAATGTATTCAGGATGAGTGTTGGTACACAACTTGAGAAGTGATGAAGAGATGGAGGAAAACTGAATTTTGGGACATAAGGACCCAAAATAGATTAAAAAAAAAAAATAGAAGAATAGCTTTGGAAAGATGTTTAGATAGAGGGTTGAAAGAAGTTTAGATAGAGGGTTGAAAGAAGTTCAAAGATGTGCTCCTTTGTTGATCTTTCTTATGGATCATTTGAGGTGATGGATTGGTGGATGGATGAAGGTAAGGAGCCAAGATGGATGGAAGGGGTGGAGAGTTTGACTTTGGAATAAAAGGACCTAAGATAGATTTGGAAGAAGAAGAGTTTGACTTTGGAATGAAAGGACCTAAGATAGATTTGGAGGATGAAGAGATTGACTTTGGAATGAAAGGACTTAAGATAGATTTGGAGGATGAAGAGATTGACTTTCAAATGAAAGGACTTAAGATAGATTTAGAAGAAGAAGAGTTTGACTTTGGAATGAAAGGATCTAAGATAGATTTGGAGGATGAAGAGTTTGACTTTGGAATGAAAGGACCTAAGATAGATTTGGATGAAGAGATTGACTTTGGAATGAAAGGACTTAAGATAGATTTGGAGGATGAAGAGATTGACTTTGGAATGAAAGGAATTAAGATAGATTTAGAAGAAGAAGAGTTTGACTTTGGAATAAAAGGATCTAAGATAGATTTGGAGGATGAAGAGTTTGACTTTGGAATGAAAGGACCTAAGATAGATTTGGAGGATGAAGAGATTGAATTTTGAATGAAAGGACTTAAGATAGATTTGCAGGATGAAAGGATTCCTTTATTTTGATCTTGACTTGGAGTAGGATCATTTGAGTTTGTGCTTTCCTCTTGATTTGGAATTAGACTAGTGAAGGAGATGGAAGGGATATCATGCTTTTTCTTAGGAGGTGGATGTTGAATGGGACTCTACTCTTGAGATAAAAGGGGATCATCATGGATGGAATACCAAAAGATTAGGGGATCATCATAAGATTCTTGACAGGTGGGATCTTGATCGAAGATGGGATCAGATTGGGAAGTCATGATATTGTGATCTTGATTTATGCTAGGACTCATTTCCTTTGACTGAGTTTCCTTTTTCTTGGTTTGATGATGAATGATCAAAGTTGATGTTTTTGATAGGTTTATGTAGAGAAATTTACTCCTTTTGATAAGAGCCCTAGGACTAGGTTGTCTATTCTTCAACTTAGTCTTTTGATGAAGACTTCTTCTTCTCAAAATGTGAGGAGTGGTCATACACGAATGATCAATGGTTTCCTTCTATGTTTGGATTGAGATACTTTGTTTGAAAAACTCAAGCTTTCTTTATCAAGTAGAGGTTTAGATTCACCCCCACGACAAAGCATGTCAAATGATATGGATAAGAGTCTCCCGATATGGAAACTTGATTTGACAACTTAAGGTTTAAACTCAATATGTTGTTTTGATAGAATTTGTTGGATGGTGAAACTTTGATCATTGTTTCTAATACTGCCCGATTTTGTTGGATGAAGTCTTATCTTGAGCTAGTTGAAGATTCAAAAAACTTGTTCTAAGAACGCCTTGTTGATTTGGCATTGTTTTCTCTGATAATTGGATTCGGATTCTGATTGTTGAGTTTGACAGAAGACCTAAAAGGGTACTCAAGACTATTGATGAAAATTTTCGTAAAGACCTGATTTGCTCTCTGTTTTTCTTGGTTTTTACCATGCGCTAAAACAGAGACTAGATGTGCTAACGAATGTTCCAGATGCGCCACAGAAGGCTCTCTATGCGCTAAGTTGCCTCTCCTATGCACTGACTCAGATTGTTTGAAAATGATTGTTTTGGATGGGTTATGCGCTAATATGTCCCGATTACGCGCTTTTGTTTGGACTGAAAGCACTATGATATGTTTCAAATGCACTACACTGATGTCTAAATGTGCTAGACTGATGCTGACAATCGCTACCTAAAATTTCACCAGTATGATATTGGTTATGCGCTATTTTGACTGATGAAAGTGCTAAGATTCGGCTCGTATGCGCTAGAGAATGTTCCAAATGCGCTAGGAAGTTGTTCCTATGCGCTAAACTGCCATGATTGCTCTATTTTTGATGTTTTTGAATTTTAACACTTGTGATTTTGATGGATGATTTTGTTTTGGATACTCAAGCTTACTAATTCAAATAGATAAACTCTTGATCACTTGGTTTGATATTCCCCTAATCTTGTTGGATGAAAGTCTTTCTTAAAGATAGTTGAAATGTTGATAACCATCTCAAAAGATGCTTTGTTGAATTTGGAAATCTTCTCCACTTTTTGATTTTTCCTTGTTTGAACTGACTTTTGAGTTTGATTGTTGGATATTTTGCAAGATATTTTAACATTTGTGACAAGAATACATAGCACACATGAAGACAATGGTCATCCTAATGCTAAACATTGAGTGTATATTCTTTTGAGGATGTATTCAAATCCCCGATGTTATCACTGGTTTGATTTACAAAAATAGACACATCAGATAGACTCTTTATTCAACGGTCATTGACAATATTATAGCCCACTAGTCTCAATACTCTGTCAACTCAAACAACCTTGTCACCCCCTAGGGAGCGCCCATTTTTTTGCCTTTTGCCAGAAGTTAACCCAAAGTGAATTGCTTCACAATTGAGTAGCTATCTTGGGAGATATATGGTGAGTAATCTTGGGGGTGAATTCTTCCCCACCCCTGCACTATGATATTGCCAATGTCTGGATACTGACTCAGCTTAAAGCTTCTAATGCTAAGGTTCGTAAACAGGCTTCTTGTTCGGCCATCAGTGATAAACTCCCTCAGAAGGCTTCCCAACCTTTAGAACAAAGGCTTTATGTATCGTAAAGATATTGGGGGAAGGCTAATCGCTAAGCAAAACCGTTGAAAGGGACTTTCGTCACCCTCCACTTTTGATTATAGTGGGTTGGAACACTTGGCAATAAAGTCATTTCCCACTTAGGTCGTTCCCCTCACACCGGTCATAATGGCTATAAGAGTTTTTAGATCCTCGAGAGGGCAGGCCTGCTAAAGGATTTAAAATGCTTGAAGTACAGAAAGCATAAGAGTGGTTTGGCTTTTTGATCACCCAGTTAAGGGGAGAGCATATACCTTCCACTTTCGAGACAAGCCAAACAAGGTTCTTTTTATCCTTCAAGACAATGATTTTCTAACTTCTATTTGGAGATGTTGCTCCAACAAGCATGGTGTTCTTTTTAACCTTTCATGGCAAAGTGTGTATTTCCAAAACCGTTGAAAAACAAACTTGGTCAACAAAGTAAATCGTGATGCTGGTCAACAAAATTAAAGTTGATAGGGGAAAGTTTTCCCTCTTTTCTTTGCATAAAATGAAGATGAGGTTCTTTTTCCTTGTGCAATGAATTGAGATTGATCCTTTTAGGCACCAAAGGAAGGTGAAGTTTGCTTTAACCTTGCTAAAAGTAAGTTTGTTTGGTTCTTTTTATAGCTTCCAAAATGAAGTGTTTTTCCTCTAATCTTGCAAGAAAGCAGATATGAAGTTGTTGTTCTTTTTACCTTGCAATAAAGAGAGTTGAATTTTCTTTTAAGCACCAAAAAGAAGTTTGAGGTTCGTTTTATGTACTCCAAAATAAAATGTGAGGTTTATTTTAACTTGTACAAGAAGGGAGAGTGGATTCTTTTTAACCAACTTTTGTTGAAAGAAAGTAAAAAAAGAAACTTAAAGCCTCTAAACTAACTCCTTCCCCTACACACAAAAAAAATTAGAACCTGCACATAGTCAGTGATCAAATGTTAGTGTGGACTTACACAAGCCTAAATTCTGATCTTGGTTACAAATTTTACAATCATGATCCTAAAATGCCCTGAAATTTGACTAAGTCTGAAATGATGTCTATGCGCTAAGAGAAAGCACCTATGCGCTATTATGTGGCCCGAATGCGCTAAAATAGTGCTCCTATGCGTTTGACAAGCAGAAAAGGGTATGCGCCAGAAAGTTTACAAAATGCGCTAAAGAATAGCCTATAAGCGCTAAACAATGCCATGGATGCGCTAAAACAATGCCATGGATGCGCTAAAGTTTAGCACAGATGCGCTACAGAAAGTTTTGGATGCACTATTCTGGTATTTTGGCATGATTGTTGTCTTCTACCTGCATGAAAAATGATGTTATGACGTGCCCAAGATGGGCGTCAGAAATGTATGCTAGAAATGTGGTGTCAACCTGTAATAGGAGAAAACAATTCAAACACACATGAAACATTGCATTAGAGGTTAGAAATCCAAACAAAGCAAGTTAATAGATCTAAACTCTTAAAATCGTTTCGTGTTCCTCTATCTCCAAGGATCTTCAAGATTCAAGGTGGCTCTCAGCTTGGAAGAGCACTTGATTCTTTAAGATGACAACCTAAAGAACGAGATTTATGATTCTAAGATCTAAATGGAATGCAACCAAGATCCTAGTGATGATTTAGATATGAAACTAGATGATGATAGGATGCAAGATATTGATATGAAGCTTAAACTAGTATGAAAATGATACTAAGATGAAGCTAACATGATATGAGATTAACATGATATATCTAAGATTATAATGCTATCAAAATGATCTAAAATGCTATTCTATCAAAGAGAGATAATATGCTTAATATTATGAGACTATAAGTTTAATGCACAAAGACTTGATTGTTTTGAAGAAGGAATGGGCTCTATTTATAGGGAAAATAGGGCAATGGATGGTCAAGATTGGATAATCTTAACAAGGGCCATGATTGAAATTTAATCAATCCATGTTCACAATTCTCACCAATGAAATGGTGACAATTGTCAACAAGAGGTTGTTTGAGAGGAGATGAAAGAAGAATTAAATGCTTGAGAAGACCTCATGGTTACCCTAGGAGGTAAGGGTTAAGGTTAGGTTAAGGTTATCCATTGGATAAAGCTTTTACCCAAAGGATAAACTCTTGTGCAAGGCTTAAAAGAAGAACCATTGTCAAAGCAATGAATGCTTGATGAGAACCTTGCGTTAGATGAGGGTTGAGTTAGGCAAAAAGTCTCTAACCATGTAAGAAAGGTGAGTTAACCATTAAAGGTTTGGAAGACTTTCAAGGTTAACTTGTTGAAGACATAAAGCCTTTAATGGTTTTCAAAGATTGAGGGTTTGAGAAGTGACTTCCCTTTGTTTAGGGATGTGACAATATTTGGGAAATGGATTAGGCTAAATTAGAAGTGTTTAGAAGAATCTAGAAGGGGTTTAGGAGACAAGTGGGAGATGTAGGAAAATGCAAGTGGGTGGGGAAAGTAGAATTTAATTAAAATATAATTAATTTATTTCAATTGTGGTTGCAACTTGCATTTGTAGGATTTTGCAAGTGGGGGGATTTTTAAATAAATTTAGATTTATTTAAATGCAAATGAGATTTTAATTAAATGTAAATGTAATTAAATGGGCTAGAAGGGGCATATTAATTAAATGTGAATTTAATTAAATGGCTTAGATAGAAGAAGGGTATATTAGTTAAATCTTAATTTAATTAATAGGCTATTAGAAGAATAGGGATATTAATTAATAGGAAGAATTAAGATTAATTAAATGAATAAAATTCACTTAATTCATTGTGCAACTTTTAGGTGTCTACACTTTGAATTTTAATTTATGTATATATTGGCAAGATGTTTGAGAGTGGTTTTGGATCTCTAGGAGTCATGCAGATTCTAGATTTTAGGAGATTTTATAATTTTTCAAACAGTCAAATTTTAGTAATCAATAGGCTCCTATCATCATTCTCTTTCTATCTCTCTAAATCACGCTCTTTGTCTCCCCCAAGCTCTAGACGTATATGTTTTCCTATATCTCTCCTCCTCCCTCTCTACCTCTCTCTATAATCATTAAGCTCCTATTATCATTCTCTCTCTATCTCTATTTCACTCTCTTCATCTCCCTCAATCTCTAGACCTCTCTCTATTCCTATCACTCTCCTACCACTCTCCCCCATATCTCTTTCTCATTATCTCCTTTGTCCCCAAGCTATAAACCTATCTCTCTCACCCTTCTTTATATCTCCCCTCTCTTATCTACCTACCTCACACATTCTATCCTCTCCATATCACATCTCTCTCCCCCTTACCAACTCTCTCTCTCCTTCCCTCTCTCTACTTATCTCTATCTCATCTCTCCCTCTCACTACATACATACCCTCACTCCCTCCCTATCTCTACTTCTCTACATACATCTCCCTCTCTCTCTCCTTTTCTCTCTGTCTCACCCTCCCATGCTCCCTCTCTACCTATCTCACTCTCACTATTTCCCTCTCTACCAACCGTTATCTCCTCTCTCCCTCTCTCCACTTACCTCTACCCTCCCTACCTCTATTTATCTACATAAATATCTCTATCTCCCTCTCTCTTTTTCTCCCTCCCAACCTTTATCCTTAACTCTCTATTTCTCTTTATCTCTCTCTTTGTCTTCAGTGATCTTTGTACAAGATCTCTCTCTCTCTCTCTCTCTCTCTCTCTCTCTCTCTCTCTCTCTCTCTCTCTCTCTCTCTCTCTCTCTCTCTCTCTCTCTCTCTCTCTATACTTATATCATCTCCCTCTATTCATCCATATATCTTCCCTCTTACTCTCTTTATCTCCCCTCTCCATCTCTCTACCTACCTCTCTTTCCATCGATCTCTACTTTTATCTCCCCTAACTCTACCTCCTTCCCTCCATACTGCTATTTATCTCACCTCATCTCTCTCTCTCTCTCTCCCTACCTCTCCATCCATTTCTATTACTCCCTCCCTCCTTACCTCTCCATACTCTCTCTCTAACTACTTGTCTCTATCTACCCTCGCTCACTCCAACTCTCCCCTCTAATTCTATCTATCTCACCTTTCTCTATCTCTCTCCTTTCCTCTCCACCTCTCTCCATCTATTTCCTCATTATCTTATCTCTATCTCCCTTCTCCCTCTCTCTTTTTGTATATATATCTCCCTCCCTCTATCTCTCCTACCTTCCTAGTAGGAAAGATAGTGAGGTGAGAGATATAGAGAGGAATGAGAAATGTGTGTAACGAGATAGGGAGGGACAGGTAGAGAGGTTGAGAGTGAGGGAGGGAGAGGCTTGGAGAGGGGAGTGTTAGAGAAGTGAGAGAGAGAAGAGAGGGAAGGGAAAAGGGAGGATTGATAGAGAGGGATGGAGGGAGAGAGATAGAGAGACCTGGAGGAGGATAGAGTGATGAGAGACCTAGTGTGTGTGTGTGTGTGTGTGTGTGTGTGTGAGAGAGAGAGAGAGAGAGAGAGAGATGTGTGTAATGAGACATGGAGGGAGAGTTAGAGAGGTAAAGAGGGAGAGAGGGAGAAAGAGGGGAGACGGAAGTAGATAGAGTACGACACCTTTAAAATATCTACTTGAATTATGAAGAGAAATCCAATAACTATTTATGTGGGAATAAATGCATAAATATTGAGACATACCTGGACATAATTGAATTATGAAGGGCAATCCAATGACTATTTATGCATTTCTTCCCACAAAAATATTAATTAGATTGCCCTTCATAATTCAAGTAGATTTTTTATAGATTTCCTACTCTATCTACTTCTATCTCCCCTCTTTCTCTCTCCCTCCCTCTTTACCTCTCTACATCTCCCTCCATGTCTTATTACACATCTCTCTCTCTCTCTCTCTCTCTCTCTCTCTCTCTCTCTCTCTCTCTCTCTCTCTCTCTCTCTCTCTCTCTCTCTCTCTCTCTCTCTCTCTCTCTCTCTCTCTCTCTATGTCTCTCTCTATCGGTCTTCCCCTCTCCCCCTTTCTCACTTCTCTCTCACACCTCTCTATCTCTCACCTCTCCAATTATCTCCCTCCCTCTCTCTCTACATATCTACCTCTCCCTCCCTATCTCACTACACACATTTCTCACTCCCCTCTATATATCTCACCTCACTCTCTCTCTCTCTCACTAGGTCTTTCACCTCTCTACCTCTCTCCCTTTGTCCCTATTTATCAATAAGAAGAGAGAAAACAGGAGAGAGAGAGATAGAGGTGAGATAGAAATAGAGAGATAGAGACTAATAAATATGGAAGGATGGAGGGAGAGTTATGTAGATAAATATAGTATGAGGGAAGTGTAGAAGAGGTAGGTAGATATAGATAAGTAGAGAAATGGGTAGGGAGGGAGAGAGATGTAGGTTGAGAAAGAGGTAGTGGGGAGGGAGGTTGGGAGAGAGGTGAGATTGATAGAAGTGGAAAGGGAAGGTTCAAGAGATAGAGTGAGGGATAGAAATAAAGGTCTTGTAGGGAGGGAGATGTATATAAAGAAAGAGAGAGGGAGGGGGAGATAGTGATAAGTTGAGAGGAAGGAAATAGATAGAGAGAGGTGGAGAGGGAAGGACAAAGATAGAGAGAGGTGAGATAGACATAAGTGGGGGGATAGTTGGCGTGAGGGAGGGTAGATAGAGACAAGTAGTTAGAGAGAGAAAGAGTATAGAAAGAGAGAGAGTAGTATGGAGGTAGAGAGTTAGGGGAGATAAAAGTAGAGGGATGGAAAGAGAGGTAGGTAAGAGAGGGAGAGGTGAGATAAAGAGAGTAGGAGGAAAGATAGATGGATAGAGAGAAAGAGAGAGGAGATAAATAGAGAAAAGGAGAGGGGAGATAAAGATTAGAGATAGATGGATAAGTAGAGAGGCAGAGAAAGGGAAGGAGGGAGGGATGGTATAAAGAGAGAGGGTGGAAGGGAGATTTACTTGGAGAAACAGAGGTAGTTAGGGAAGGAGGGAAATATGTATAGAGAGAAGAAGAGGGGAGATAGATATAAGTAGAGAGAGAGTGTGTGTGTAAGGGAGGTAAGGAGAGATATGTAGAAAAATAGAGGAAGGGAATGAGAGGGAGGTATGTAGAGAGAGAGATCTAGATATTGGGTTGGAGAGGAGAGAGTGGAGATAGAGAGAGGTAGAGAGGGGAGAGAGGGGAGAGAGGGGGAGAGATAGTAAGAAAGAGGGAGGGAGCAAGAGGGAGGGTGAGAGGGATATTTATGTAGATAAATAAAGGTAGGGATGGATGTAAAGGTATGTAGAGAGAGGGAGAAGGGAGATAGAGGTAAGTACAAAGGGAAAGATTGGGATTGAGATAATTAGAGAGGGAGCATGAGAGAGAGAGAGAGAGATATGTAGAAGTAGAGGTAGAAAGGGGGTGAGGGCGGGTATGTAGGGAGAGGGAGATAGGAGATAGAGATAAGGAGAGAGAGGGAAGGAGAGAGAGAGTTGGGAAGGGGGAGAGAGATGTGAGATAGAGAGGAGAGAATGTGTGTGAGGTAGGTAGAGGAGAGGGGTGATACAAAGTAGAATGGTGAGAGAGCTAGGTTTAGATCTCGAGGAGAGAGGAGAGAATGATATAGAGAGGGGGAAAGGGAGAGTGATAGTTTTAGAGATCGAGGGAGACAAAGAAAATGAAATAGAGAGAGAGGGAGAGAATGGTAATAGGAGCTTAGTGATTATTGAAATTTGACTGTCTGATGAATTATAAGATCTAGAGCTTGGGGACATAGGAGAGAGTGAGATAGAGAAAGGTAAAGAGGGAGGAGAAGGAGAGAGATAGTTAAATATATAGGTGTAGAGCTTGAGGGAGATTGAGCATGAGATAATTTGATAGCAAGAGAATGATGATAGGAGTTTGTTGATTACTAAAATTTGGTTGTCTATAAAATCATATGATCTTGTAATATCTAGAATCTTCATTATGACTTCTAGATATCTAAGACAATTCTCAAACATCTTGAGCGTGATATAGAGAGATAGCAAGAGAATGATGATAGGAGTTTGTTGATTACTAAAATTTGACTATTTAGAAAATTATAAGATCTCTTAAAATCTAGAATATCATTATGACTCCTAGAGATCTAAAACCATTCTTAAACATCCTAAGCATAAGATAGAGAGATAGCAAGAGAATGATGATAGGAGTTTGTTGATTACTAAAATTTGACTGTCTAGAAAATTATAAGATCTCTTAAAATCTAGAATCTTCATTATGACTCCTAGAGATTTGAAACCATTCTCAAACATCCTGCCAATATATGCAGAAAATATAACTTCAAGTATAAAAAGGATAAAAGACAAAGAGAAAATATAACTCATACGCATGTGCGTTTTTCTTATTTACCATAACACGCACGTGTTATAACATGTGAATATTTTGCTCTCATAAAAGTGTGTACATGTTTTTATTTCAAAACAGACGTATGTGTTTTTAATTCAAGTAACATGTATTTGTTTTGCCTTGTACTTAGCCTTGGATGACAAGCCTTAGGCTTGGAAGCTTCATTTCCCTCCTTATTACATGTTTTCTTCTTCCAATCTAGTTTCTCAACTTCCTCGTCATCAATTTACACGTTATTAAGCAGGTATCTATAAAATTATCACTGTAATTTCACACATCTTATGAGATTTCTAACCATACATTTTTTTAGATTTGAACAACATTAACATATTAATTTTTAATTTCTTTTACCTATGTTTCCATAGTTCTTGAAGACACATGTACCATTTTTTTAATAACTTTTAACCTACTTGTCCAAATTTCAAATAAATTATATATTATTGTTCTATACTTCATTCTTTACACTTCCAAAAACATAAATTTGCATTTTTCATTATTTTGGTACAAATTATGTAACCCGCACGAACAAATATCTGATTTTTAGGATGTATCCACTTCAATAAATCATTAAAAAAATAGTTTACAAAAAAATACACAACTTCTAGTACTCACTCTTAACTATCTTTCTACCAAAGGGTTTTTCAAAATACTAAATGCAACTATAACTTTTTTGACTTTCACATCAAACACTATGTTATGTTTTGCTGAAAAAAATAGGAACACTTTTGTATGGGGAAAGGATTTGACCCTCTTAATCTTATCTATTTTTGAAAAAAAAATGTAGTTTAAAAACAATATGTAAAGTACTACAATTCTTCTTCTTTTGTTATCTTCAAATTTTGAGTGCACGAATCTCAAATTGCTCCTCTAAGTTCAAGTTAAGCTAATTTCATAATTAAAAAAAAAGTGACCATTTTGTTCACCATCTTGATGCACATACCCAAATTACTCCCTTTTAGGTGTCCACATTGGGATATGAAGGGTCATACATTGGGTTCTCGAGATTGGGAGGAGAAAGTGTGTTTGTTGAGAGATTTGACGAGTCGTATGAAGTTCCAAAGCATTTAGAAGGTCAAAGTTATGAGTGGCTATGGGTTAGGTGACCATGTTGTAGTCACTTGAAGGGGATTAATATTTTATTATGTTTATTGGCTATTCATTTTCATAGACATAGGAAGTTGCAAGTGGTTTCTCACCTCATATTTTAGGAAACAACAATAGTTTTCTCTCTCCTGGTTTGCTCTAAATTGTAGTCATGGCATAGTTGTTTAATCATCAATTTCTTGAAGGATTCCAAGTGATTCTAAGCTTAATTAGAGAAATGAGGTGAAGTGTATTATTGTAGCACTCTTTTTTGAAGAGATAATATATTTGCCCTCTTTCTTAGATGGAGTTTATTCTCGAAAGGGTTTCTTTACATAAATCTACTCTCTTTTAGTATGTTGATTTTATATTCATGTTGAATGTTGCAATCACTTTCATATTTCAAATTTGTGATCACATAAAAGTTGTTATTGCAAGCTTTTATCACCACGAGTCTCAATAGTCTCAACTATTGCAACAAGGGGAAATTACAAGACTAGGTATTGTGCAAGAAACCTTTTTGTAGGCTTTGGGAGTGAATGATGCATGCATCCAAGTTTTTGATTTTTATAGGGTTATCGAGTAATAAATTAATATCTTTTGTCTATGGTAAGTATATTGGAGGTTATTATGCAATTGTTGAAAGTAAGTTAATAATTTTATTAAGAAATTTTATGGAGTTAGGTGCTGCAAGAAGTATTTGATGTAATCTTAGTGCTAATATCCTTCTATCACTAAAGACAAGCACAAGAGAATAATTAAATGATGTGTGTGGGTCCCTTCCAATTTGGCTGCCACATATAAGACAAGAGCACTTAACTAAGAAAAATAAATGCAACAATAAACAGTAGTTGATGGCTCCAAATATTATTCTATTTCATTAATAATTGTTGTGCGTGTTGGGCAGCCCATGGGACAAGTGTTAATTCTAAAGTAATGAGCAATTCTAAAGAGGTGTTGAGAAGGTAAAAGACAAATTTCTAAGTTTGAAGGATTCATATCTCTTTTGAAGATAATTTACTTGAACATCCTTTGTGCATATTGAGTGCATAAATAATTTAAGGTCTGACGTGGAGCTTTTGTTGAGATGTCACTAACATACCAAAGAGTAAGTAAATGGCTATCCAACCCCTAGGGTGCACCAATACATAAGTTACCCTCATACAACATAACTTATGCATTGGTGCATCCTAGGGGCTAGAGAGTCGTTCCAAATAGCCACCAACTTTCGTGCACTTCAAAATAAGTCGTGCAAAGATATGAGAATTTTTTATACTAGTCATGAGCCCCCCTTTAGATAGCCTATTGTTTTAATGGCTAGACAAATACTTCGGTTTGTTGAACATTTTGAGTGGAAGAAACATGCATGGTCTCTATTTGCCATGCTAGTGTTGAGACTTGATCCTATGTGGGCAGTTAAGAAATCATATGGTTGAATATTTTGACATTTATATGTGACATGAGACCCAATATCAACCAAGCACAACTTTAGAACAACAATCTCAACTAATTTGTGGTATTCTAGCTTCCCATACAGTCGTTTTTAGTGGCCTAGAGCTTACTCGCTAGAATTAGAGGAGTTTGTGGGCCTTAATTGACAATTGGGAAGTGCTACAATAGTCCCCTAGAGAGATCAAAGTCTAAAAGCTTGTGCACAAATTTCTAATTATACTCTAGCTTGAAGCAATTAGCATATTCTATTCTATAACTTGTTCTAGAATAAAATAAATATGTTATTAAAATCTACAATTTGTGCGATGTAATTTCTTAGTTATAAGTGGATGTAAGTGCTTACCTGTTGAAATTACATGTTGCAACAATTAGATGTGTATCACAAATTTGCAAGCACGCAAAGTCTATCTAGGTTTTTTTTATAAATGATTGATTATGGTTGTATTTATTTGTGTATGGATTTCTTGGCATAATGATGATACTGCAATGATGGTTTATTCAAAGACTTATTCCTAACTCTAAATAAAAGAAAAGAAGAAGAAGAAAAATTACATGTCCACATACAAGCAAAGTGTTTGATGAAATGCCTATTTAGCATAACTAATGAAAGTGCAAATAGGGGTCTCTTCTTACAATGGTATTAGAGAAAAAGATCATATGCTCATTTGTTGGGAACTTTGGAGATTTGACCTTTAGTTTGTGGATCATAGTATCAAAGGGTAAAAAAGAGTTAGTCAACACACTCTTGGATACAGTAGTAAACTTGAATACCAATGCATGGAAACAAGTGGAAGAGTGTTGGATCATAATGGAACGGTTACCCGCAAGTATTGCAAGCAATAATAATTCCTACAGTGACTTTCTTAGCATAAGTGGTTGAAGCACACAAACAATGGGATAAGATTTATTGTTATTTTACATTTGAGCAAAATCATAAAAAATTCAGCACTTAAATTTTTTTACAATGATGACAAATGAAAGAGATATTTTAGTTGTTGTTGGATAGTCTCCAAGAAATTTGATGAATCACATGTTCTCATTTTTCTAGAAAGGTTACCGTACTTTAAATATTTGCAAAACTTAGGTTGGGTAATATTATGTTGGATTTGCCACTGGATGATTTGATTCATAAAATGGTTCACCATTTCTTTGCCACAATTTGAAAATGTTATACTGATAATGTTATTACAACCATTAAATCATCATGATCTTGGTTATTAGTAAATGTGATGAAGTGCCACAATCACTTTTTTTATCCTATTGCCTAATAGGAAGAAGGGTGATTAGAGAATCCTATCAATTGAACAAGGCTTAGATGAAAGTGTGATTATTCAATGTGAGAAGCAAAAGCCTTTCTTGGCTAATGAAGAGTAGGTGGATTAAGAGGAGTTCATAGTAGAACATTTGGATGGAGAAGGTGGCATGTAACTACTATTGATGAGATTGTGCATGAAGAGCAATACAAAACAACCACCTTGAATTCAATTTTTTATTTATCTAGTGATGTTTCTAAAACTATCAAGTTCCTTGATGACTATAGTAGAGTATCGATGTAAATGATTATTTTAGTATTGATGATTTGGAGAATGGCTCATTCAGAGAGACAACCATTCATTGAGAGCAAGTGTCATGTTAAACCACCAAACGTGATCAACCAAATAGGGTCACCCACTCTATTCTTCACATTAAATTCAACAGACACAAAGTGGCCAGATCTAAACCTCACTTAAATAATGTAATTAATAACTCCCATACTATTCTTATACCTACATTAGCAATTCACAATCTTCCATGAGAAAGTGACTGAAAAACTCCTTGACTCATATGATATGAATGGCAACATCAAGGAACATCACATATACATCGATTATTCGACATATAAAACAATGTAGAAGTTGAAAAAGCAAGAACATTCCTTGTGAACACAAAAACAAAACAATATATCGATCTTTGCTTGCGGCTAAGATATTTACCACAAATAATTTGTAGTTCCAATATATTATTCAGAAGAGAAGCAAAATCAAATAATGTATGTGGAATCCTTCCCATTTGGACTCCACGCGTAAGATAAAAGAGCACTTAAAGAAACGCAGCATTGAGCAATAGTTGACGGTTCCAAATATTAGTCTATTTCATTGATGATTGTTGTTCTTGCTAGGCAACTTATGTGAGAGGTGTTTATCGTGAGGTAATGAGCAATTCTAAAGAGACGATGATGTGGTAAAAGACAAATTTCGAAGTTCTAAGGATCTGAATATCTCGTGAAGATAGCCTATCTTAAAGACAATTCAAGGTCTGACGTGGAGTTTTTGTTGAGATGTCTTAAGCGCAACTTACTGTCTCCTGTCTGTGATTTATGGTTTGAGTGGAGATGTGATTATAAGCACACATTAGTCAGGGCATTAATGCTCTGTTTGCGTTTCAGCTTAACAAAGGAAGAGTTTTAGTTTTAACTGAGCATTTCCTTTGTAATTATTTCGAATTAGTACATATTTTGTAATTCATACAAATTTGTTAATTGTTATTACAAAATTTCATTCATTCGGCTCTCCTCTTTTCTCTGTTTTTCCTCTACATCTGCAAGTTTTGTTTTTTCTGTTCAAGCCAAATCCTTGTGCAGGTTCAACTAAAATTTGACATGGTATTAGAGCACACGGGAGCTAGGAAGGAGCACTAACAATCTTGTGTATGTTCAACTCTCTGCAACAGAATCATTTGTCTTCTGTATGTAGTTCATTGGGACCCATTTCTACCAACCATCTCTTATTTGTTTGTGGAGTCCCTGATTTCAGATCTAGATGACACCATTGATTGCATACATCTTTTCTTTGATGAGGATGATTCTTCTTCAAATGTTGTGAGGAAACATTCTAAACCTCTTCTTCATTCTCTACATGATCATTCCTCACAATTTGATACAAGTGTAGATACATTTTGAGGAGATCCCTTTGCCCTCAGAGGAGATACTTGAGTCTTTCTATTTTGTTCTACATTAGTTTCTCGGAGATTTTAGATTGTCATCTTCAACGACATGGTTTAAAGCGAGTGATTTGATTATTACAACTTTCAACATCGACATGAGAACCACTAATCAAAGTTTAGAGACCATTTATTTTGAGTTTTCTTTCAAACCTCGCTTCCTTTTTCCTCTTTTCTTACTTAGATCTAAGGGAGGTGTTAGAGCAAACTTATTGTCTCGGAGACTTATGGTGTTACTGAAGGTGTGACTTTAGGTGCATGTTAGTCCAGGCATTAATGCTTTGTTTGTGTTTAAGCTAACGAAGGAAGAGTTTTAATTTTTAACTCTACCTCTATATATTTTTGTTCCCGTTGGATTTTTTTTTCCTCTTTCCTTAATGGGGGGTGTTGGGGGAGAGAGACCAGTAGTCGTTAGGGCTAACTTCGTCAACATGTAGCCATCACATGGAATATCGTAAGATCTCTGTTTTTTAGAAATGTAAAATGGGCATTTAACTATCTACAACTAAAGTTTGAAGGCGTCAACTCGTCAAAATAACACATCTACTGTGAAGTGTCCAAAAAATAACATTTTAAAGATTCGAACAAAATTTAATCTAAAAATGCCTAGTAATTGAAAAACTATATATAATTTCTTGTTAGTAAAATATCATATTTTTCTTTAGAGTATAACTTATATGCAACATAAATGGACCAAATACATATTACTAATCATAAATATTTGTATCTCTAACTTGTAAATCCAACATAAATGGATCGATCATAAAACAAAAAAAATATTTGCTGTTATAGATTAATCACATTATTATATAAAATACAACTTATACCCAACACAAATGGACCAATAGTTGAACACTAAAACTTGTTGAAAATCCTTCTCATTTCATGGAAAAATACAAGGTATTTTTTGTGCTCACCTTTTATATTTGTGATGGGACAAATTATTAATATGAAATACTCCAACGAATATACATCGCTACCCCAATAGTTGTACACATAAGAATACTAAAGGAGCATCTTATTATTTAAATAACACACTTATAGTGGATAGTTATGATATTTTATTTAAAACAAAAAATTATTTAATTCACTTGTTAATGAATGTATATTTGTACTTTTTATATAACATTTACAGGTTCTGATGTGTTCAAGTATAGGTCTATTTTGACCAACATTTGGTTTTTTTTATTTACACATGAACAAGTTATTTATAATATATAGTATAAATTTGTGATAAGATTGGATATTATGAACACAATTACCATAACAACCATTGAACGCCATTCAACTACTGATCCCTCTCCCCTAGTACAACTTATTGTCTCATGTCTGTGACTCACTGTGTTACTGAAAATGTGATTTTAGGTGCACGTTAGTCAAGGCCTTAATGCTTTCTGTGTTTAAGCTAACAAAGTTTTAGTTTTTGACTTTGCCTCCGTATATATTTTATAATTCATACATATTTTTGTTAGATGTTAATACAAAATTTCATTCATTCGAACTCTGTATTCTTTTCTCTGTTTTCCTCCGTATACGTTTTATACATACAGATTTTTGTTAATTGCTAATACAAAATTTCATTTATTCGACTCTACTCTTTTCTCTGTCTTTCCTCTCTATCTGCAAGTTTTGTTTTTCCTTTTCTAGCCAGATCCTTGTGCGGGTTTAGCTAAAATTTCACATACTAAGAGTAATAGCCAACTTTCATGTACTTCAAACAATGAGTCATGAAGAGATATGAGAAAAAAAAATTAAACTAATCATGAGCACCACTTCCCCCCTTGGATAATCGATTGACTTAATGGCTGAACAAATACTTTGATCTATTAGGCATTTAGAGTGAAAGAAACATTTGTTAGTCTATGTTTACTATGCTGGCGTGAGAATTTTTTACCCGCAAATTAAGAATAAATCATATGGTTGAATATTTTAACCTGAACGCTTTTAATTTTTAAATGGTCTTTTAAACCTGTGGGGTCCTTTTTTGGACACCTACAACACCAAAAATGCTTGGGTTCACTTAGGTTCACGTAGGGTTTCAGCCCAACCAGGTCATTTAAAAAAAGCTTCAATAATAAAAAAAGAGTGATACTCATAAATCCATAATTACCAGAAAAAAAATAAAAAAATTAAATAACATGATAATAATCTCAAAATGTCACTACACAATAAAAATTCAAATTACAATCCATATCTAATATCCATATTCATCTTTATCAAAAACATCAAGGTCAATATTTAATTCAACTTCATTTAAACCACAATCTATTAGATTGTCACTCCCACTAGCTACGTCTCTGTCAAAAGCGAGACAGCATACCCATATTCATCTTCATCAAAAACATCAAGGTCAATATTTAATTCAACTTCATTTAAATCACAATCCATTAGATTGTCACTCCCACTAGCTACGTCTCATCAAAAACATCAAGATCGATATTTAATTCAACTTCATTTAAACCACAATCCATTAGATTGTCACTCCCACTAGCTACGTCTCTGTCAAAAGCGAGAGCTGTCTCACATCTGGAGACGGGCAAGCTGTCCAATTGTACCATCTAAATCAACCACATTGAAAACCAGCTAGGAGAAAAAAAAATGGTGAGAATGCAAATTGTGTTCAAAAAATGAGGTGAAATGACAGAGGGTAAGACAAAATTTGTGGACCCCCTATTTTAACACCCACAGTGTGCAAACCTGGCCCGGGTGCCCAGGTTTGAACCCTGGATGAACGTAGGGCCGAACCTGAACCCGAACCCGAACCCACAAATCTGGTAACGTTGTGTTGAAGACAATAATGCACTATTTCAACCGCCACATATATAGATGTTCATAATTTTAATCAGACAAATGACAACATATTGACAGCATAATTTTTTTTTGGTTCCAAACCAAATTCGAAACCTCTACATCTAAACTGTTAAAGCTGAATGCATAAAATCTTCGAAAGCCTAATAATGGCAAAAAAGCTTAAAGTTTAGTCACAACTGTGTTTCAGTTCTGCTAAGGAGAAAACAAATTTTCTAAACATTACTCGACATTCATGTTCAATTACTAATATCTGAGACGTTAAAATATACTGTGCTGGGCATAAACAATAATATCATACCTGTATCCAAGAATCAATGTTATAACCCAACCATAACTTGTAGGTACAAAAATCTGAAAATAGCTTTTAAGATCTCTGATATAAAACCATTGTAACCATGATCCCATTCCATATGACCTTTGCAACACACACATAATATAGAAAACCAAATAAATGTACCCATGACACTTTCAAAAATGACATGATGACAGAAAAACTAATAGACACGCCAACCAATAGGAACATGTTAATTTGGACAAAATACATTAACCAGCTTAAACTCTCAAATCCCCCATAAAAGCTCATTACAAAATAAATCTAAAGAACATGTGCAACAGACAATCAGAAAGAATAATCTACGAAACCCGGAAACCCGGGGACGCATCCCCTACCTAAAAACCTCCGTCCCAGTCCCGGGGTTGTTTCGGGGACTTGGGGGCGGCCCCCCATGCCCAAATTGTCAGAATTTTGAGGGGGCGTCCCCGAAACGGGGGACGGCTTCCCTAGCTTTGGGGGACGTCCGTACATCCTGGGGACGGCTGGGAACGGAATGGGGACGTCCCAGCCGTCCCGGGGACGGCTAGATGTCCCCCACATTTAGAGCTAGGGAAAAATATTATTAAAAAAAAAAAGTTTTATTTTCAATTTTTTTTTAATTTTTCTAACTTGGGCCCTCTTATCAATTCAAATTTTTCAAAATAGTTGTAAAAAATTATTGAAAATACGACTATCTACATTTTTCTAACATGGGCCCTCTATATTGAAAAAAAATTTAAAAAGACTGAATTTTTTTATTATTGAATTTGAATAGTTATGAAATCAAAATACAACTATCTATATTTTTCTAACATGGGCCTACCAAAAATTAAAAGGCAACATTAAATTTATTAATTCATATCAAATATTTATAATTTTAAATTAATTCATATTATAAACTTTAAAATTTATAAATAGAAAATAAATTAAATAATAAATATTATACTTTGCTTTTTAGCATTTACTTAGTACTATTTTGATTTCCATATCAGCAGTGTAGCCTTTGGACATTTTGTATGTTATTTCTTTAATATCTATTATTATATGCATATTGACAATGTGAATAAATTGAAATTCTGAATTATGAGTGCATATTGAGTATTGAGTCTATTGATAATGTTGTATGTTCGATGTTTGCATTCTAAAATATTTCATAGTATCATACACATGCTATATCCATGTTTTTATATGAATATAATGTATAGATGCATGCTTTATCCATGTTTTCATATGAATATTTAGAATTTTCCTATATATTTTAAATTTTCCTTATATTTTATAATAGCCGTCCCCTTTGCCATCCCCAAATTTGGCAAAAAAATTTGCCGTCCCGGAAACTCGTCCCCCTGTCCCCCTGTCCCCCCGTCCCAGAAACTTGGGGTAACGTAGAGAATAATCAAATTTGAATATTACGCTCCACAGAATTACCCTCACATAAAATTTTAACACACTTCACATAAGAAGTTAAAATTGAAGATATTGTCCTAACTCCTAACAATGGTTTGATTTAGAACACCAATAATAACAATTTATACAAAAATGTCTCATGTCCAGTTCTTTAAGAAAATCTTGCAGACACCATTTTTCGAACAGCTTAAACACCCTATCTAATATGGTCAGTTACAAAAAAGGTTCACAAATAGAACAAGATGAGGCTTAGTAATCAGAACCCTGTTTGAATTTTGCGAGATTCGGAGCCTAAATCCCAATTGTCAGTAATAACAATTTTAAATTCCTGTACCTGCAAAACCTCTTAGAGGAAACAAGATACTACATTCCTAAACCCTGCATAAAGAAATAAAATCTTACAGATAAAAAGGGGGACCTGTCCCTGCACAAAACATGACTCTACAAAAGAGAGAAGACCTTCAGCAAAACCCGCAATGTCAAGAGCATTGTAGGCTCCATGTTTCCTCATCCCAAAACATAGCTCCAGAATTTTTTGGAGTACGCCTTCCAACAATTCATGCACATTACACCAGCAGCAAATGCACCTGTACACAAATTTTATGTGAGCTGCATAAACTTTAACTCCATCCTGAGAAGCAGGGATCCTGAACCTGCAAAACCTCATGCAAGACTGTGAGATCACATTTCTTATGAACAAGCAACTCTAAATGAGAAAGCACTATGGAAAAAGACACAGCCCACCCTTATTCTAGGAATCTTGAAAGAAATAAAACGAAATAAAACTCACAGTGGTGTACATGTGAACAATTAAAAAAAGCTTAAAAAGTGGCCCTAACTGAACAAGAAAAAAGCATAAGACACACAAAGATATCCTGCAATCATATCATCTCACACAAAAAAATGGAAAGAAGTTTTTTTGATTGGAAGAACATAATCGTGAACCTGCACACCACCTGCACAGTGTAAAGTGACTTGTAAGCTATTCTTACATAACTACTGGAGAAAGGCAACCTTTGCACCGGACAAGGCACAATAGAGATTTCAGATGAGATATGGGGCAAACCAAATGGATGGCTGCTGTAGCTAGTAACCATAACCAGACTGGTATGAGTATCCATCTCCATTCCGTGATGACACATAAGCATTCGCAGCTGCTGCAGCTTGTTCTCTTTCTCTGTTCCACTGTTCAATCTTGGCTCTCCTCTCAGCACTTCCTCCTCGGATTGGACTTCTGTTCCTCTTGGGGCTGCGACTCCTGCTCCGGCCTCGTCGATGGCCTGGACTTCTGCTCCGTGGCCTTCGACCATGGCGATCATCATGATAATCTCTGTCATCATCCCTCCTACCATGACCTCGACCACCATGAGGGCGATCATTATAGCCACAATGTCGCTCCATGGACCTTGTAGGGCTGTTACTTATACTCCGACTTCTACTGTGGCTGTAGTATCGTCTGTACCTTCCAAAAAGTTGTCTCCGCAACTCTCTGTATGGAACAGAAGAAATCAAAAAACTCAGTATCCCACAGGATAAAAGCACTGCTGGAACAATAATTACAACCTACATATTATAAGAGCTTCACACTGGCTTACCTGCTGATCTTCTTAAGGTGCATGAAGTTACAATATCCACCACGGTTGCATGTATTCTCTTCATATTGCCTGCAAGTAGCTTCGCGAAAGTCGGTGACAGGAGAGAAATCAACTATGATTGGCCGTCCTGAGAATCATGCAAGAAACAGAAAAAATCATTATCTAAACAAAAGCCTTTCAACTTGCCTCATTAAACTCGTATAGGCTCATAAATTGGAAAGCCATTAACCTATTCTACTTACCAGCCAATTTAACAAATAAATAAATGGATAATCAAATTCCAATACCTATACTGATAATACAGCAGAGCAATCTATTAACTTTTTTGTTAGCTAAAAAAGTTAAAAACACAACCAACTTTATTATCATACTTTCAAATGTGAGCGCTTATTCATTATCAACCCAGATTTTGTCATGTACATTGTAGTTACATAGAACAGATCAAGATAGTGGATGTGCAGAATCATTATCTAGGGGTAGAAGGCTGGCTTGAGAAGCTAGAAGGTTCATTGAATCTGATTTGTATGATTGTATAGAACATTGTAAGCATATATCATGGCAAAATCATAAAAAATAACAAATCACCACTTTTCACAATTTTTTCCCATCAAAAACTGCAATTTTTTAATAAATCACAGTAAATATTGATTTTTCCCACATAATCACGAAAAACTTGCAAAAAAAAATCATTGAAAGAAACTATTTTTAATATTTTAAAATTTTTAATCAATGTTATCTATAATGGGCAATTTTTTGGTCAAAATAGTGTTTTAGCATCTAATAAGAGGATTCAGAATCAGCAGACATTCCATAAAGTCATGTGCAATGTTTGTGCCAGTGGGGGGAGTGGAAAAATGAAAATGGCAAGAATGACAGACTTTACTAAATTTCTTTCCTCTTTTTTCACCCATTTTAAACAGCAACAGGCAAGCAGAGCAGAAAATGCAGTAATGGAGCTGCCAGGTTCGGGTTCAATCCAAATCCCAGTCAGTGCAGTGTGGGCAGGGAGTGCACTTTTGTTTGTGGTTCATCCCAGATGAACCCACAGCAAATCCAGAAAACAGTCATGCCCATGTAAATTTTTCTAGCTTTCTTTATTGTTTAAACTTGAGCACATCCACAACCTAAAAACTTCATTCCAAGGCATTTGAAAGAAAAAAACAAAGTAGTTTACCTCAATGTGAATGTAAAGCACAGAGGTCATTTGGTTTTGCTATACTTTAATTCTTGCTAGCCATTGCATGAATAGCGCTGAAAATTGACTACTGAAGGTTCCAAAGTGATTGATTTGCTATGTCTACATGAGCGCAAGAGCCAATTTCCTACAAAGAAGATCACAGAGAAATATTTTTGGAAATGAGCCTGGCTTTTTTTCTGCATTTTTGTTTTGTTTTAGATATTTCAATTCATCTGTGAATCAGATTCAATATTATTTTTTTGTTTTCATTTGTTTATAAGGTGTCCTTTATTGAACATCTGGCCGTAATTACAATAGCGGCTAGCTCAACCTCCAAGGCCAACCCCGCTTCAAAATGGACCCAAATTCTCCCCTTTGGAAATATGTTGATATAGTACCAACTAATTTCAGGTAGTGACTGTTATATTTGGATTTGCAAGCAGTGTAATGTTCAAAATTCAAGTTAATATTGTCAAGTGAAAATTTGTCCAGGAACAAATAATGTACCCATTTCATCCAAATAAAACATTGCATATATAGGAACCTCACATTTTTGGCCACACTTGAAGAATTTGAGGCCTTTACATATAAGAGATTGAATACTAAACATAAGATATTACGATATATTGAATACTAAACATCAGATAGTGGGCAGATGACTGTAATCAGACATCAAGGACTTTGTCCCACAATCCTCCATGGAAAATGGCTTCTGTTGTGACCTTTTCACACATCACCCCATTGCTAACGGGGACCCCCTCTTTTCCTGCTTTCTGCGTTGTTAGATTAGAGTTTTAGCTGCTTAGTGGGCAATTTTGTGTTTCCCCTGCCCAAGTCTCGGAGTTTCGATCATGCCTAGTGTCGTTTAGGGTTTTTTTTAGGTTATAGGATCAGGCGCATAAATTGAGATTTTAATGACCCTAGTTTTTTGACCTTTTTGGAGCATTAACGTGTTTTTTTAAATGTCCTCATCAGTGATTTTAAATGATAAGGTGTTTTCAGACCTTTTGGAGTTGTTTTCTCGCTCCTAGAGAATTATTCAGGTTGATTTCACACTTTGTTCCAATGGATTCCCTTGTGTTACGCTCCAATTTCTGATGAAATTGCCCAAGTCCGGTTGAGATTTATTAAGTTTTGAAGTTTCTAAGTGATTCTGAGTGGAAAAATCATCATTTTCCGAAGTAAAATCCATATTCTAAGGGTTAAAAGGTCAAAATTCCATACTAGAGGTGCTTTTCCCCTCATATTCCTGACTACCCATGGTTTTCCCTTCTCAGAATCCAAATTGGACATGGATTTCCCACCACTGTAAATCCATACTAGGGTTTTTTTCTCCTGGAAGCAATAAAATTTGACCAAGTGTCAGGATTTATCCTGACTACCCACGTTTTTCTACCAGGGAGGTATGGACAAGGTTGCAGATGACATTTGCATTCATTCCACACCAGGGTCGATTTTCCACTGAGAATGTTTTTCATGACTTTTGAATCCAGATTTTCATCCAGACTGAGGTCGTTTTTCCATCGGAGGGGTATTTTTGTGTAATGACTTAATTTTAAGTATTTTTCATTCTACACTCATATCGATCTTCCCCTAGCCCCATTTTGTGCACATTCAATGATTTTGAGTCCGGATTTTCATCCAAATTGGGATCAATTTTCCCTCAAGAGAATATTTGATGATTTTTAAAGTGATTTTGTGAGGATTTTTTAATCCTTACTAGGATCGATTTTCCCAATTGGCCCATTTTAGATTTAAATCAAAATATTTTAATAAATGAGCCTCATTTTAATTGTTTTTTAATAGAAGGCAATGATTATTTAAGAGATGAAAAACAATTAATAAATGATTTGCAATGAGCATTTAATGTTTTCAACCTTCTAGAAGCAAATTAGTTTCATCCAAGCAAGTATAAGAACAAGTGTTTTATCCCACATTGCTTGTGTGGTGAGATTTGATGATGGAAGCAAGTTTAAAGGGAGGAGTCCAGCATTATTTTATTATTAAGTTTGCTAGGTGTCTCCATGCAAGGGTGATTGAAGACTTATCCTTCCTCCATTTTTCCAGCTTGGCAATCCACTCCATTGCTGCCATTGAAGCTTTATTGACTCCATTGTTTCAGATTTTCGATTTTTGGTAGTTAGCAATTTTTCCTAGTTTGGCAACTTTGATGATTTTAGAGGATTCCTATCTCTAAGTTGGCGATTTTCCTTGGGGCTGCCATTTTTGCTGCTGTTATCAGACTGGTTTGCTGCCATTGAAGACCCCCATACCACGATTTTGGTGAAGTTCACCATTTTTGGAGGAAATTGTGATTTTGGTGAAGGGCGATTTGTGTTGAGGTTTCAAACTATGAAGATTTTTCCTTGATATCGCCTGAGTTATCTGCTGTTTTAAGACCATTATTGGCAGATTGGAGTGTGCATTGATGACATTTCAGACTTATGTGAAGTGGCGCCATAGCTGGAAAGTTCGATTTTTATTTTGGCAAGCATTTTGGTGGATTCCATGCATGTTGGATGGCACCATTGCTACCTATTTGCTACCATTGCCTCAGATCTGAGTTTTAACACCATTGCTTCAGCCGGTTTGACCTGCATTGTTGGCTGTCCATCAATCTTCAGACCAAACTTTGATTGCCCAGCCAGCTGCAACTATAGCAATTTGCATTTGGAGACATTTTGGAGGCATTTGGAGACATTTTGGAGGCATTTTGGGATCATTTTCAGACCATTGGAGGGCTGTCTCAGGTCTGCAACTGTGTTATTGGCTGCTTGTCCTCAAAAACTAATCTTTTACCAGCCATACCTATGTTCCCAAGATTGATTATTTTCATCATCAAGACTGATTTTTAAGTTTGTGCATATTTTTGAATGATTGCAACTTGTTTTGAGAGGTTTATTCATTTAGTTGCAGGTTGTCTTCAGATTTGTGACCTCCATTGTTGACTGCGGAAGGTGTCTTCAAACATAATTTTTTTGTGAAAATACAACCTTTCACACCTCTCCCTAGTCACTCTTAATCCGGTATACTCCTTTGCACTATGATTTGCACGAAATTTCTAAGTATAAGGAGGTGTTGATTTCATGAGGGTTTCATACCCTAGTCTTGTCACATTTTGTATTTAAATTGTTAAGATCTACCTAGAGTGTGGACTATTTTCCTGACTTCATACCCTTATTAGCCTAAATCATTAGGAAGTCAGAAATTCTATTAAGAATATTATATTTTTCCTAAGTTCTAACTTCAAGCTTCGTACAGGTGCGATGTCGAAGTCCAGATTTAAGGAAAGAAGAGAACAACAGAAGATGTTGGAGACAAGATTCTATCCAAAGTCTAAGATGTCATCCAGATGGAAAGAGATTACGGATACAAACATGCATTTCCTGAGCCAGAACCTGATGCGACAGCGGATATTCGGAGTCGAAAATCAGATTCCTTCCCCAACGTATGTAAACATTATGAAGAGTGGTATTTTTCAAGCCACTGGATTTCCACAGTCCATACAATGCAATGAGCTTATCCTGGAGTGTGCACGATGTTATGATCCTCGCTCGCGAATGATCAAGACTCCTAAGGGCGTTGTCATTGCCTACCTTGTTGAGGATGCAATTGTTAAAGTGTTTGAAATCCCACGTGGAGCAGATATGAAGAATGCAACTAGGGATGAACATGAAGAGCAGTACACGAAGAAGATGGATGTGTGTAAGAGTATAATAAACAAAGAGTGGATGATCGAGCCTAGGCTTCATCATTCCAAGGCTCCCAAGACACTCATGTGCACAGACTTCAAAGAGGAATATAGTGACTTAGTATTCCTGCTTAACAAAGTGATGGGGATGCCGCAGGGTGCAATATTCGATGGACGGATGTTCTACTTCATCCAAGATTGTCTTAAGAGGAACATTGATAAATTGGTCTAGAATCATAAGTGACAATCTGGACTTTCAGCTGAGGAATGTAGAGTGGTCCAAGTCTTTCGCCATGACTTCCTATTTGGTATACCTGCTTGCACGGTTTGTTTCATACAAAGGATTGATATGCAGAGGTGAAGTCGGGAATGGGTAAGGACAATTCAGGAGTCATGAGTGCTATCCCCAACTGAAAATGTATAGTATTGAAGACTATAAAAGAGTGAATGACGTATTCACAATGTACATCACGTGGATACTGCAAGGCAGAATGCATAGAAGATTGTCCAAGGAGGTAGCAGAGCTAATAGAGAAATATGGATCGTGGTATATTCAGTTTCCCACTTTAACATACCTTAGGATTCATGGGTTTCAATCCGAACCCTACAGGCTTCCTAGGTATCCTTCCGACAGGATGATTTTATTGGAAGTGGTGAGATAGCTTCTAGAGTTTGATTCCATTCAAAGAGAGAAGCATAGGATAGGCATGACATTCCCTATTTCAGTTGGGAAGACGTTGGAAGTTTGTCAGTCTGCCTTAGCTGCCACCACTGCAAGTGAGGAGCTTCCATTCTATCGATTTGCAACCTTCAAGAAAAGAGAAAGATTTGATCCCAATAAGAGACGAATAGGCAGTGAAGAAACAAATGAAGTCCAGAATGTCAGTGGATTTCATGAGGAAGTGTGGACTTTTCCTCATTCCTGATCAGGTGTTAGATGACAGGGATCATATGCATCCACAGTATGAGAATGAAATGAACAAGGCAATCTTATTGCCTAATTGGTCAGAATCAAAAGAGATTGATTTGAATGTATTGATGAGAGAGGTCTTGAGTTTCTCCCATGTATTGGTAGATATTCAAATGACTAAGTTAGTTGATAGGGGTGTTTCCTTCACTTATGAAAAAATGAAGCCCGAAGAGTCAGTGATGTCAGGATTCATGCAGATGAAGAGAGTCAAGCTCCCAAGAGAAGGAAAAACACGTCAGGAGTCGAGGCCAGAGGGAAGAAGATTGAGGAGGTCGAGAAGAAGAAACAAAATACTATCATTCCTTCACCTATCATCCCTTCACCACCTCTCGGTGTCTCATCAATTAAGGAAATTGAAATAATAGAACAGAATAATGAGACCTAGCAATATTCAAACACAGTGATACTACCAAAGAATATTCAGGAGTTACATGCCACGGCGACATCTGCTCCTCCAAATGAGAATGATGATCAACCGGGATCCCCTACTGTCCTTTTGGAGGTTAGTTTGGGAAATGAGATATATGATTTGACCAGGAGTAATCCTAATGATGATAATGATGATGATGTTATCTCGGCATTGAGAGGACTTGATCGAGATATGTGTCTCGATGATGGTATGGAGATGGCCGCTATTCCTGATTGGCTGATGAGAAGTATGGAAAAGAGTAAGAAAATGATAGAGGTACAACCTATCGATAACATTGATGACTACCTAGCTAGGAGCAATAAGGAGAAAGAACCCGAGAGAGCTGAGATTTTGTCGCACATAGCAAGAGATGAGACAAGAATGCGGATTGCGCAGGTGGTTGTTCCTATTGGAGGTGTGACAACGGACATTGCTACTCCTATGGATTTCCAGATTACTTCAGTTGCCCTTGGTCGTACATCAAGAGAGCAAGAGTTTCAGGAGGTTGGTGATAACCTTAAGGCGATCAACGCAAGGTTAGATAGAGAAATTGAAGAGGAGAAGTACAAAGAAGAGAATATCAGACTTAGAAAGTATATTGCGAGGATAAGGTGTGAGAATCCCACACCTTATTTCCCCTATTGCGGTTGATCATGGACTACACTCACACTATGAGGCAGCAAGAGATACACTCTCGGAGGTGGAGAAGTGTATTGAGAGTGCCTGGACAAATAGATTTCCTTACTCAGTTTGTCCAAGCATATGATAGGACAACAGGGCTCATGTTTAGAATCCAGTATTTAGAGGGAGTTTAGGAAGAATTCCGGCCTATTCAGGAGAGGACTATTCCACGCCTCAGAGCTTTGAATAAGATCCCTAAGTCCACGTTGATCAGTGAGAATATTGTGCACAGTGGAGACAAATACGATTTCTATGGCTCGTATTGTTCATTGGCCATGAAGAAATCAACTTATAAGAACTCCCAGTTGAGTTGTACAGAGATGGAAGGATTGATTCAGGACATTCAGATGAAGATCCTTGCCTCAATTGAGGAATTATTGGGTGTTGATGTTAGTGATGCTAGTGGTTTACACTTAGCCGAATTAAGAGACAAAATGAAACTTATGTATTTTTGTCAGTGGGACTCTTTGAAGAAGAGTCAGATCGATGATTTGGTCTCTTTGTTGATTCATGTTCATAGTTCGCAGAAGCTCATGCCAGATTGGGAGAACACTTTGGACGATTGCTCGGATTCACTGGACATGATTGATTTGCACCAAGATACCTTGCCTAGCATTTCCATGGAGGAGTTAGATTCTGTATTGGCTAGATTCTTGGAGTATGCTGAGAGAGAGAGAGAGAGAGAGAGAGAGAGAGAGAGAGAGGAATCTTCTAGAAAATTCCCTATTTGATGACTAAATATATTTTTATTGGGCCATATGTTGGTGGCACCATTTTTTATGTAAACCCTAATTAGGGCAATTCTAGGGTTTTGTTGGCATGATCTTGGTCATTAATCTTGAATCAATCTTGGCCATCCATTTTTGTAAGAGACTATATATATCTCCTTGTCTCTCATTTGTAAGAGAGAGTTTTTGTAGAATTGTTGGTATATGCTACAGTTGTTTGAATCTAAATCATTGTTCAATTGTTGGTGATTTTGCTCTTCAAATGTTGTCATTGCATTCATGGTTCTCAATTCCTCCAAGTTAGATTAGAATTTATTTTCATGTTTATTAGATTGGATGAAAGATTTGTTGAATATATTTGTGTGGAATCTTTAATCCATACCACTAGCCTCTTGCCGCTGGTAAGTGCGCCTTGTGTGGTCAACTGGAAATTTGAGTAAGCTTAACTTCAACTATTATGTGTCCCTTGACAAGCATCAACTTGGATGGTGTCAACATTTGATGGTGATAGTCTGAAAATCCTTGAGTATACCTTAGACGATTGCACTAAGCTTGTGTCAATACCTGCTTGTGAGACCTTGCCTAGTTTGATTCCACTAAACTTATTCATCGTTTCCTACATTCCTAGGCCTAGAATAGACTTCCTGAACCCTCTTCCTTTTGCCCATTTTTTAGTAAGAATTAAATTCAACTTCCCATAGGAAAATGGAAATTTATAATTATCATCCAACTTAAAGTAGCCAAACATTTCAAGACTTGTATGCCCCTAATTTGAAACTTATATAACCATTTAAGACGCCCTCCATCTGGTTGAAACTTATGTGAGCATTAAAGATGACCTCGATGTGTGAGGTAAAAAATTGCCTACTTTAAACTTTTACCTTCACTCATTTGATGCCCATCCCTAGACATGATTGCATATCATTTGACCCATCTTTAGATGTTTGATCAGCTGAGTCTGCCATTAAACCAGTGTTTCTTTTCTCCACAATCAGTTCCAAGCACCAACACTTGTATGTGGACATCAACACACCTGCATGCTCACGTCCATGTTCATATTTTCAGTTATAGTCCAACATCCATTGTAACCATAAAACTTGTTACATTTTGAAACATAATGGTCATCTTGTCGGGATCAACCTACAGACATAGATTTTGTCTCCATTATTATGGTTCAGTTGGTTTCGCTTGCTTGGCTCTCACAAGCTTATTATATTTTAACTCAAACTCCTCTGAAGTACAAAAAGACTTCATGTTTATGCAGGGCAGCAAAGCTAAAAGTCTAAATACCAAATATTGACAGCCCCCATTATGCCACAAAGTCATAGTGCTCTTTGAATCCTTCTCTCCATTTCCATCATCACTGATCCTCCTATTTCCTCTCTTGCAAAAGACTCTTTCATTATCTACCAACACCATCGATGCCATAGCCAAAATCCTTTTACCATAACCTTATGTTGCAGATTTGAAGCCTTCTCTTATTTCTACTCTCTCCTTTTTCACATTCTTTATCTTTATTACCCTCTTTCCCTCATCATACACACACCACTATAGCAAAAGAATGCTTACTAGAGTTTGTATTCTAGGCACTTGTTTTTCTACACAGACCACCATTTGCTCTTCCACTAAGTTCACACACTCCAAACCTTCCCATGTGCTATTGTTGAGGCCAGAACAATCCAAATAGGGAGCTGACTGAAGCAGTTTCCCGTACATCACCCGGAATTTCCTGTCCCCACCTTCAACTGGCTACGTCTCTGGTCTATCAAATGACGATCATATTCCACAACTAAAAGTGCAGTCAGCATCAGAGAATTTTGGGAATCATTTCCAGAAAGTTTGAAATCTGTCATGGACATAGAAACCAAACGTCTGGACAGACACATGCCTTCTCCTGTTCAGGCAGCAGTGCCCCAATTTCAGAAAATCCAACTCAATTTTCAGGGACATTCACTCTGACCACCTGATTCATTTCCAGCTTCAAATTCTTGGTCAAAAACGTCCTTCTAAACCTTTTTCCCAATTCCTGTATTTACAGTTTGGATCATATTGGTGTAGTTTCAAAGCTGAATATTGTTATTTATCTGATTTACTACACCAGTCAAATTGCACAAACAGTAAAAGCTTATATTATTACATCAATAGGGTATAATAAGCATTACAAAATATAAGATAATGATACACCAGAATTTTAAAACTGCACTGAATATAAAGAAAAATAATAGTTAACCTGCATAAAATCTGCCAGTCAAAGCTCTCAGAGCTGCAGCAGCATGTTCCTCTTCCCTGAATTGCACATATACATTACCAACCTGCAAAAGGTATCAGATGTTAAGGATTGCATAAATTAAACATCAAATTCCAATAATCAAAATGTTTCTATAAGTGATGTCAAAAGGAGAAGGGTAATAGGCATTACCATGTGATCTGCTAAGTTGTCACAAACATTAAGGCTTTCAATCTCGCCATGCTTGCTGAGCTCCTCAAATAAATCTTCATAGAAATCCTGAAAGAAATCATTGTAAATATAAACACAAAAGTCAACTCTAATCCTATGTGCCCTAAAATAAAATAAATAGCAAACAAAGAAAAAAAGAAATTAAAGCTACATAAAGATTTCAATTTTCTGACAGGACACAGCAAAAAGTCAACAGCAAGTTACTGGTAGATTCTTGTGCTGCACTACCTCAAAATGTTCCTGAATCTTTCGAGGATCCATTGCATGACCCTGTGGATCCATGCCTGGGGTCACCATATCTGGTCTCTGATACATGTTAGATAAAAGAAGAGTTGGGCTAATGCTAGGCCTTGTGTGCAAACGTGAACATCGATCCCCATGCCTGCAGGCTCCGATTTTAAAATAGAAAGGGCAATTGACCCTATCTTTCTCAGTACCAAATATTGATGCTAAATGTTCTGCCATAGCCTCGAGTCGCTACAGAAAAGCAAGATATTACGCCACTCAGTCACACCTGTGTTTTCCAGACAGCAACAACACCTGTGAAGATAACATGAATGATGATTACAAGAGATGAGAGAATATTTGAACACAAAAGAAAAAGAAACAAGTTTAGCCTCTGATATTATTTAACTCCATACTATTGTATTTAAATAAAGTAAAGTAATGTGTTATTTATCACAAACCATCAATAAATTAGGACACATCTTTCAGTCAAGAAGTTTAACAGCTTGTTATATCAACAAATTTTACCAAATATAGCATACTTTGTTAATGGAACCATCTAAAGGCCTATCAGTTTTTCAACATAAATGAAATGAAACAAAATGTGTTGATGCCATAGTTTGGTGACTGGTCTATAGGGTATTCAACAGATTCTAGTAAACACATGCATATTAGACATCCACATGCACATACATTATAACTACTATTATGCATACGGTAACACTAAATACAACAGACTTGTTGAAAATACCATGGGTAGAAGAAGCATCCCTTGCTCCAAAACCCGGTATCCCCATCCCCTGTTGTTTTGGGGACGGGGATGCCAAGGGGACATCCAATTGCCTTCCTCGCTTGACCCAAAATCCCAGGAAACGTCCCCAGCCATTTGGAGACATTTCTCCATCCCCAAGACAGCAAGGGGGCATCTCCCCATTCCCAAAACGACTAGCCATCCCCTGTAGCTGGGAATGATTCCGGGCTTACAGAATCAAAACAAGAAAAAGTTTTTTTTAATTTTCTTTGCTTCTATTGATCTGTGGGGAGCCCACAAGGACTTTTAAACCAAAAAGGAACCCTAAATTGACATAAAACCCATACAACACACAAACTCAACAACCAAGACTGGTCGGGCTACCATTGGACGATCCACTTCTGCTAGAAGGTGATAGTGACTCAGATGTTTCTAAGTCTTTGCATATTGATAGCTCGAATGAGGCTTAGTTTCATAGACTGTTGTATTTTGATGTTTCAGACTTCTAGATACATGATTGAGACTTTTGGATATTGATAGACCATGGTTTTTTTATGTTTGAGACTGTTGTTATAATGCTTTATTGAAATTTATTATGTTGTCATACAACTACCCTCAAGATTTATTTACAAAAGATATTGTTGTTATAGCTACCCAGGTTTGCAACAGGAAAATCTCAGATATAACTGAGTAAAAATATAAGGATATAAATCAGAAACACTTTCTGAAAAAGTCAGGCATAACTTGGGAAACAGCAAAGCAAATGCAGAGGGTCACAAACAGTCTACAGTTTTTTATTGTGACACTACTATGATGAAAATGAGATAACAATCAAATAGCATTTGTAAGAGGTTATCATGAAATAACAAAGGTAATCATAACAAATGTTGTCAATGTCTTTACTCCCACAATATGACACAAATGCATATCATGGCAATACAAATTTTAAATGAAAATAGCATCCTCTTGAGGCCTTTGACAAGCTTTAGCTCTCCTTTATCCTCACCAATTCCATCCTTCTGAACTTCATTTCCAACAACTTACATGCATGTGTACAATATTTACACAGACTCGGGGCCACTATGCAAGTTAATATTATGACTACAGTCAAGTAAGACCAGAAAAACTATCATTGATGCAAGCAATAAAAAAAAGCACAATTGCTTCATAGCAGAGAAAATGTCTCTTCAAAAGCGGTATAAAAAAGACAACCTAATACTGCTAATTCAAAGGCACAAATTTACTTAGGAATATTTGGGCTCAAAGAAAACATCGAATTAAAAGCCTCCGTAGTACTAGAATCTTCACATTGAACTTAATCAAATTCTCAACCAGATAGCTTCTTTATGAAATTCAACAATAAATAACATATCAATGCAATAATGCATTCTTTGTACGAAAGAAAAATCATCACAAAAATGAAAGAACACACTCAACCAGATAGCTTCTTTATGAAACTCAACAATAAATAACATTAAATCAATGAAATGGTACATCCCCTGTATGAAAGAAAAATCATCATGAAAAAGAAAGAGCACAAAAGAAAAAAGCAGCTTATACGTCTATTGATATCGGAAGACACACAAGTGTCTCCTGCATTCAAACTCCCCTTACGACAAAGGGGAGCCTATGACACCAACATACATGCAAGTAGGATACAGAATTCATTTTTAACTTAAAGGAAGGCATCTATGCTTGCAGAAGATTTAAATCTAAAGAATGAAAGCTTTCCACCCACGGATTTTACAATTTAAAGAAAACAAAAGAATAAGAAGAGGAAAACAAAATCACTTGTACCAGCCCCCGTCATTTGTTCAACTAAGTTGAGAAAAAGCATGCACTAGTTTAGTTTCAAAGTCAGTCCATTGTGCATCAAAGAAAGCTTCACCAAGCTTCCCCCCCACTGATTTTACAATTAAAAGAAACAAAAGAATTAAAGAAAGCATTGTGCCCCCCTCACTTTTTTCACAAAGTTGAGAAAAAAGCATGCACTAATTAACTTTATAAGTTTCTAATTTCTATCCATTGTCCATCAAAGTGGAGCGTATAGAGAGACAGGGCATCACCAAGAAAACTTTCCACCCGCAGATTTTAATTCAAAAAAACAAAAGAAATAGAAAAGGAAAACAAAATCACTTGTACTAGCCCCGATCGTTTTTGCACTAAGTTGAGAAAGAGCACGCACTGGTTCACTTTGAAAGTTCCAGTCCATTGTCCATCAAAGTGGTGCCTGAGACAGGTTGTCACCAAGACAAATTTCAAATACTAGAGTATGTACAACGATCATGTGGGAATGTTGTTTACTTCCTAACCTGATCCTACAGCCAATTTTCCACCATGATGGGGATAGTAATTGAGACAGCATCTAGCCATATCATAGACATGCAAGCGTCCAACCCGTGTGAGTGTGTTTACTTCAAAAGTTTCTATCCTACAGTCAACTGTTCTTTGGGACATGTTCTAATGATTCTAACAGGTTGTCAACATGCCAAATAGAATGGCTCAAATACAAGCGTGCTTGCAGCCCTTGGCTGTGGGAGTGTGTTTAACTTGGAGGAGTCAATCCTACATTCAATTGTGCATTGGAGTGCATCAGTGATTCAGAGTTTCAGACATGTCACCATGTCAAAGTCTCCGTCAGATGTATAATCCTTACACCCAAATCTTGCTACTTCGCTACTTCAAAAGCTTCAATCCTACAGTCAATTATCCATCCGAATGCAATCTGGCGATTGAGAAAATGTGTCTTTGTAACAGAGACCAATGTGTGCGTGAACATGTTTACTTTGGAAGTTACAGTCCTACAGTCAACTGTCCATTTGGACATTGTCTAGTGATTGGGCACTGCAATGATACATATTAATATTCAAGCCCTATTAAATGCGTCCACCAGTAAGTGCTCTACTGGTTGAGAAAGAGCATTGTCATGATGAAGGCCAACGTTCAAATCCCGCCGAATGTACAGCCTGTGTGAATGATGATATTTACTTTGAAAATTTATTGCAACAGTATTATACATCAGAATGTGGTACAATGGCCAAGACAAGGAACCGACATGCCAGGAACCAACGTTCAAACATTGCCGAGTATGCAAGATATATTTGAGAATGGCTTTATCTTCGAAATAATTTTCAAGGTTCTTAGAAGCAGCAACCGAGACCCCCGTAGCTATACTTTGGTGAAATTCAAACTTAAAACTTATTTTTATAGCTGTATTCCTTGAAAATATATTTGCTATGAATATCTTATCAGGATCGCCATTAGCCCAGCTATGCAAAGCCCTGAGTTTCCAAAACCATTTCTAAAAATAAATTTCACATCGCAGTCCGTTTGAAATAATATACATTAATGAATAAAACAATATAAAACCCTTTGAAACCCCATCAATAATACAGAAGAACGCAAAGCGACTACACGAAATAAATATATTTAAAAACAGAAATAGAATAAATTAAAACTACAAAAAAAAGTGAAGAATTATCAAACATGACCTCAAATAGTCCTGCTAAACCCTACAAGAGCAGTTCAAAAATTCACCTGCAAACTTGAGAAAACTCAAAGGAAATTCACATTTATCCCGCAATCGGATTATGCAGTGAAAAGCGTACAAGATCTTACGATTCAAAACCTTACGGAAACCCTCGATAGCTTTGATCTGCAATATTTCGTTCTCAACTGCCGTGCACCATGGCCGTATGCTTATAATATTACATTCTCTCTCCCCTTTCTGGATCTTGCTTCTTTAAAGCTTGATCGAACGGCTGACGTAATCGGTATACTTTCCCGGATACTACAAACCGTTGTATTGGTCCAAAGAGGAACAGAACTTAAGCTCTTGTCCTATAGAGAACGCCTTCCCTTCTTACCGAAGAATGTTCGAGAAGACTAGGTAGAAAGGGCCTTTATGTCTAGGTTATTTAAAAATTTAGGAAATGGTATGGTTTTTATTTTTTATTTTTTAAGGGGACAGGAAAAAAAATTGTGGGGATTCATTAGAAGCAAGAGCTTCTATGCCCAATCTGCAATTTAGTTATGAGAATAAATGACTTATTTATTTAAATCAAAGCATAGTAGAACATTAAAATATGTTTTAAATTTTAATTTGTTTTTAAGAAAATCTAAATTGAAGCATATCAAATTATTTAGATATATTTTAAATTTTAAATTAGAATTAGAGGAGGTTGTTTTTAGATTTTTTTAAAAGGTTTTATTTAGTTGTTTCATGGAGTTCATCATTTTGTTTTAGATTGTTTTAATTGGGATAAGAATTCTAGGATTATATTAGGGTCCATATTTTTATGTTATTTGTGTTTGTGTATTTAGGATGCCATCATGTGTGGCATAATCCTTTTTGACATAGTCGAGTCTAAACGACTACAATCTCATCCTTAAACTATAGAGGTGTCATCTAAGGTTATTGCTCTATCATTCTCAAGTTGCAACAAAAAAATTGTATGTCTAAACTAAGTGATGTTAAACGACGAGATTTTGTTAATAAAAATCAAGCATTACAATTGATTTAAAAGATTAGAGATTAAGACCTTGGAAGGAATACAGAATGTCTAAGAGATTAGGTTGTAGTATCTTTGTGAGTGTAGTGATATAGTAATGGAGTGTTTTTCAAACATATAGCTTACATTGTCCATATGGGCTTTATTCTCTTGTGGTTTTTGTTGTGTGTTGTCATGTGTTGTTGTTGTGTGTTCCTTTAATTATTGCATTGCCTAGTAAGTCTCATGTGATTGTTTATGGTTGTTGGGATGAATGAGATGATAGACATGTGAAACAAAGTGAAATGGCAAGGTGTTGTAATGGCATATTTATCTTGTACATTAAATGCAATTGCTTCATCTTGCACATTGCATAGATAACCACTTAATCATGTCTAACAAAAAAATCCACAAATGCAATAATCTCTAAGATTGTTGAAAGATGAAGACTGAAATGGAACTAGATGTTTTAGTTGGAAAGATGGTAAGTGTGACATATGGTTGTATTGGTTGGGAAAATAGGGTTTCACTTATTTACATAATAAAACCACTAATCTTACCTAAAGACCCAATACATTGAAAGAGGGGTGAATCCAATAGATCTAGCCACAATCCAATTAGAAAAGGGATTGAAATATTAATTAGATTCAATGGTTTTAGTTTGCCACCCTCATTTAGTTGAAATTAGATTTCAATTGTATGGATTATGATGAAGTAATGGATATTTGAGATGAAACAATAAAAACAAACTATTACAGGCATCAAACAAAGCCACGGATAGGGATATGAGTAGAAGAAGAGAATCAAAACCTATTTTTGAAAATTCGGGCTAATTTTTCAAAATCGGGTAGCTAGGTTGCCATGGTCCTTTCTAGATCGGGTAGTAAGATCTGTTTTGAATTTAGGAGATGCAATGAAATCACTATCAAAAGCTTGGACAAAATCTTTGAGACCGAATAGCTAGGTCGCCTTGGTCCTTTTCTTTTCGCTCTATCAAAATCTAAATATGTTCATCGTCATCAACTATGTTGAAATCTCTAACTACATCTCTTGAGTCAACTCCCCGCACACAAAAACAGAGGGAAAAGGTTGTGGATAGGGTTTTGCCTTGGGTTAACCTCGATTTAGGAATTAACCTTGAAATTGAAATGATAATTGTAATGGAAATTGCAGAAAGATGCTTTCTTTTTGAGAGAAAGGCTAGATTTGTAAAGAAATGTTTGTAGTTAAAATGTATACCTTGATGAAGCTTGCTCGAATCCTCATGCAAGGGTTTTAGGATGTCTTGTAGAATGTCTTCATAGAAGGTCGATCATGGATGTCATCTTAAACTTGACCTCACTTCTTCTCCAATGTTTGATTACTTGCTCACTTGAATTGAATTTGCTAGAGTGTAATTGAGATCATTAGATGACTTAGGTTTCAAATGACAGGGGTAGACCTCCTTTTATACCTAACTGCCCAAAAACTATTTGAATTTTCAAAGTAGGACGACATGGGATCTAATTTTCTACTCAATTGATGTGACCGTTATGAGGACCAAATTTGGGTCTTGGTTAAGAGGACCAGGACACAGAATCAGGACTCAGCTTTGGCACATAGATAAGAGATAATGAAAATGTAAGTTTGTGGGATGGTGTGAGCAGAATCAAAACAGTCATCAAGCATCAAAAGATGAAGCACTAAGGTGAGGTCTAGATATAATTGTATGTGGATACAAATTACGATCTACATTTAGCGCCCCTTTAGCATGAGTATGAGACTACACCCATGCTCTTGGCAAAGTAGAAAGTCACATTGAAAAACTTTGACCAAGATATCAAATAGACAAGACACGCCAAGCCCTCATGGACTTTAGGATCTTACTACTCTAATATCAAAATAAAATGGACAACACATGAAAGAGAAAAAGAAAGCATGACTATACTGGCCTAGTAAGATTTGCTTACAATGAGTAATGGAAAATAAAATACCAAATTACAAAGCAAAAGGCTTAGTTTGCAAAGTAACTTGAGTATTTAAAACATGTCATTAGTGTGTGTATAAAGTATAACATTGAGCAAAGTGTATGTCCCCACGTTACAATGATTGCATACACCTTATTGGGAGCAATTGCTTTAAGGTAGCATGCATCCAAAAGACAATGATGTTACCACAATGAGATACCTACTATAAAGGACAACTCAAAGGATAATGGTCACAAAACATATAGTAAAAAGCACATAAGGGATCCACTAACTCTAGGTCAGTATGCATTTATGATAAATAATGTATATCAAGAGTAATTTTGTTGAATTAACCTCATTCTCCAAAGGCAATGGAACTACGAGCATAATGGAAGAAGAGCACAAAAGATAACTCTTTTTGAGTCAACATGGAAGAGACCAAAAGGAGATCTAAATGCTTTGCATCGTCCCCAAGTAGACAACACAAGATCACATTTACCAACAATAGCACATGTACGACGTAACATAGAGATGACATATATAGGAATTGAGATACAAATAGAGGAGTCACAGTGATTTTTGTTGATGATTTATTGCTTCAGTTGGATAAAATTAAATGTTAAATTGGCCTTAAGGCCTTCAACATTTAATTATATATATCATTATATTATTTATTATTATTATTGTTGAATTGATTAGATAATAATAATTATTACCATATTTAATTAATAACATTATTATGTAACTTTGTGTTTAATTAGTGTTTCGATACAGGTTTATCTAGCCACCTCTTCATGTTAAAGGGACACGGCCCTTAAGGAAGTTTGGAGATATATTAGTGTGTAGATAATTGTGATACACAGATTATTACATCTATGCGAATTCTAGATTGTTGTGTATGAAAACCTCTACACTTATATGCTACGTGAAGACCTTTGTGGTTATATGTTGCGATCAGGGTGATTAGCCTACCAAGTGTGATCGGGTAAAGGCTGCGAGAGAATTATATATGATGTGTGCAATATATATATCCTACAATACATATATATACTAAGTGCAATATATATAATGCAATATACATATTGCGAGAGCAAGAATAAATAAACAATTTATTTATTGAAGTTATCTAGCACATAAGAAATTAATTGATAACTTAAAGATATTGATATATATATTCAGATATTGCTCTGTATCTCTGTAGTTTTAATTCTGATCCATAAATTTAACATGGTATCAGAGCCAAGTTTCCTTCTATAAAGCCTAACCGCCTGAAGGAAGATCCGATTAAGATCATATTGATATCTCCTTGAAAGTTTGTATTTGAAAATGACGAATGGAATCAAATTTGAAGACACACTTGAAGGTGCCTCAAACTATGATTCATGGAAACTACGAATGATGTTGATACTAAGGAAGAATGAGTTAAAAACAATAATAGAGAATCCTTCTAAACCTGATAGAAAAGACGAACAGAGTCAGTGGGAAAAGAAGAATATTAAAGCAATGGAGTTATTAGTAGATGGAGTAAAGAGTCATCTACTACCTATCATTACAAGGTTAGATTCTGCATATGGTATGTTCAAATCCTTGAAAGCCATGTTTGAGATTAACAACACGAGCAGGACCCTCATACTTAAAAATCAACTTTCTAATATTAAAATGAGTAAAGAAGATACTATCACTTCATATTTTATGAGGATAACAAAATTAAGGAACCAACTCTCATCAATTGGTCACATTTATGATAATAAGGAGCTAACTATGATAACTCTAAATGGGCTCCCTATCTCATGGGAAAACTTTAGACAAGGAGTTAGTGCTCGATCCAAATTTCCCAAATTTGATAGACTAAAAGTTGACTGCATTCAAGAAGAGTGTAACCTAATATCAAGAGGAATCGTGAAACCCGTTGATGAAGATGTTCAAGTTCTAGTCTCTAGTTTGAAAAGGAAAAAGGACAAAAAGACATATGGTAATCGATCATTAAAGAAGCCTAGAGACTCCTCTAAAGTACAATGTTTCATATGTGATGAATATGGCCACATTGCAAGAACTTATCCTCTCAAACTTAAACTACAAGCGTCCCTTGCTAAAGTCAGAAATTCAGACGTATGTTCAGAAAAATATGTTCTCTAGAAGAAACTCAAGATACCTTGTGATTGAGAGGGAGCTTACTAATAAAGATTGAGCACTTATGAGGTAAAATTGTAAATATTGATTATTATTATTAATACTAGTAATTATTTTATGGGCCCTATGTAAATCATAAGGAAGTGACGACTTCCAAATGATTTCCACTTGTATTTTTTGAGGTTATTGGAAGGTGATGATCTTACAATAACTCAAGATTGTGGATAGAATCGCCGACTGAGGCAATCCACACAAGAGCTCATGGATAGAATCGTCGATTGAGGCAATCCATGTAAGAGCTTGTGGATAGAATCGTCAACAATGGCAATCCACACAAGAGCTCATGGATAGAATCGCCGACTGAGGCAATCCACGTAAGAGCTTGTGGATAGAATCGTCGACTGAGGCAATCCATGCAAGAGCTCATGGATAGAATTGCCGACTAAGGCAATCCATGTGAGAGAACATGGATAGAATCGCCGACTGAGGAAATCCACACAAGAGCTTGTGGATAGAATCGTCGACTGAGGCAATCCACACAAGAGCTTATGGATAGAATCGTCGACAGAGGCAATCCACTCAAGAGTTTGTGAATAGAATCTCCGACAGAGGCAATTCACATCTTGAAACTATGGTCCCGAGATAAACATCATACGATTTATGAATATTGCTCCTAATACCTTTTATCCTCCCTAGCTAAGAGGGAGTGTTGATGATTTATAGCTTCAGTCGGATAAAATTAAATGTTAAATTGGCCTTAAGGCCTTCAACATTTAATTATATATATCATTATGTTATTTATTATTATTATTATTGTTAAATTGATTAGATAATAATTATTATTACTATATTTAATTAATAACATTATTATGTAACTTCGTGTTTAGTTAGTGTTTCAATACAAGTTTATCTGGCCACCTCTTCATGTTAAAGGGACACGGCCCTTAAGGAAATCTGAAGATATATCAATGTGTAGATAATTGCGATACACAAATTATTACATTTGTGTGAATTCTAGACTATTGTGCATGAAGACCTTTGCACTTACATGCTACATGAAGACCTCTGTGGTTATATGCTGCGATCAGGGTGATTAGCCTGCCAAGTGTGATCGGGAAAAGGTTGCGAGAGAATTATATATGATGTGTGCAGTATATATATACTAAGTGCAATATATATACTGCAATATACATATTGTGAGAGCAAGAATAAATAATCAATTTATTTATTGAAGTTATCTAGCACATAAGAAATTAATTGATAACTTAAAGATATATATATATATATATATATATATATATTCAGATATTGCTCGGTATCTCTGTAGTTTTAATTATGATCCATAAATTTAACAATTTTGGCCTCTTTATTACCTTGCACTAACAGAGTAACAAGGGTCATCTAGAGAGAACCTAACATAACACAAAAATATATCAAGCAGCACATCATGGGGGAAGCACATTACGAAGATGCAAACACACAAAAGATAATCCATGACACAAATGAAGTTTATCAAGCAAATCATTTGCCTCCCAATCTTGCTTAACATCATCTATGGATGGTGGACAAGATGCAAGAGGAGCCACATTGAGCACAATAGATGGAGATACCACAAGTTCTAAACAAGGACCACGCTTTGATGATGAATCACTTTGTTTGTCACTAGGAGCCAGGGTTAATGCTTTTGAAAAATATGAAGATAACTCATGATTAATCTCAACAAGCTCACGCATATCATCAAAATCACTAGAATGAGCATTGTTAGAATGAACAACATTGTCATCATAACCATCTAAATTAATAAAAATAGGATCTTTCACACGAAAAGAAGTTGAACCATCATTTTTATTAAGCATTTTTTATTTAAGTGATTTGAGTTGAACTTCCCTAGGGTTAGGCAAAGGTTGGACAAATGGGACTAAGTCAAAATTTGGTGTCTTCAAGGAGGAAATGGTATGGGAAGCAAGCTCACGAGCCTTAGCATGAAGTCTTCATCGACATTATCTCAAACAATGATTTCTTTAAGTTTTAGTCGAGGCTTGCAAAGGTTGAGGATCAGGTAACATAGTCTTTTTTTCTTCCCTTGTAGGGGGAGGAACAAAAGAAACCCCAATAGGTTGACACATAAAATATGTCAAATGCTTTCCTTTGCAAGACGTAGGAGGTGGGACTGAGGCATATATAGGAGGAATAGAAGTATTAGGAAGGATACTATGTCAATTATGACGAGGAGAAATATCCATGGGTATAAGGTCTCTAGGTTTACTCAAGGTCATTGTCATCTCATATTTCCACTTTTGATCAGATAAGAAAAAGGATGACATTGCAAGGTTTTAAAGTCTCGGGTTGTTTAGGCCAAAAATAATCAAGAGTGAAATTTCCATACTTAGTTGTGGGTTAGTAAAGTCTATGATTAATCATTATGATAGTGTCATTATGAGGGAATGCAAAATATTTATGAATTGTAGAAGGGATAGCTTTCATGGAAGAGAGCCAAGGATGTCCCAACTTCACACGAAATTGATCTAATGTAGAAACAATAACAAAGGTGAAATTTAAGCACATAGTACCAACCTTAAGGAGAAGAGTGATAAAACTAATAGTAGGGCAAGAGAAACCATCATACACCTTAACCATAACATTAAATTTGACATATGTTACTTGATGCAATTGTTGAGTAAAAATTCGTTCTTTGGTAATCACATTCACCATACATACTGGATCAATGAGCACCCCTCATGAGAGTTTGTCTTTGATATTTGTAGTAATATATAATGGGTCATTGGGTGCAACGATAGCCTCACTAGGATCAAAGGTAGCATAGATATTTTGTAGGTAGAGGTTTATCAACAAGGTTCACAACATTATTAGATTCTACACCAAGGTCATTAGGATAGAATGCAAGAGGCTCAAACTCAACAACATTAGTAGAATGAGCAAACAGTGGATTGGTGAAGTTTTGGAGGTTTTGGTTAGGAGGAGATGCATACTTGTTCCATTTTTCATTCACACCAGCTACATATATAGTATTGTTATCGATAAATTCTTGAACCTTGTTCCTTAATTGGTGACATTTCTCAATATCATGACCAAGTTGACAACGATATTGACAAAATGATTTAGGGTCATGGGAAGCTGGATATCGTTTACAATGGTCAATTGGCTTGACAGGAGAAACTTGCAACACATTAGCATTCATCAACATCAAAATTATACTATGCAAAGACTCAAAAAGAGGAGTTAATTTTTTTTATAGTATTTAGACAAAGGCATGTGGTTGCCTCTTGGGTTGCCTCTTGAGTGTTGATGTTATTTATCTTGATGAAACTTTTGTTGGGTTTCGACTTCATAAACGATTGTCGAGAACTCTCATTATTATCAACCAAAGTCATCCAAGAGGATGATTCCAATTAACTCACTTGAAGTTGATAATTATGAAGCACTACACACAATTGTGTAAAAGAAGTAAACTCATAAAATAGAAGCTTATCTCTAATATCCTTTTGAAAATTAGTGATGTTTTTTTTTTAACATCGTGATCAAGCACAAGATATGTAATTTGTGAATGCAAATGTTTATATCTACTAATAAAATCAGTCACTTTTTCTTTAACTCCTTGCTTACAATGAATTAAATCAGTCAAAGTAATCTTAGGACCAACGTTATTTTGAAATTGTTGAATGAAAACATTAGCCAATTGTTGAAAATAAGTAATAGAATAAGGAAACAAAGAACAAAACCATTGCAAGGTTTTGTCTCTAAAGGTTATAGTAAACAAATTGGCCATAAGTCTTTGATCATGAGAAAAATCACCACACAAAGATTGAAATGTCTTCACATGAGTCAAGGGGTCATGTTTCCCATTGTAGAACTCCAGTTGAGGAATTTACATATGCTTAGGACGAATCGCATCGACAATGTCATCAAATAGTGGGCTTGCTACATCAAATATGGGAACATTGAACTTGGATTGAGTTGTGAAAGCCAATTGGTGTCGTAAGGATGTAACAATGTGAGCTAGGTTATTGATAGTTGCTTCGGTGAATGGATTGAAATTAGATATATTGGATTGGGATGGAGGAGTAACATTGTTGTAAGTAGTTGGAGGTTGAGAATAAGGAGGGGGAACATTATGGTGTTGGTATGGGAGATGCTTGTGACATGAATGAAGATTCACAAGAGGAGGTATGTAAGAATATTGATTAATAGGATTCCCCCATGACTAACAGGTGTAGGATTAAAATTTTGTGTGGGAGTAGTCATGATAGAAGATGTAAATGTAGGCACACTAGGTAAGGATGTAGGCATTGGAATGGAATGGTTAACTTTTCTAGTAGGTTGAGAATAACCAAGGACTTCAACACAACTTTTAATTGGAATAATATTAGAGTCAGCAATATGAGCAAGGCGACCCAACAAATTCATACCTATCTGATCACCTTTAACCATTTTTTTCAATCCTTCAATCAAGAGGATTGTCTCACTATTCGAGTCTTGTTGACCCATCCTTTGTTGAAGATTTTTAAACTCATTACCAATCTTTTCCAATTGGTCACTAGTAACCCTAGTCAACGATTCATCTACATCATGAGGAGAATGGGGATATGTGATGTCATTAGTTGGATTAGAAGAAACAAAAAAATGCACATGGAATAAGTTATCCAACCAAGGTTCCATATCCTTGGTATTTAAACCTTGGGAAGCCCTGAATCTATAAATTCTTCTCACTAGAATATCACATGTAGGACTAAGGGTAACAAAACTCATGCACAAAGGAAAGAAAATTAAACAAGATCAAACAATGCAATTTCTTTGTAAAATGACTGATTAACCAATGAATTAAACAATGTGAATTATGAATTTGAACTGGATGCATAAATCTGAACATGACATGTCATAACAATCGATGTGTGATGTGTTGTGCAGACGAAGAGACAACCAACCATTTACTCTTCAACTGTCTAGTGGCTGAAATTTGTTGGAACTGGTTCCTCACCCAGATAAATTGGTCCACGGCTAAGAACGAAATGGTCTTGGACTTTCTGCTATCCTGGCCAATCAGACAAAAGTCAAGGTGTAGTGACCTATGGATGGTCAGTCCATCAATGATTGTATGGCACATCTGGAAGGAAAGGAATAGAATAATCTTCAAAGAGAAATCACTATCAAATACTATGTTGACTGACAAAATAAAAGGTGCAATCGAGGAAGTGATAAATGGTAAGATACTAAAGGCTGGTCCTAAAAAATACAATAATTGGGACTGCAAAATTAAAAAGCATTGGTCTCTTAGAAGATTAGATAATTTTTCTCCCCCAAGAAGCCAGTTGACAGAAAATCTGTCAGATGGAAGGCTCCTCCTAAAGAGTGGACAAAACTCAGTTTTGATGGAGCTAGTAGAGGGAACCCAAGAGAATTTGGTATTGGTGTAATAATTTGTGATGAGCATGGTAAAATTATCAGTGGACTATATGAAGGAATTGGATCTACTACAAACAATGAAGCTGAGATCCGAGCTCTAGAGGTTGTACTACGACTCTGTATTCAACAGAAGATTACACAAGTCATCATCGAAGGGGACTCAAAGAATATAATAAATGGGGTGACCAAGTCAAAATTTCAGAACTAGAAACTCAAAAAGTGGTTGCCACTAATAAACAAACACCTCAAATCAATCAATAGCTATGAAATAACTCATGTGTATCGTGGAGGCAATCAAGTTGCAGACTTTTTGGCAAACCTCGGGATCGAAAGGAAAGAAGGTCTCGTCTCTTTCAATCATGTCTTGACCGCCAATGATATAACAAGGCAATGTGTGAAGGACTTTTGTATTTCCCCACGACAAGGAATTGGATAACAAATCTGCTTTAACTAGATTCACACCCGAGCTTGGGTTATAGGCGGCAGTGACATACACCTCTGAAATGCGCAGAAGAGTACGAATCTGGGTAAAAGAGGCAGAGTGCATACACTTTGATCACGAGTTCTAAAATTGACAGTAGATTGATTCATCACATGGATATGCCTTGGCCGACACAATTGGGAAGTACCGGATGCAGTTTGGGACACACCATCACTATGAGATTGCCCAAGTTCAGAGGAAGAATCTAGTGGATTTTGTGGAATGATGATAATTGGGAACCGGATCATGCTTATCTCCACAAATACTTGCCAGAAGAATGGTCTCTCATAATTGTCTATGATGTGGATGTAAATGTCTCATTTTGGAGATATTAGTTGTGTTAACTGTAGCAATGTGTTGGGAACACAACTTCGAAACTTATTTATCACTGAAGACTTAATTTATGATGTTATTCGGGGATTAATTAGCATCAGTCTCAATTTCGAATGGCACTAGTGTGATGCTACTATCCTGGAGGCGGCTCTTATGCCCCTGGTTGATGTCATAGATTTAGGGGAGCGTGTGGTGGAGCTTTTGGATGGCTTTGTGAAACCATTCATCACGGATTATATGGCTAAGGACATCCTAAGTCTCGAGGAGGGAATCAAAGTAAGCATACTAAAGGTTTATTTCCAGGTCGAGGAGTACTTGTCCTCAAAACTGGAGGATGCCCCTAAGGAAGCCGATGAGGATGTTGCAGAGGACAACAAAGGTTCCATGGATAGCGAAACCGGGAGGGTGATGCCATGGCAGAAAGTGTGGCTGGAGGAGCATGAGCGTCTGAAGGTATTTGGGGAGAACACATGGGAAGTGTTCTGGTGCACAGTATTCAATGGGAACATGGTGCCATTCATAAATTTGACTGAAGCTACGAAGTGGTGGCTTCTTGAGCAGTCCACCAATAATGTTATTAGCATTGGAGAATTTGCGGCAGTGATTTACCAAGAATTAAATAGAAATATGTAATTTGGCTCTGTTGTATGTGGACTTTTGCTCTCTTTTGTATGGTATGTCTGGTCATTTGAAAGATGCATCTAGCTGAGACAGTGTTGTTATGCTGGATGCTCGAAAACTTTATGTAATTTTCTTTTTAAAGTAATAAAAGGCGCTATCCCCATAATGATGGCACTTACTTAAAAAAAATCAAATCTAAAAATAAAATTAAACAATTATGCAAACCACACGGAAAATTCTAGAAGAATAATTTATGTTTTTTATGAAATTAACCTCTAAATTTATTCCATTTAATTGTAAATATGATCTATGAGTGCAAATTGGAATGTTGAAGTGCATACAAATTAGATCTAAGATAATAAATCTGAAATAAGCATGAAGTAAGTCAGATTCACCAAAATGTATTGGTGGGGGAAATTATAGCTTCAATAATTAAGATAATTAAACCACTAATCTTATCTAAAGAACTAATACATTGAAAGAGAGGTGAATCTAATATATCCAGCCACAATCCAATTAGGAAAAGGGTTGAAAATCTTATTAGATTCATTGGTTTTAGTTTGCCACCATCTTTTAGTTGAAATTGGATTTGAATTGTATGATTGAGGATGTGGGAATGGATATTTCAGATAAAAACAACAAAAATAGACTGCTACAGGTATTAGACAAAGTCCCATACGAGGATTTGAGCAGAAGAAGAGAATTATAACCTGTTATCGAAAGTTTGAGCTGATTTTTTGGGACCAAGTAGCTATGTCGCCCTAGTCCTTTAACTTTGATGCAGACAAGTAGGATATGTTTCAGATCAGGGAGATGTTATGGAATCACTCTCAGAAGCTCAAGTAGAATTTTTGAGACCGAGTAGCTAGGTCACCCTGGTCCTCCACTTTTCACTCCATCAAAATCTAAACCTATTCATTGTCGTCAACTATCAAAATTTCTAACTACAACTCCTAATTCAACTCACTGCACATAGAAAGAGAGGAAAAGGGTTGCGGATAGGGGTTTACCTTAGGTCAAACCCTAGTTTAACAATTAACCTTGAAATTGAAATGATAATTATAATATAATTTGTAGCAAGATGCTTTCCTTTTGAGGGACATGCTAGACCTATAATGAAATAATTATAATTGAAATGTTGTAGCATCGTAAATTGTCACTGGGCCAATTTATACCTCATGTTAGTGCCCCTACTTTAGTGTGTCCCCTCCTCATCACCTATCTAGGTTTGTTTTGTGTGCAATCTCCAGTTTTAATGCCATGAACACCCACTGATGGATTCCCTCGTGGGGTACCCTTCTCCTTGGGGCTTCATTTTGGTCTCTTTATAAGAAGAACCATAGAGCCCATCGCCATGGTCCCTCTTAGTGGGACCCAATTTTGAATTAGGGTAGGGGTCCCATCTCTCCGATGGGAATTCATCTCCGTGGCTCCGCATGATTGTTGGAGGTCAACCTGATCAATAATTTACCTAGATACCCCTATATCAAGACATTTGATCAACCTAATTTCATCAATTGTATCCAATCAAGCAATTGATTCCTTACATCCATGAGGCATTCATTATCAAGCATTTTCAAATATCTCCAAGGCTGCATATTCTTCATTCAACCAATATGGAGCAAAATTACATCATTCATATGCAAGCTTGTGTGTGTGATTAGGGTTTTGTCATGTTCGTTCCATTTCATGCAACATATGTAATTACATTCAAAGAACGAAGCATCACCATCAACAATTGCAAATCTGAGGTATATCTTTCCAGTATTTATTTCAATATTTGCATTTATTCATTCAAGGTTAATTCCTAAACTAGAGTTTGACTTAGGGAAACCCCTTTTGCCAACCATTTTCCCCTTTTCACTATGTATGGGAAAATGTACAAAGTTGTGTTTCGGAGGAACGACAAGATTCACAGAGACAAACAGGTTCCCTTTTGCAAAGTGAAAAGTTAGGAGGACCATGGCGACCACCACCACGCTCCCAACACTGTGTGTCAAATTTTGGGAAGTAGATCCAAATCATATTCCTTTGACCAGATTCAAGTTTGTGGCTCCGTGAGACAACTATAGCTCATTGTTTATGCATGATCTCTTTAATATCCACACATTTACCCTAATTCCAGCATCTTTATTAATTCAAATCAATTAAACTTTAAGGAGGAACGATCCCCATTCAAAAGAGCCTGGAATTCGATTAGAATCTTAATCCTATAGAGATTAGATCTATTAAATTCCTCTCCTCCTTATTGTAATGGTTAATTAAGCAAAAATTAGTGGTCTTACTACATCTAATGGTGAAACCCTTATTTTTCACCCATTACATTTTGGTGAACCCTACATTCTTACTCTTGCATTAATTTTGATTTTCATTTTTAGATATGATTTGTATGCACTTAAACATTCATTTTGTAATCATTTCTTAAACATATGTCTTATGCACTTTCATTAATGGTATTAATTAGGTCATATGCTTGCACTTAGTTGATCACATAATTACTTCATTTCTTAGACATTCAGTTTCTCTTCTTTCCTTGCATTTTTTCTTTCATTCCATTGTATAAAAAGGGACATTTTGAAATCTTTTTCATGCCAAAAAACAATTTGAGTCGTCGCCCCGAACCCCATTCCATGTCATCAATTTTACGATGAAACTATTAATTTCGATCTAATATTCTTGTCATTGATGTCAAAAGGATATGTACTAAAGGAAGGGATTTGTACCGAGATGGATCGACATAGCAGACAGATAGTGCGCAGGAGCAGACTATGCAAATGACTATCTTGGCTCTTTATCCTACATTGTAGATGTAGCAAAACTATTAGTTATTTATATAACCCAACGTGCAATTAGTAAGTGAGACATAACTCACATGGTTTTGCCGCTCAAATTGGAGTGTGCTTGGTGCAAGTCACATCAATGGGACATATTTTTTCGGTGAAAGTCAATTTTTGTCTTATCGATATGGCAATGTCACACCGATATGAAGTGTTGTGGGAGCTCATCAAGGATACATTGCTTTCTATGTGAGTTGATCTTAGTTTCTTCGATGCAAAGGTCTAATCGATCAAGAGCGTGGAGTGGGCATCAAGGTGACACGCTCCACAGGTTTGACAAGGGGCATCGATTGGAGATTGTGTTATCGATGAGAGACACAAACTCCTCCCTTTGATATGATGTTGTCACACCGATATAGTAAGTAATATGATGTGTGGGACCTACAAAGTTGATTTCAATAAGACAATTCCACTTCAATGAGACTTGTCTTAAGTCACATTAATCTTCTGATGTCTCGTTGATCTATTGCAAAAGTATATAGATTCAAAGTGTTGATGAAGGTTGAATGCATGTCGATGAGACATGATCTCATCAAAGAGAAACCTTTAAATGTCTCTCTGATATGCATTGAGAACTTGGCTAAGTGATAATGCATGTTAGCAAAACATTAACACCTCAACATGAGAATTTTCCAAGTCTCTTTGATGTGATATACAGATGAAGACCCAAGGAGATTGTTTAAGTTGTAATGTGATGTGGCGTGTGCAACTGCCACAGTGGTAAGGATGACAAATCTTTTTAGTCAAATTGTGATGATCAACAATCTAGATTTAAAGGATCTAAAGGAACTTGTTTTGGCACGATAACAGAGCATTATAGGAACTGGCACAAATTGAATTAGACAACTATCTATTGAACACAATTGGATAGACTGTAATGAGTTACAAAATGGGATGGATTCTATGTGTTGTGATGATAATAACAAAACACAAACCAACCGAATGAACGATCCTAATTTAAGCATAGAAAGATGTACAAATTATGTTGTATGATTGCGATGCAAACAACTTTTTATATGATCTTTGATGAGGTATAGTGAAATTGGGTCTTGGATGACTTTATGGAGGTGAATACAAAGCATACAAGTAGAATGTAAATTGATATAAATGTTGATGATGTTTTATCGAGAAGAAAGATCTAGAAGTTGTACAGAAGCAAAACAAAGTGTGAGTGGATATTGTTTCATCAAATTGAACAATGGAGAAGGGAGAGTTGTAGAGTTGAAAGGGTGTGAACCAAATTTTTGAAGAGACAAAACAAAATTACAGAGGTTCATTTTAATCCATTTTTTTGGCATTAAGTGTATTACATTAAGATTGTAGTTTTGTATGTTGATAAAGGGATTGGTGTCCCAAATTTTGAGTAAGTTATTGTGAGGGGTTGGTGCTCATTTGGAATGGTGTCCATAAAATGTGGTGGATTGGTGTATCCTGAAGCTTGGTTCCTTCAAATTAATTGTAATCAGTTGATAGATTTGTGAGATTGGATTTGGACAGTAGCTCCAAGCAACATTTTCTCACCAAGGTTTTTTTCCCATCTTGGGTTTTCCACATATATCCTAGTGTTGCATGTTGTGTTATTGATTTTTACATTCTTTTGCATTATATGGTTAACTACTTGTGAGTGTTGAAAAGTGTTTTTAGAAGTATTAAAGTGATACACTAATTCACCCCCCCTCCTTGTGACCCCCCCTTCTCAGTGTATCTATGTGTTCAACAATTGGTATCAAAGCTAGGTTCCTTGGTAAAAGCTTAACCGCTCAAGGTAGATCTTGGACTTGAACACATGGTTGGTAATGAAGAAGCTTCATCTAACAAGGTACCACTATTCAATAGAACAAACTATGATTTTTAGAAGATCAAAATGAAATCCTAAATTTCTTCTCTTGGATTTGATATTTGGCAGTTAGTTGTGACCAGGTGTACACTTCCTACCAATTCTCCATCTACTTGAGACCAGAAGAAGGAATACAAGAACAACGCAAAAGCAAAGAATATCATGTTGTGTGGAGTACCAAACTCAGAATTTGTCAAGCTAATGCATTGTAAAACCACAAAAGAGACTTGGGATAAACTTCAAAGTATCTATGAAGGTGATGACATTGTTAAGCAAGCAAAATTATAGACTTATAGAGCTCAGTTTGAGGGATAGAAGATGAAGGAAGAAGAACAAATTATGGAATATTTTCTCATAGTGGTTGAAGTTGTCGATGTTATCAGAGGATTTGGTGAAGAGGTTAAGGATGTTGTGATCATGAAGAAGGTGTTAAGATCTCTACCCTCCGGGTATGACTCAAAAGTAACTGCTATTGAAGAAGCTAAGGACCTACATAAATTTTTTATGGATGAATTGTTTGGATCTCTTTCTACATATGAAATTAGAATAGGAAAAGGTGATATATCAAAGAGAGAAGCTTCATTTTAAGGTTGTTGATGTGGAAGATTATGAGATTGACCATGAAGAGGCCAACTTTGTAAGGAGATTAAGAAGAGGATCAAGTGAGTACAAAGGAAAACTACCATTCAAATGTTTTGAATGTGGTAAAGTAGGACATTATGCATCCCAATGTAGAAACAAAAAGGAAAATGAAAATCGATAAAAATTATTAAGTACGAGAAAGGAAAGAACCAAAAGAGTCTATATTTCAAATAAGATAGTGGTACCTCAAATGCTAAAAATGATGCTGAAGATGCCACAGAACCTAGAAATGAAGATTATTTATTCATGGCAGTTGTTGAGATAGAGACTAAAAAGAACGATCTAATGAATCAATTAGATCTGATGAAGAAGAAGTTGAGGTCGATTTGGAAGGAGAGCTCATTTCTACCTTGAATGAACTAGACCATGTAAGAGCGACTAATAATAAAAAAAAGATTGAGAAATATAAAGCACTAATCATCAGTCTCATAACTAAATTTGAAGAAGTGAAGAAGATAGAGGATGCTTTGATAGAAAAATTGCAGGCCAAAGAAAAAGAATGTGAGCTACCTAAGGCTAGGATAGTATATCTAAGGAAATATGATAAAAGCACTGAAGCCTTGGATAACATAAGTAAACAACGAAAATCTAATATCTTGGTTGAGATAGGTTGTGAGAAGGGGCAGTGTTCTAACAACATTGTGACAGATAAGAAGAAAAGCAAAGACAAAATCAATGATGTCCTTATAAAATCTCAAGATAAAAGGAAAGATGAAGAGAAGATCCAATCAGTTGCAAAAAAGAAGGATATGACAATGGACAAGAAATTTGAAAACAAGGAAACTGAGGGATTCCTTGATGTTATCGGTAAGAAGAGAAGATCCACAAGATCACCTCCTATCGGGCAACAAAAATAATTCAAGCTCAATCACTCTTTTCCTGGCTACCGTTTCTCTTGTAGTAAGTTTGGTCATAAGGCAATAGATTGTAGACTTAACATGAGAAGAAATACTTTCACGAGTAAAAATCCATTTGCACCTCTTACTGATTTCACTATAGTATGTTTCAAATGTAACAACCTTGGTCATATAGCAAAATTTTGTAGAAGTGGTGTTTTCATGCTTGAAATCACCAATCTAATATGGTTAATCGGGAAATAAGGATGATCACAAATCCTTAACTAATTAAACAAAATCAAACATAAACCAATAGAATAAATGTAAATATGAAGGAACTAGACAATTAAATAATTGAAAAACCCTCTCAATCACATTGTAGCTTCCATTGTTTTTCTTCGAAATTGTGATGGTGGCTCTAAGGTATTGCACTGAAATTTCTGCATAGATTGGCAATTGCTTTGAAAAGTGTGATCTTGTGATTCTAGATTGATTTGTGAAAATGATATTGTTTATATAAATTTTTATGTGAGAGGGGGAGGGATTTTGAACTCAAGTCTCGACTAGGAGTGAACTAATTTAGATTAATCAATTAACATAGTTGATTGATTTGTTAACTCAGATTGATTGACTTGTCAATTAGGTTGATTGGCTATATGACTCAATTGATTAGTCAGTTGACTGAGTTGATTGAATAGAAGATTGAGTTGATTTGAGAGGTAAGTGGATTGATTGATTAGTCATAAAAGGTGATTTAGAGTGAAAAGGGGTGATTGGAGAGTTAACTGATTTAATCAATTAGTTATGATTTTCAACATGTGTTGTAGGATTTTGAAGTTGAATTTGATTTTTCAATTTGCATTTGAATTTAGATTTTCGAATGCTAAAATGCACATGAGATTAACTGAAATTTATTGAAATTTAGATTCGGTGAAATGTTAATTTGATGATTTGGAATTAGATGAAATTAATTGAAATCCACATTTGGGGAATTGTAAATTTGAGAGAAATGAAATTAGATGGAATTATTTGAAATTCGAATTTGGGGAATTGGAGGAATAAAGTTAATCAATTAAATAATTTAAATGAAATTATCTAAACATTGGAAACAAGATTAATTAAATAATAAAGATTATTTAATTAAGGAAATTAATCGTAATTAATTAAATAAATGATATTTAATTAATATTTGAGAAAGGTGTTTGATTGATTAATTAATTAAAGAATAGAAATTGGATTATTAATAGCATTGAATAAGCTGATTGAGTTAGTTTGGAAGAATAATTAGCTTAATTAAATAATTAAATAATTACTTAATTAATTAGGATGAATAATTAGTGCATGATGAAAAGGACATTTTTTCAGTGTCTACATTTGCCCCTCTCTGACACAATGTCGAGACGACATTGTTTCAAAGAAAATGAAAAAAAAACTGCCTCAGTGACGCTTATAATGTAAATATGCCCCCTCCTAAAAAGTGGTCAAAAAATTATGAAACAAACCATTTTTTCGATATCGTCGTAGTGAGCAACCGTGTGAAGTTTCGTGTGATTTTGAGCTTGTTTGACTATGTTACAAATGTGTTGAAGTTCAGGGGGACCGCGACCATTGGAGAGGTAAAAACCCTAATTGTGAGCTATAAATAGCGATTATGCCCTTTAATTAGCTCATTTGCATACATTTGATTTTGTGTTCTTCTTGATTTCAGTGTATCCTTTGACTTTCAAGCATGATGGCGGGCCACAGAGTGAGATTGCACTTGTTTGATCGAGTGTGTTCATATCAAAGATCGCCCGACACTAGAGGACCAGTAAGTTTTCCAAAAACTTTGCTCATTTATGCTTGTTTTTCCAAAAAAAATACGTTTTCGTCAGAGAAATTTTTTGTATTGAATGCGCAATTGACTGTCATTATGTTCGCAGTTGATTATACTTATGCGCAATTAACTTTAGTAATTTACACTTGTTAATTTGGCTCGCAAATCATGTTTTGTAATATGCATTTACGTTTAGTAATTCACACTTGCTCTTGATGATGCACAATTGATGTTAATGGTGCACAATTGATTTTATTGATGTGCATTTGCATTATCAGTTCGCATTTGACTGTAGTCATTGTATCTGATTCGCAATTGATATTTTTTGTGTATTTTTCAAAATTAATGAGTTAATTTTTGTCATGCAAATATAGTTGTGGAGGGGAAAAAGCAAGACCGGGTGACTAGGACCTAATCCCACTTTTGCCAACACATTGAGAATATGAAAGAGCCTAGGGAGATAGCTCACTTTGGCTACTTCTTGTGAGAAAGAGAGAGCCGAGGATTTTCTCTTAGGGTTTCTATTCCTCTTGTTGTATATGAAGAGAAGATGTAAAAAATAGGGTGTGATTGATCAACTAGACTAGGAGATGAAACTTGCAGATCTGAAACTGAGATACAAAAAGTAGAGAAGGGGGAGGAATTTGAATGTGTACCCGGTGTTAAAAATGAGCCAAACTGACCTGGATAGGGATGCCATGCTCTGGTCCTATTCTGTCTGACTGAGAGTTGCAACTAAGAGACTGGAATCTAAAGGTTCTAAGCTTCCATCTTGCTGAAAATCACCTGAAAGTGGGGGGACCAAGGTGCCAGGCCCTTGTCCCTAATGATTTTGGGGCAGATCTGAGGGTTTAGGATAGTCCTTGTGCCTTTCAGTGGTCTTGAGAGACTTCTGGGACCTGTACTTGCACCTACAACTGAAAATAGGGTTTTGGGGTGGCTATATGGGGTTTTGCCTTAGTCAAACCCCTGTTTTTATGATTTCCACCTCAACAAATAGCCTATTTGTATAGTAAAATAATGTGTGGAGGAATCTTGTATGTGTGCAAGACCCTAAAATGAGAAAGATAAGAGACTAGAGCTACCCTACGCTTTGAAGAGTAAACTCTAAATGTATGTAAATGTAAATGAGATTTCTAAATCAAATATTCTAAATGATCTAAAACATGAATGCAAATGTGAAAATGAGTGTAAAGAAGCTCAAACAAAGACATGAAAATAACATGAAACCATACCAATCCCCATGGGAGAGATATAAGCCACTTGATATCCTATTTATTCTGCAATATCTTCAAGGCTCCTAATTGATGATGAATACTTGATGGATACTTGATGAATGCTTGATGAATGTTGTTGAAGACTCCACATAAGCTTCTCTTTCACTACATAGAAGGCTCCTTGTGATCGCTTAGCCAAAAGATTCTTTTTTGTAGATGCCTTCAAATGAAGAAAGAGAGCTCTTATGTATGAAACTTTAGATCTTAATTTCATCTTTAGGTCGACCTAGGATTTGAATTTCCTGCCATTTTCTTGGGGTTAAGCATAATAATATCATAAAATTATGCTCTCGAAATTTCAGAAAAAATGTCGAGGACCATGTGCAACTTGCACCCGGTCTGACCAACCTTTCACCAAATTTTCAAGGCCGTTAGATATGATGATATTAGAGCTAATCCCAAAGTTACAACTGATTTCGAGATGTTTTGATATGCGAAATCAGGCCTTAAAGGTCGAAATAAGACATAATTAGGGTTTATGATTTAATGATTTATTGGAGGAATAAAATTAAAAAGGGGCATACTTAGGGTAAAGGCCCCAATTTTTTGATGTGGGGAGTGATGAAATGTGACTTTAGATTTAATTTAATTAATTAATTAAATGCTTAAAGAGAAATTACAATGCAAGATGCAAACACACTAAGGCGGGTTCTAAACTAAGCGTAGAATTGTACCACCCTAGCAAGGGTGTACAATTTACAACACTACATTTAGCCCCCACTTTAGCGTTCATATGAAACTACGTGCATATGCAAGCTAAAGTAAATAAAATTAAACATTCATGAAAAAGGATATATCCACAAGTTGTTGGATGAAGCCCCCATCAGTATCTGTAGTACACAGTTAGGAACCACACCCTACAAAAACACATGTTAGATAAAATCACAAAATCATCTAAATGCTTACTAAGGGAGGTGATGAAAATTCAAGGGTAGCTATATGCCCCCCTATTTCGACTTGCTAATTTAGTGAGTTGAAACAGGGTATCATGTTTACCACATCGAATTGTGAAAGAAGATTGATGGCAAATGCTCACAATAAGATTTGATACAAGATCAAAAACTAATGGAGAATCATTTGGTAAGAAAGAGGACTAAACCTCAATTCCAACACAACAAAGAGTGTGAGGATTTGAGAGCTTTCTAACACAAGATGAAAGAATTAAATGGAAACAAATGCAAGAAATATAATCCAATAATGCAACTCCATAAAGGAAATTGGAAAAGAATGGAGGATTCAAGTGACATCAAAGAGATTGTTTATAGCAACATTCTTCTAAAAGAAGGCAAGATATCCTCATCAAGTACATGCACGTTCACAAAATAGAAGGGTTTATTATAAAAGATACTACTCAATGAAGAAAATAAATTGATGAATGATCAAATACTTCCAACACCAAGGAGGAGGTCCCAATTAAGGATATGTACTTAAGATCCCCATTAGGGATACTTGTTCCAATATGAGAGAAAGAATTCAAATATGAATAAACCTCTACAATCAACAAGAAATCCTTATAGAAGACACTACTTCACAAAGGGGAAATTTTAATCTTAAGGAGGAGAGATGTTTGAAATCACTCTTGCCCCCCATATATAGGGAGAAGAGATGAGATAGAAATAGGCTATTATGTTGCTTCCAAAAGTATGATTGAATGTGAAATTGTACCATCGTGAATGAAAATGAGCCCCCAGTAAGTGTGCTACCATTGTCACATAATGATGAACAACATAATAGCCATTAATGTTATTTAAAGATGTGATAGATTGAATGAGGTGTTTGAATGTGACATGTTAAATGCTCTACTATAAGTGAGATTAAAAACATGTATAAGATTATGAATGCTAAAAAGTATTTAGAAAGAGAGAAGTTTATAGGAGAAGAATAGGCCACTAAGTCATACTTTTCTTGCACACAAGAAATCTTAGGAGAGGGATAAGTGTAATTCATCAGAGCTTTATTCCTAGAAAAAGGGATTTTAAAATAAGTAAAAGATAAAGTCTCATAAGTGGGATTAGAAATCTCTTGAGGAGATTCATAAAGAGATTTGTTCATCACCAAGATTTCCTTATGACGGGGATGAGTGTTGAAAGAAGTAAAAGATGATTTAATTGAGGTGAGATCATCATCACTACTAAATATAGCATTCACATTGAGAGATGATCTTTTAGATGCTTTGGTGGGCTTAGAGGGATTATATTCAAGTCCAAATGAAGCTTCATGTGTGTTATGTTCTAAAGGAACTTTAATTCCTTGTTCATTTGCGCCACAACCATTGTCATTATAGCCACTCTTAGCTAAAATGTGAAAACCAGGACCATAAAGGGATGCCAAATCAGAAAGAGATGGTTGCGCCTCATAGGTCTCAGTTTTATATGAATTAGAGGAAGGATTTGAAGAATTATTTGAATTAGAAGTAGCCACAAAGTTGTTACTTAGTTGTTTAGACAAAGTGGGTTGCTCTTTAGGTTCCTCCTTAGATTTCTCCTTCCCAATCTTATATTCTTTCCAAGATACCCTATACTCTCCTATAAAAGTAGGGTTAAAGTCTAAAGATCCCCAATCATCATCTGAGAGCACTCCTTCGGGAGAAAATATATCTTTGGGAGGAGATTCTGATTGAGTAGAAGAATCAAGAGTGCTAGAAGGAATAAGATTATTAAAGGAAATATATGTATTTGAAGAAGTAGGAGTATTGGGAGAAGAATGGGAAGTAGTCAAACAATAATATCCAGCTTTTAATGGAGCTTGAAGATTGGTATCAACTAACAAGTTGTATGTTTTATTGTTATAAATGAACTTGACTTGCCTATGCAAATTTGAGGGGACAATTTGCATGCTATGAATCTAGGGTCTCCCTAATAGAAGGTTATATGTCAAATTACCATCCATGACATGAATAGGTGTCGATAAAGTAACATGATCTACCTTAACAAGAAAGGTTATGATACCTAGAGATTCTTTAGCAACATTATCAAAGCCTCAAATAGAAATAGAAGCAGGTTCGATGAGAGAACAATCCACATTAATCTTATCCAATAAGTCCACACTGCAAAAATTAAGGTCAAATCCATTGTCCACAAGGGTTCATCTTATAAAATTATTGTTGATAATAACCACAATCATAAGAGGATCATATTGATGTTGGATTTCATGAGAAGGTAACTTGTCTTGTGTGAATGCAATTTGAGCTTTGGGTTTGTTTGTAGGATCAATCAAAGAAGCCATGTTATTAGGTGTCATTGCAAGTGGGACATCTAAGTTTTTTAAAGCATCTTGTAACATCCCATGATAAGCAAGTGAAGTTTGAACCAAATCCCAGATAGAAATCTTGGTAGGAGTAGCTTTAAGTTGTTCAATGAGATCATACTCCTCACTAAGAGTCTATGATATATGAGGTGCTCGTGGAAGAGTAGGTTGAGAGGGAGGAAGTGAAGTTGGGGTAACTGGAAGATGATTAGGTTGCCTATTATTTCTTGTGTTGTGGGTATGAGCAACCACATGAGAACTCTCTTTAGTGATTTTCTTAGTATACTCATAAGGGCTCTTAGTAGGATAACCTCCTTGCACAGTAATAACAGGTTTCTTAGAAGTGCAAAAAGAATCATTAGCATAACCACCTTGAACCACTAAGATAGGCTTACATTGAGAAGTTTGAGAAGGACAAGCACCTTGAACTATGAAGAGGGGTTTATTATGTGTTTCATTCACATGTATCAAATTGATTGATGATGGTTTAGTAATATCAAAGGTGTCCTTATGAATTTTAGAAGAAGAGTGGACAATATTGTTGGAAGAATTGTTGATAGTCTCTTCTTGCACTAAAATGTTATCATGGATAAGATCAATTTTAGGAGGTGTACTAGGAGTAGGCATTGATGTCTTAGAAGGAAGAATATTACTAGGAAAGTTCATATCATCCTTAATCATCAAAGGATATACACGGGGAATAGAATCTTTAGGAGAAGGATAAACATTACTCTCTAAAGTTTCACCTTTGAGAGGGAGACCTTTGAAAGAGACGTTAACAATCTCTTCTTGAACTAAGGTATCCTTATGAGTAGAACCTAGTTGGGGAGAAGGACATTCCTTACCTTTAGAGGAAAAATTATTGAGATTCATAGAAGGTGAGATGCTATCAAGGGGGTTACTCTCATAGGGTAAACAATAATCAACACCTTCTTATAATGGTTCATCCAAAATAGTTAGGTCTTTGAGAAAAGTATTATAAATATCTTGCACCAAGATGTCCTTATTAGTATTGCCAATTTTGGGAGAAGGGATAACATTGATCATTAATTCTTCATCCTTAGGAGGGAGAGCATTACTACATGTGTTTAAATCATCCTCTTTCCTCAAAATGTGTTCAATAATATGTTTAGGGGGGAGAGAACTAAGGAAATTGATTATGATTTCATCTTTTTTGTCTAAGGCAACTTTATGGGTAGGACAAGCTTCGGTGCAAGGGGAAGCATTTCTCATTAATGCATCATCTCTAGTGGGAATTTTGTTGAAGTCAAAAGAGGAAATTCCATCACTAGGAAAAGTAGGGATAATACCATATTCTTGCACAAAATGATCTTCATGAGGGGAGTATTCTTTAGGAGGGAGATGAACATCTTTCTCCAAAGATTCATGCTTAGGAAGGGGATCTTTGAAAGAAGTGCTCATAACCTCTTGTTGCACTAACATGCCCCCATTAGTAAGACCAAATTTAGGAGAAGATAAGTCAATATCCATCAATACCTTTTCACTTAGAGAGGAATCATGTAAAGAAGGTAAACTAACACTAACAAAAGTGTTTATGATATCATCCTCTTTTTGTAAGATAGCTAGATGGGAATGACACATTTTAGGAGAATTGTCAAGATCACTCTTCAAATCTTCATCCTTAGAGCATGGGAGAGTTTTGAAGGGGTTGTTAACAACTCTTTTAGGCACTAAAATTTTGTCATAGGTAGGAGGAGTTTCTTTAAGAGGGGGAAAAATTGAAGTAAGGGAAGCTAACCCATTATCACATTTATGAAATGAATGCATCATGACAACAATTTTCCTCTTTCAAATGATAACATATGCAAAATAGAAGGAAATGTTCAATTTTAACCAATGAAAGCACTCTAAATGTTGATTTGTAAAATAAAATTTATGAGTGAAATGTGTTCCTAAATCAGATCTGAAATTAATGATCCAAATTAAGCTAGCCACAAGTTCAATTTGAATTGAAAAAATTAGGGTTTTCACAAAATTGACCTCTATTTTTTTTTTAATTTGCAAGGAATTGAAACTTGTAAATATAAATTTGAATTTGAAATATAAAAAACACTCAGATATGAGAACATAAATCAGAACTAAAGAAGATTGGATTCACGTCGGGCTCACCAAAATGTGGAGGGGAAAAAGCGAGACCGGGTGACTAGGACCTAATCCCACTTTTGGCAACACATCGGGAATACGAAAGAGCCTAGGGAGATATCTCACTTTAGCTACTTCTTGTGAGAAATAGAGAGCCAAGTATTATCTCTTAGGGTTTCTATTCCTCTTGTTGTATATACAATGAAGATGTGAAAAATAGGGTGTGATTGATCAACTAGACTAGGAGATGAACAATGAAGCATATATGAACTAAAATTACAAAAACTTGCAAATCTGAAACTGAGATATTGAAAGCAGAGTAAGGGGAGGAATTTGAATGTGTACCTAGTGTTGAAAAATTAGCCAAACTGACTCGGACAGGGATGCCACGCTCTGGTCCTGTTCTATCTGACAAAGAGCTGCAACTAAGAGACTACAATCTGAATGTTCTGAGCTTCTACCCTGTTGAAAATCACCTAAAAGTGGGGGGACTAGGGAACCACGCCCCTGTCCCTAATTATTTTGGGGCAAATTTGAGGGTTTAGGATAATCCTTGTGCCTTTTAGTGGTCTTGAGAGAAAATAGGGACCTGTACCTACACCTGCAACTGAAAATAGGGTTTTGGGGTGGCTATATGGGGGTTTGTCTTAGTCAAACCCCTATTTTGGTGATTTCCACCTCAACAAATAGTCGATTTGTATAATAAAATAGTGTGTGCAGGAATCTTGTGTGTGTGCAAGACCCTAAAATGAGAAAGATAAGAAACTAGAGCTACCCTACGCTTTGGAGAGTAAACCGTAAATTTATGTAAATGTAAATGTAATTAAGAATTCTCTAAATCAAATGTGCTAAATAATCTAAAGCATGAATGTAAATGTGAAAATTAGTGTAAAGAAGCTCATACAAAGACATGAAAATAACATGAAACCATACCAATCCCCAAGGGAGAGATATAAGTCACTTGATCTCCTATTTATTCTTCAATGTCTTCAAGGCTCCTAATGGATGATGAATACTTGATGAGTTTTGTTGAAGACTCCACATAAGCTTCTCTTTTACTACATAGAAGGCTCCTTATGATCACTTAGCCAAAAACTTCCTTTTCGTAGATGATTTCAAATGAAGAAAGAGAGCTCTTATGTATGAAACCCTAGATCTTAATTTCGTCTTTAGGTCGACTTAGGATTTGAATTTACTGCCAATTTCTTGGGGTTAAGCATTATAATATCATAAAATTATTCTCCCAAAATTTTAGGAAAAATGTCGGGGTCCGGTCAACTTTTCACCAAATTTTCAGGGCCGTTAGATATGATGATAGTAGAGCCAATCCCAAAGTTACAGTTTATTTTGAGATGTTTTGATATGCGAAATCAGGCCTTAAAGGTTTAAATAAGACATAATTAAGGTTTATGATTTAATGATTTATTGGATGAATAAAATAAAAAGGGGCACACTTAGGGTAAAGGGCCCAATTTTATGATGTGGGGAGTGATGAAATATGAATATAGATTTAATTAAATTAATTGATTAAACTCTTAAAATGAAATTACAATGCAAGATGCAAACACACTAAGGTAGGTGCTAAACTAAGCATAGAATTGTACCACCCTAGCAAGGGTGTACAATCTACGATGCTACAATAGTATCTGATATTTTTCATGCGTTTCATCTTGTAGGCACATTACCTTGTCTTGGTTGGTAGGCAGACGAGGTCAGATGGTTTTGAGTGTCGCTACAAGATTATTGATGAGGAAACTGCCTTGATCATACATTTAGGTTTATATCACACATTGCACTTGCTAGAGGTTACGACCAATAGGGCCATGATTACTTTAGTTGAGCGATGGCATTCTGAGACTTGTTTGTTTCGCTTACCTACTGGTGAGGCATCAGTCACATTGGATGATTTGTGGTGCATTCTACATATTCCTATTTATGTCGCCCGAGTTAATTTTGATCGTGATGATGGTGTTGCTGGACTGTGTGATTTGTTCGAGTGCTCAGAGGAGGATTTATCCATATGGGGTTGATATCAAATCCCATGGGATGATCTTGATTATGATGACCATACTGTTTTTATGTGCATAGTTGTTACTGGCTTACTTATTCTTGATCGACGGATACATGGTTTCGTTGTCGGATGGGGTAGAATCATCTGAGACATAATTATTGATATACATGTTTTTGCTTGGGGTTCATGCTTATTAGCTACTTTATATCACTAGATGCATTGTATTGTATATTTAGAGCATAAATCCATTGGTTTGTGGCATCACTTTGCTTCGAGTATGGGCTTGGGAGCATATGGCTATCTTTCATTTGATGGTTCATGTTGATCTTGCTGATGAGAAGCCATATGCCTATAGATACACGACTGACATTAGACATAGGGCATCAAGGAACACCCTTTACTAGAGGCATCAGATTGATATACTAGAATATTTTTATTAGAGACTGTATCTTGATTGTCACGGTTGGGCTGATGATGCACAACATTTACCTTATTGCAGGCAACATTATCTCATTGGTCAAGATGTTGGTAGACACAGGGTTATTGACATCCATCTGCTTGGTCGGGTACTCCGTCAGTTTGGGGAGGTACAAGGTGTGCTAGATGTGACAACTTACTTTGCTTGGATTACACGAGAGATCGAGGATTGGGGGGCTTACGTACAACCTCATGTTGCTATTGCAGAGTTTGATTCTCTTTGGTCGTTACAGTGGGGTTGGTCAATTGAAGTTGCAGATCCTAGTGCCACACCGCAATTTGACGCTTGGTGGGTACATCATATACCAGTACCTTTGACAGATCCTACCATTCCTATCTTTCCTTAAAAGATCCAACACAGGGAGGGAGAGGGAGAGGGAGAGATGGTGGAGTATGAAATTTGTTTGATAGCAACAGTAATAGCAGTAGAGGTAGAGTGAGAGGATAGTGAGGGTGATGTAGACATCGATGGAGACACTAAGCCTATGAGCAGATCTGACCGAGATGGGAGTGAGAATGATGATTCTAAGACAAGATCATCTAGCAGTGGAGGGAGTGATAGTGGGGATGGTGGCGGGAAAGACATTGAGATGCCCCATGTTGGATATGTGCCAGTTACAGAGGGAGGTGGCAATGAGGAGGGTGAGGACGAGCAGGTTTTGAGAGCTCAGATTAGGAGCTTAATGGATCTAGTTGTCACATTGTGACAACTTCAGATGGATGATAGGGAGCACTTCTTCAAGGCGTATGGTGCTTTAGAGGCAGAGAGATCAGATTGTGGGAGAGAGGGATAGGGCTATTGTAGATAGAGCTCATCTCCAACGAGAGCGAGATGATGCAGTGTAGAGGGAATAGGTGGTCATGGATGCGTATGATCAATTGTTTGGCCCAGGGACTGATGAGTGAAGATAGTCAGATAGATTCTTCACTACAGCTCAGGAGGCTATATATTACAGACAGACATATGAGAGAGACATTCCTGAGGATCAGAGGGGGCCTAGCTATCAAGCTTATAGATCTCGGAGTGGATCTAGTAGGGACACGAGTCAATGAATGAGCAATGAAGGCATGATGGGTCCTCCTAGGGCATCATCGGGTCATCTTGGGGTAGGATCGAGCTGAGAGGATCCACCTGGGGATATGGGCAGTGCCAGTTGACACACTTTGTCTTGTATTTGATATGATGTATTATGATACTTTTTTAGATATATATGATATGCATCTTGGTGGTGTTCTACATGCCTTGTGTTATTTCTATGATGTATGGTTCTATATGATGTGTATATTTGATGTGTTATGTGTGTTTGATGCATTTTATGATTCTAGTGTATTCTATCTTATGCAATGTGATGATATGGTTGTGCAACTAATGCTTCTATGTGATAATGAGTCTAAAATGATTTGATATTTATCTAAATGAAACTAATGTAATGAAATCTAGATACATAGTAATGCAAGTGAATCTAAGTAACATCTATTTAAGTGATAATGCAATCTAACCAATAGCAAATGATATTAAACTGATATGCAACCTATATGAATGTTTTTATTGTGACAAAATACATTGTTGATTGTGCCTCTTGATTTTGAAGAAGTGTTAGTAAGAAAGATAGATTTGGAAAAGATGATGAAGAGATAGGAGAAAATGAAGAATCAAATGTGTTAACTTGGAAGAAAAATTGATATGATATGATAGGAATGATAGTGATAAGTACTCTTCTTTGCCTTATTCAGAGTGCAACATGTTATCATCATTGAGCCTTATTATGTAACAATGAATCTTAGTACACCAAGGTATAAGGAACCAGGATGTATAGATATCACACAACAAGAAACAAACATGTAGCAGAAAAGGAATGAACCCTTCATCTTGGGAATTATGCTAGGGGTCGAGGTATGTGTGGCATTGACATGTTGAATGCTCCTATCACAGACACCCACTAGAGAAATTTCCCCATAAATTCATTAGTTCACACCACAAAATAGCAAACAAAGTAAAGGATCATGCCCGTCATGGCTCCTCTAGTCACTTTTGGAGATCCTTGAGTAGCATAGAAACATGATCTTCTCCAATTGATAAAAGATAAAACCAAACTAGATAAAACTCAACAACAAAACTGACTGTGCCTTTGCTTTGATTTATTTGATGTGATGGTTGATAATGTCTGGTTTCAGATGTTTTGGACCTTGTTTAAGACTGATCTTTCTAGTTTTGAGTGTATCTGATTCTATCTAAGACATGATAATGATCACGTTGATGTGGATATCAAGAATTGACAATACTTGATCAGGTTGGTTGCAGATGTTTGATAAGATAGTTATATCCTTTGTTGAACTTCATACAAAGTGTTTGTTGGATATCTTCCAAGGTATTTGTTTCTCATGAGACATTTTATTGCAAGTTTTGGTTGATTTTTTATTTTGAGTTTTGCGATGTTTAGGGTTTTGTGGATCATTTTCGAATGTTTTTGTTTGATTTTGTTGTTTTCTGATTTTTTAAGTTTTGTCAAGATGAAACATGAACTACCATCAATTGATAAAGATAAGGCTAACTAGGACAAAATCCAACAACCATATTGATCTATGTCATTGTTTTGATTGCTCGATGATCAATAAGAATGTCCGGTTTCAAAGAGCGAGTGCCCCATATAAGACCAGTCTGTTTGGTTTCGAGTGTACCCTTCCTTGTATAAGACATGTTGATAGATTTTGATCGTTGGATTGATTAACAAGGCATGTGATCAGTTCGATTGTAGACTTTGAGAGTTTACCTGTTGTTGATATGATTTGATGGATGGCCGGTGCTTTCTTGCTTTGATTTTCAAATTTGTTTTTTGATTTTCGATTTTTATGGGTTTTTTTCAAGACATTTTGTGATTTTTTATTTTTTTCAGGATATTTTTCGATGTTTTGGATTTTTTTATGCTTTGCAAATGTTTTTGTATTTTTGGTTTTTTTTTATTTGTTTGGATTTTGATTTTTCGATGTTTTTTATGGTATTTAAGGACTTTTTCTAATTTTTAGGATTTTTTTTAGTTATGCCCCAAGTACGCAAGCTTGTTATGATATGATGACTAACAAAATGCTTATGAAGACAATGAAATTTTGATATGAGTTATGCTAATGAAGATGCAGTTCATATTCAAACAAGGATGATTATGTGCGTCTTTCATTCTAAAAAGTACTAATTGGATTAAAGGTGCAAAATGTTTCAGATATAGGAGTTCAATCCGTTCTCAAAAGACCTTAGACCATCCAACCTAACACACTATGTAACCAAGATTAGTGAATGGGGGTGAAGAAAAATTCTCCATCATTTCTTGAAACTTTGATCTTCTTTTCCCCATGTGTGTACAATTGAGTTTATTCTGACTCTTATAACCATCAAAGACCCTTGGAATCCTATGTGGCTAGCTACGTGAATTATCCAGTCTCCAAAAGCAACTTGGATAGAGCCTCACTGCCAGCAATCTTTTAGGGCTTCGACAAGGTTATACACTGTAATCTCTCGAATATTGCTCCATTGCCAGCAGGTGTCCATAGCCTTGATGGAGTTATTTGCATGTTCTCTTAGTCAAGCTTTGTTGCACATTTTTGCATGATATTTTGATATTGATTTTGGCATGCCATTTTTATTTTATTTTTAAATTTTCTTGCCTTGACTTGTAAGTAATGAAACGTACTTGGGTATGACAATCACAACGGAGCTGAAGTAGAATTTAGGATTTTCCACTAGCCACATGACCAACTAGGTATCTATAATGACTCAGAGCTATTGATTAATGTGTGAGATATAGCAATTGATAGATTTTAGGTAACAAGGATCAATAGTGAAACTTCTACCCAATTGTGGATAAAGCTCAATTACAAGGTGACATTGAAGTTAAATGACCAAAGACCTCCTAAAAACTTCATGAACAAGAATTTAGGAAATGAGGCCTCCTTCTCTCCTTTCAATGCAGATAGGTGAATGACTTAGGCAATCACCTTGTTTTATTGATGCAACTATATGAGAAAGCAATAATGATATGCAACTATATGTTGTGCAATGGTGATATGCAAGCAACTATGATGCACTCTGAAATGGAGATATGTGATGCAATGCAGTAAAGAAATATGCAAATGCAGTACTGCAAATTTAAATGAACCCATCCCTTAGATGTAATATCTTTTAAGGTGGACGTTGTTATTGGGTTGGTATGAGTTTTGTGTAAATAGTTCATTGGTTTGTGTTTGAAGAGTTGGACAAACCTTGCTTTTTCAATAGGATATTCAGCTTGGTGCATTTCATATATAGTTGATGCTATAGCCTCATTATTTTCAAACCAATTTGGTTGTGATAGATCTTCTTTCCCTCACTCTTTCAAGTGTGGGTATATGAGGCAAATAGATTTTGGTTCTGAAGTTGTGACGAGCAGGTGTTATTCCTATTTCTATTGATGCACTTGAAGATGATGATAAATCCAACTAGGGGTTGATCTCATTAAGTGATGGAGCACATACAATTGTTGACAAGTTGCCCTATGTAGTATGGTTTGGATTGGTGATTTCATTGATAAGGGATTCATGAAAAACTTGTGTAGAGACATTGGGATCATGAGGGAGACTAGGAGAAATGGTAAGTTCATTTGAGAGGGAATCTTGTGAGGAACATGGAGGATTAGAACATGGATATGAAGGGATGGAGGGGTCTTGATCAGGATCTAGAGAAATAATGGGATCTTACTTAGGATATGAAGGTGAAGGAATACTTTGATCTTGTCTTGGAAAGAGATTATTAGGAAGGATGGAATGGATGTCTTGATATTGCTTAGGAGGTGGATGTTGGGTGGGACTTGAAAGAACACTTTGTTCTTGAGATAAAAGGGTATCATTATGAATGGAATAGAAAAGAATGAGGGGATAATCATAGGATTCTTGATAGGTGGGATCTTGATCAAAAATTGGGTAGGATGGAAGGGTTTGTTCTTGATCTTGAGTTATTTCATGATTGATTTCTTCTGATTTTGGATTATCATTTTGACACGGGGAAGGAGTTTGGATATGTATGGGAGATTTTTGGAAGGTTTCAACACTTTGGCCTGATGAGAAAGGATTCTAAATGAGATAATCTAAAGTGGGTTTTCTTGGAAATGGAATATATGGTGGCATTGGATCTTGAATTTCTGAAGCACGGATAGGACTAACATCATGATGGATTAGATTGGATTTAAATTATGGATAGTCCTTGGGAGATTGTGTTATTGGATAGAGATGGTGTGGACCGCTCTTGTGTGACTCCAAGGGATGATGAAATGGTGGAAGATATGGAGGCTACTCGAGGGTCAACTTTTTCATGAAAGGACAAGCCCTTGCTAGGAACTACTATATGATTTTGATCTTGCTTGGAAAACATGACTTGGGAAGCTCCTATGAGAATCTTCTTTAGATGGTCATATGAATTGTTTTGAGGCTTTGACATGGTTTGGTTTTGACTTTGGTTGAATGGGATTTGATTTTGGTTGAAAAAGAAACTTTTAATGTTGGGTTGATGTGTTTGATGTGATTGATATGCTAGGTTGAAAGAAAAAGAAGGTTGGCACGACTCTAATGTTGGTTGAATTGAAGTAGGAATGATTTTGCTGAAGAATGAAGGTTGTCATGTTTGAATGATCTCACAAGAAAATGAAGGTTGGTTTGATAATGATTCTCTTTTGATTATCACTTCTCTCATCATTTTTCCTAACCAATCCCTATGGTTGTTAGGACTAGTCATGTCTCTTATTTATTGTTGCAAAGTCTTGATTTGTTCAGCCAAAATTTCTATGGATGATGGTGGAATAGGAGTGAAAGGGATGAATTATTCACCTTCCCCATGAAATGCATAACGCCATTCCATGATATTTGCTTGATTGGTTTGGACCTAAGATCACATCATGTAAGATGTTTTCTCCATTTCTCTGAAAGTGGCAATTTTGTTTTTGATTTGATGTTGATGTTGACACTTGACTTTGTCGAGGGTGTTTGATCTCGTTGATGTTGATGTTGATGTTGCAAAGAAACAGTATCAAAGCAAGTAAAATAATTATAAACTAAGAGAAGAGAGCACTTGTTAAAGGACTTTTTTCAAATCCTTATATACGTTGAGATCTTTTTTCAAGATCTCATTTGTTTTGAGAGAGAATTTTGATCATTCGATAGCACATTGAGTAGACTCTCCTAAGGTCAAAAGGTCACAAATATTACCACGACCCACATCTTGATACTTCGTTAGCTCAAACAACCATGTCACACTCTAAGGTGTGCCCATTTTTTTGCCTTTGTCCATAAATTAAACCAAAGAAGATCGCTCCTCAATTGGCTCATTATCCTGGGAGATATATGGTGAGTGTCTTGGGGGAATATTTTTCTCCACCCTTGCATTGTGATAATATGAGTATTTGGTTACTGACTTAGTTGGGCTTATAATTTCTAAGGTGTTTAGAAAGGGTTTTGTTTGAGTGGTCACAATCAACAGCGTTTTACACTTCGTTAAGGGTGGTCTCCCAGTCTGTAGAGGTTACGCTCTATAGATTTTAATATATTGTATAGGCACTGAGGGAGGCATAACGTCATTGTGATAGCATGTAACACTCGTCGCACATGATTTTCATCACATAAACATTTATTTATAGTGCCTTGGATTACTTGGCTTTAGCAATTGCCACTTAGGTTGTTCCCCTCTCACCGACCTTAATTGCGCCCTAAGGGCAACTCGGGAGGGCAAACCTTCTAAAGGTTTTAATGCATGGAATTGAAAGAAAGCATAAAAGATATGATTCTATCTTTTTGATCACCCATTGAAGGGAAGAGCATATACTTATCACCTCACAATCACGCAAAACAATATTATTGTTAACCTAAATTGCAAAATTTTCTAGTTTAAATGGAGATGTTGCTCCATGAAAACATGGTATTCATTTTATCCTTCATAGAAATTGTGAAGCAAAAAGGGAGATTGTTTGTGGTTTATTTTAAATGCACCAAAATGAAAGATTTTCTAAGCCACCTTTGCAAGGAAACCAGAAAAGGTTAGTTGACACATGGTGGGCTTTCCAGCTTAAATTTCTTCTCAGTTACAACTTTTCTATTTGCAGAAACATAATGAAATCGAACAAAAAATGACATAAAAATCAAAACATAATCTGTCTAACCTATTCTAGCAAATGTTTATGAATTAACCTCTATTCAAGTGCGACTTACTATCTAGTCAAATGTGAATTAACATAATAGCAATCGCGAATTTCTATACAAGCAATTGTGAATTATTGTCAGGCCAATTGCACATTAGTTAAACCTACAACTTCGAAAAAGAATTAAACAACAAAAAAAGACGGAAGAGAAAAGTTTTTGCTTTCAGTGAAGTCATTCCAGATGAGGTTTCCCATTACTTTGATATCATCATAAATGTTGAATTTGTCTAGGATTTTGTTTATGGTTTGACGGTACAAAGCTATGGCCTCTCCCTCTTCAAATTATCGAAGTTATTTATAAGCCTGTGATAGGCTTTTAGCTATCTATCATGATGTTTCCTCCTCCTTGCACCTAAAAAGTTCAAATCTTGAAAGTTACCTTGCCTGCCATGGAGTTAGAAACATTTTATGCCTAAAAATCAACTTTTCCAAAATTGAAAGATTTTAATGGGTTAATCTCGCAAATGAAAATAATTGAAAAAATACAAACAAAATATACTATATGGGCGATCCTTGAAATTGTGCATCATTTAGTACAATTGCGAATCAAAATGTGTAATTACGAATTTCTATCAAGCCAATTGCACATTCAATTTCCTATACGGCCCTACAAATCAACCAAAAAAAAAAAGTCATATCAGTAAGTGTGTTTCACATCGAGTTCACCAAATGTTTTTATGCTTGAAATCACCAATCTAATATGGTTAATCAAGAAATAAGGACGATCATATATCCTTGACTAATTAAACAAAATCAAACATGAACTAATAGAATAAATGTAAATATGAAAGAATCAGACAATTAAATAATTGAAAAACCCCCTCAATCGTATTGTAGCTTCCATTGTTTTTCTTTGAAATTATGTGGGTGGCTCTCAGGTATTGCATGGAAATTCCTACATAGATTGGCAATTGCTTTAAAAAGTGTAATCTTGTGATTATAGATTGATTTGTGAAAATGATGTTGTTTATATAGATTTTTATGAGAGACGGGGAGGGATTTTTAACTCAAGTCCTAATTGGGAGTGAACTGATTTAGATTGATCAGTTGACATAGTTCTGATTAATTAAGAAAAACAGGTTTTAAAGACCCGAAACCTTTAACAAAAGAGAGTCAGATAAGACATAAAAATTCCAGAGCTCAAGAACCGCTTACAAAACATAGTTGATTGATTTGTTAACTTAAATTGATTGACTTGTCAATTAGGTTGATTGGCTAGATGGCTCAATTGACTGAGTTGATTGAATAGAAGTCTGAATTGATTGGAGAGATAAGTGAATTGATTGATTAGTCAAAAAAGGTGATTTGGAGTGAAAAGGGGTGATTGGAGAGTTAACTAAGTTAACTAATTAGTTAACTGATTTAATCAACCACTTATGATTTTCAACATGTGCTGTAGGATTTTGAAGTTGAATTTGATTTTCATTTTTAATTTGCATTTGAATTTAGATTTTTGAATGCTAAAATGCACATGAGATTAACTGAAATTTATTGAAATTCAGATTTGGTGAAATGTTAATTTGTTGATTTGGAATTAGATGAAATTAATTGAAATCCACATTTGGGGAATTGTGAATTTGAGATAAATGAAATTAGATGGAATTGTTTGAAATTCAAATTTGGGGAATTGGAGGAATAAAGTTAATTAATTAAATAATAAATATAATTATTTAAACATTGGAAATAAGATTAATTCAATATTAAAGATTATTTAATTAAGGAATTAATCGTAATTAATTAAATAAATAATCTTTAATTAATATCCGAGAAAGGGATTTGATTGATTAATTAATTAAAGAATAGAAATTGGATTATTAATATCGTTGAATAAGTTGATTGAGTTAGTTTAGAAGAATAATTAGCTTAATTAAATAATTAAAGAATTACTTAATTAATTAGGACTATTAATTAGTGCATGATGAAAAAGACATTTTTCAGTGTCCACAAGTGGTATTAAGTCTCCTCTTGTAATAAGTTTGGTCATATGACAAAGAGGGAGAGGTTTGTTAAGTTGATCACGGGTGTAATGGAAGTTACAACATAGAAGGAAGGATCAAAGGGGGAGTGAGTTGTACAAAACATTAAAGGATATGTATTGAAGGAAGGGATATGTACTGAGATGGATCAATAGAACAGACAAATCATGTGTAAGAGCAGACTATGCAATCTTGGCTTTTTATCCCACATTATCAATGTAGCAAAACTATTAGTTATTAATATAACCCGACGTGCAACTAGTAAGTGAGAAATAATTTGCATGGTTTTTCCACTTGATTTGGAGTGTACTTAGTGAAAGTTGTATTGATTGGGCATAGCTTTTCGATGAACATCAATCTTTGTCTTATCAATATGGCAATGTCACACCGATATAAAGTGTTGTGGGATCTCATCGAAGAGACACTGTGATTTCAATGTGAGTTGATCTCAGTCTCTTCGATGCAAATATCTCATCGATCAAGAGTGTGGAGAGAGTGTTGAGGTGACATGCTCATGTCTCATTGATCACAAGTTTGACAAGGGCCATCGATAGGGGATTGTGCTATTGATGAGAGACATGAACTCCTCCCTTTGATATGATGTTGTCACACCAATATAGTAAGTAATATGTTGTGTGGGGCCTATGAAGTTGGTATTGGTAAGACAATGCCACTTTGATGAGACTTGTCTTATGTCACATTGATTGTGTGATGTCTCTTCAATTTGTTGAAAAAGTATATGGATTCAAAGTGTTGACGAAGGTTGAATGCATGTCGATGAGACGTGATCTCATCGAAGAGAGACCTTTTCATGTCTCTCCGATATAGGTTGAGAACATGGCTAAGTGACAATGCACATGTCGACAAAACATTAACACATCAACATGATAATTTTCTAAGTCTCTTTGACATAATATATAGATGAAGAGCCAAGAAGATCGTGCAAGCTGTAATATGATGTGGCACATGCAACTGCCACAATGGTAAGAATGACAAATCTTTTTAGTCAAATTATGATGATCAACTGTCCAAATTTAAAACATATAGAGGAACTTGTTTTGGTACGATATCAAAGCATTTTGGGAACTTGCACAAGTTGACTTAGATAGCTATCTATTGAATGCAATTGGATAGACTATGATGAGTTACAAAACAAGATAGATTATATATGCTATGATGATAAGAGCAAAATGAAAATCAGCTCAATGCATGATCCTAATGCAAGCATAGAAAGATGTGCAGATCATGTTGCATGATTACGATGCAAACAACTTTTTGTATGATCTTTGATGAGGTATAGTGAAATTGGGTCTTAGATGTCTTTTTGGAGGCGAATACAGAGAAAACAACTAGAATGTAAATGGATACAGATGTTGATGATGTTGTAATGAGAAGAGAGATCCAAAAGTTGTAGAGAAGCAGAACAGAGTGTGGACAGATATTGTTTCATCAAACTCAATAGCAGAAAAGGGATAGTTGCAGAGCTAAAAGGATGTGAACCAAATTTTTGAAGAGACAAAGTAGAACTACAAAGGTTAATTTTAATCCTTTTTTTTGGCATTAAGTGTATTGCATCAATATTGTAGTTTTGCATGTCAAGATAAAGGGATTTGTGTCCCAAATTTTGAGTAAATTATTGTGAAGGGGTTGGTGGTCGTTTGGATTGGTGCCCATTAAGTGTGGGGTATTGGTGTCTCCTAAAGGTTGGTGCCTTCAAATTAGTTGTAATCGATTGATAAATTTGTAAGGATGGATTTGGACAATAGCTCCAATTAGAATTTTCTCATCGGGGTTTTTTCCCCATCTTAGATTTTCCATGTATATCCTGGTGTTGTGTTATTGATTTTTATATTCTTTTTATGTAATCAATTGGTTAATTTCTTTTGAGTGTTGAAAACTAGTGTTTTTAGAAGTATTAAAGTGATACACTTATTCACCCCCCCTTTCTCAATGTATTTACGTGTTCAACAAAAGCATCGACCTTCGGTCGACTTGTCTCTGCATCATGATAGTTTCTTAGATCTTCTTATTACCCTTCACTCCTCCCCCAAAGATCCTACCAAGGAAATTTTGAGGCAAGAGGATGATTTCAATAACACCTTTATTAATTCTCTCCCTTGTAAATATGAAGCATTAATAAATAGTGATATTCCCTCTCCCCGAATTGGCTCTACTCATGAGGACACCCTAGTGCAAGAAGAGATTGTTAATATTTCTTTCAAAGATATCCCTCTTAAGGATGAAGCTTTGAAGAGTAATGTTGATCCTTCTCCTATAATATACCTCCCCCATGTGGATCATTTGGTGATAGACGATGATATGATGACTACCTTTCCTAGTAACACTACACCTTTCAATAATCTTCCCTCCAAGGACGACACATTAATGACTAGTGGTAATCACTCTCTCAAAATTGATTTTATTGATGATAACATTTTGGTGCAAGAAGAGACTTATTTCAATAATCCTCATCATACCGATGATTTTGATCCTTCTCCTAAAATATACACCCCTTGTAAGGATACTTTGGAACAAGAGAATGATCATAGTTTACGACGTTCACTATCATTAACAATCCCCTCTATGAGGATGTCCCTTTGATTCCATTCAAATATGATATTCATGAAGAAGTGTTTAAGGTTGACAATCCTTTTTACAAACCACTTAATGATTTCAACTCTACTAGACCTTCCTCACATGCTCCCAAAGTTTCTTTGATCAATATGATACATGTAAATGGTCGTTAAAATCCCAAGAAGCCTCTTTTTGTGGTTCAAGGTGCTAGTATTCCTCAAAATTCACAACCTCTCAATAAACCTCTTTTTGTGGTTCAAGGTGGTCACAATAATGATGCCTTTTTCACTCCTAACAATATAGTTATTACTGTGCAAGGGGGTTATCCCACTAAGAGTCCTTATGAATATGTCAAACAAATCACCCAATAGAGTTACAATTCAGTTGTCCATATGTATAATGCAAGGAACAATAGGCAATCTAATTCTCCTCTGATTATCTCTTCTGCTCTTCCTACTTCTCAACCAGTACTTCCACCAACACCTCGTATATCACAACATCTTGGTAAAGAGTGTGATCTTATTGAAAAACTTAAAGCTAATCCTACCAAGATACCCCTTTGGGATTTAATCCAAACTTAATCCACACATCATGGAATGTTACAAGATGCTTTAAAGAACTTAGATGTCCCACCTGTGGTGACACCTAGTAATATTACTTCTTTAATTGATCCTATGAAAGCAACTAAAGCTCAAATTGCATTTTCACAAGATGAGTTGCCTTCAAAGGAAGTTCAAAAACAATAATGATCCTCCTATGATTGTTCTTATCAATGGTAATGCTATGAGAGGAACCTTAGTGGATAATTAATCTAGCCTTAATGTTTGTAGCATTGATTTATTGCAAAGGATCGATGTGGATCCTTCTCTTATTCAACCAAATTCTCTTTCTATTCATGGCTTTGACAGTGTTGCTAGAACTTCTTTAGGTACTATAACCTTGCACATTAAGGCGGGACTTGTTATTTTAACTACACCTATTAATGTCGTTCTCAATAATATTACCTATAATATTCTCTTAGGACAACCTTGGATCCATGCTATGCAAGTTGTCCCTCCTACTCTCCATCATAACATCAAATTCATTTATAACAACAAGATGTATACTTTGTACGCTTATACTAATTTACAAGTTTATTTCAAAACTTCATCTGACTCTAAATCTTCTTCACCTTCTTCTAATTCTTCTGCTACTCGTGTTGAAAAACCATATCCTCCTAAAGTTACTTCCTCATTTGAAGAGGTACTCTTAGAAGACGATTGGGGGTCCTTAGATTTTACACACACCTTTATAGGAGAATATAAAATCCCCCGATAGATCCTAATACTAAAAAGGAAGATGATATGGTGGAAACTAAGAAGCAACCTACTTTGTCCAAACAACTTAGTAACAATTTCATGGATGCTTCTAATTCAAAAAATTCTTCAAAATCTTCTTCTAGCTCATCTAATTGTGACATTCAGACCTATGAGACCCCACAATCTCTTTCCAATGTGGCATACTTTTATGGTTTGGGTTTTCACATTTTAGCTAATAGTGGATATAATGGCAGTGGTTGTGGCATAAGTGAACAAGGGATTGGAGTTTTTTTAGAAAATAACATACATGAAACCTCATTTGGATGGATATAATCCTTCAAAGACCACCAAAGCATCTAAAAGACCATCTCTCAATGTGAATGCTATATTTAGTAGTGATGATTGTGGTATATTAAATCAGTCCCTTAATGACTTCATCTCAATTAGATCATCCTCTACATCTCTCAACGCTCATCCCACTCATAAGGAAAGGGTGATGATTGACAAGTCTCTTTATGAAGCTTCCCAAGAGGTTAATGAGATTGACAATCCCATTCATTCCAATATTATCTCTTATATAAATAAGACCCTAATTAATTATACGCATCCCTCTCCTATGTTTTCTTTTATGTGTGAGAAAAATTGTGTGCTAGAGGAACATGACTTAGTGGTGCAGGAGCACCTAGGACTTAGGCTCATAGTCCTTCTACAATTTTGGCTTGTACTGACCTTAGCCAAGTCAGGTTTCTAATAAAGACTCCAGGAGGGTCCAAGGTGTGTGTGTAATGATTGGTTTGAGTCAAGTGTAGGCCTAGTTGTGTTAGCTTTCTTTCTAGGTTTACACTTTGTGAGTAGGAGGTAGTTTGAGTAGTTAAAATGGCCTTCTTGATGGTCAAAAGAAACATAACTTGGTGAGAGAATTAAAGAGGTTTAGAATAGTATTAGGAATGTTGAAAAAGACTTGAATGATGAAGTGTGATAGGTTTCCTAAGTTGGATAGGCAAAATGTGCAAAATTGTAAAAGTTGTCATGACAACTTTTAAAATTATCATGACAACTTTGGTCCTAAAAGAGCTTAGTTGCAGAGTTAGGGTTAAAAAATTGACCTAGGATGCCTCCACATGTGGGGAAGACCATTTAAACCCTCTCTTTCATGGATACCAATGTTGGAAGCATTGATTTTTGTGAATGACAATCTGAAACCACTCATTTTCGGACTATTGTCACTGTTTTTGTCTTATTTTGCATAAAAGTGAACACAAATTGATTGAATCCATTGATACAACTTTGGAAAGTTGTTCTTTGGTTTTTTCCAATGTCATTTGGTCCATTTCATGCTTTGTAAATAGTTTTTATTAGTTCTTTTACTGTCTTGTTTTCAAACAGCCAGTTTTGGCTTGTAAATAGTAAATTATGTAAAAATGGTTGCCCCATAAAATCCCTCTGTGCTACCATCACGACCTATTGGTAAATGGAAGGAAACCTTATGTAAAGTGTAAATATGCAGGGAGGATTTCTGGAAGTGAATTTCATCATAGTTTCCATGTTGTTCTAGGTGAGTCCAGGAGCAACCCGGCTAGAGAAAACAGGGTGTAAATTGAATGTATATTGCAGGGGTGACTTAAAAAACTAAACTTTATCATTTGGAATCAAAGGATAGGTCCATTTAGAGTTCCAGTTGAGAGGGGAATCTTTGACAACCTCATTTCATAACCTTACTCCCCTGTTGAACAATCACGGCCAGTTGAAGCCTAGAAACCCTAACAAACCCTCATTTTTGGGTTAGGGCACTGTACGACAATTTGGGAGACTAAAACCAACAAAATATCTTGAGGATGGACGAGTGATTAAAGAATAATATAACTTTTTGTAGGGTCTTTTGGATCGATTCACTCAAAACCCTTAAAAATCAGATTTAGGAGGCCTAATTAGGGCTCATCCTTATAGCCCTATTTCTAAGCAACTTTTTGAAATCGGTAAGGGGAATGAAGATTGAAAAACCCAAATTGGACCTAGTTGAACTCATTCCATGGTAAATACCACCTCCACACCTCTGCAATGTCTTATAATAGTATGGGGGTGAAAAGTGGGAAGTTGACAAGTTGTTGTTAAGGTTGCAAGATGAGTATTTGAGAAGCACATTGGATTGGTAGAGTTCCTAGTCAAAACACTTGTTGAAAACACCTTAAGATTAGCAGAGAGAAAGTATTAGAAGAGATTGGGAATGACTTGGAGGTCTTGAAACATATCTAGACCTGGCGAGGTTGGTGGAATTAAGCAACACCAACTAGGTGAAGTGTGAGAAAGCTAGGGGTAGCCCTATCAAATTGGTATCAGAGCCTATAAGATTTGGGCTAGGTGAGTAGATTTCCTCAGTGGAATCTGTAGGAGACAACACCATGGTGACCAATGCAGAGTTGGCAAAGAAAGTGGATGATCAGGAGGAAGAGAATAGGCTCCTGAAGGAAAGATTGGTAGAATTAGAAGTTAAGCTTGGTGAAATTGAAACCGAGGTAGATGAAGTGTTGGTAAAGTTTGAAGGAGAAGAAGGGAAGGGTAAAGAGGTGTCAGAGGTAGACAGAGTACTTGAACCTAATAATATTTTAGAACAAGAACCTTTCCTAAAGGCATTGAAAGCCTTAAGTGGTAAATCACTAGAAGGATTGCCATTGTTCACTGGCAAGATGAAAGTAGAAGTGGTTCTAGAATGGATAGAGGGTATGGAGAACCATTTTGAATGTGAAGGCACAACTGAAGCTCAAAGAGTCAAAGTGGCCAAGTCTAGAATGAGGGGAGCCGCTCTCACATGGTGGAAATTTGTGCAGGATGAAAGGAAGAAAGTGTGTAAACCACCCATCTCTTCTTGGAAAGGGATGTTAGTCAAAATCAAAGAAGCCTATCTCCCTGATGACTATGAAGTGCAGATCCATAGGAAAAGACAAAACCTAAGACAAAAATACCTTGATGTAAGTGGTTGTATGGAGGAGTTTCACAAACTTAGTCTTAGGTCTCATGTTGTGGAAGAAGAAAGCCTTAAGGTAGCTAGATACCTAAATGGACTAAGATGGAACATCCAAGAGGAAATCAGTCTATTGAGCCCAAAGACAGTTCATCAAAACTATCAAATTTCCCTTAAAGTGGAAGAAAAACTGAAAAGAAAACATGATTCAAATAGTAATAGTGGCAGAGGTAGAGGAAAAGAAAATAGAAGCCATAGGGGAGGCTTTGGGAAAAAAAACTTAGAGCAAAGAACACAAGGTGAGTCTAAAATCACTAAGCAGCAAGAAGGTGGCACTGGTAAAGGAGGATTCATTAGAGGAAGGGGGTCAAACAGTGGTTTTAGAGGAAGGTCTAGTGGACAAGGTAGAGGTTCCTCATATTTTGCCTCAATGAAATGTTACCATTACAATCAGCTTGGTCATCCAACATATAGGTGTCCAGAGAAGGGGTCATCATCACAGAGTAGTGAAGGAGAGTGAACTATCTTCAAGAAGAGACTTCAAGCAGCAAGACTTTAGAGGTTTCCTTAGAATCAGAGCTCATCATATAGGTGTCTAGAGAAGGGGTCATCATCATAGAGTAGTAAAGGAGAGTGAACTATCTTCAGCATATAGGTGTCTAGAGAAGGGGTCATCATCACAGAGTAGTGAAGGAGAGTGAACTATCTTCAAGAAGAGACTTCAAGTAGCAAGACTTCAAAGGTTTCCTTAGAATCAGAGGTAGATGAAAACCTAATGATAAGAAGGATTTTGATAAAATAACCTGTCAGAGAAGAGCCTAGCCAAAGGAGATCATTATTTAGGATCAAATGCAAGATTATGGACAAAGTTTGCAAAGTGATCATTGACTCAGGGTCGAAAGACAACATAGTGTCAGAAGAGGCGGTGAGCAAGCTTAAATTACAAAGGATACCACACTACAACCCATATAGGGTCACTTGGTTGAACAAAGGCCAACATGTCCCAGTCAATGAGAAAGCATGGGTGGATTTCACCATTGGGAGGTGTAAGGACAAAGTGTTATGCGATGTCCTACCCATGGATGCATGTCATCTCCTATTAGGAAGACCATGGAAATTTGATAGACAAGCTATTCATGATGGAGCCAAGAATGCATATTCATTCAAAAAAGATGGAGTCACATTCAAGATACAATCTATCCTTAAGGAAGGTGAAAGAGAGTAGTAGGTCCTAATGTCCTTTTGGTGAGTGAAAAGAAGTTCTTGAAGACACTTGAGGAAGGTGAAGGAATAGGGTTTGCAATAGTGATGAAACCTAAAGAGGAAGATAAGAAGGAGAAACCAGATTTGCCAATAGTGGTTCAAGACCTATTGAAACAGTTCAAAGGGATAGTGAGTGATGGACAACCAACCACCTTACCTCCTAAAAGAGCCATAAGCCATCAAATTGACTTCATACCTGGAGCATCCTTACCTAACAAGGCGGCTTACAAGATGACTCCCCAATAAAATATCTAAATTGCTAAACAAATCCAAGAGCTTTTAGACCAATGCCTAATTAGGAAAATCATTAGCCCTTGTGTTGTACCTATTGTCTTAGTCCCAAAGAAAGGTGGTACTTGGAGATTGTGCACTAATTCTAGGGCTATAAATAGGATCACCATTAGATATAGGTTTCCAATTCTTAGAATAGAAGACCTAATGGATTGCTTAGGGGAAGCCAAATACTTTACCAAGATTGACCTAAAAAGTGGATACCACCAAATTAGGATTAAGGAGGGTGATGAATGGGAAACAACATTTAAGACAACAGAGGGTCTTTATAAATGGCTTGTAATGCCATTTGGCTTGTCAAATGCTCCAAGCACTTGCATGAGGCTCGTGAATGAGGTGGTGAAGGAATTCATAGGTAAATTTGTAGTGGTATATTTAGATGATATTCTTATTTTCAGTAAGGATAAGGCAGATCATGTGAAGCATTTGCAAATTGTACTACAAAGATTGTATGAAGAGAAGCTAACCATGAACTTGGACAAGTGTGAATTTGTTAAGCACGATTCGGTTTACCTTGGGTTTATGTTGTCAAAAGGAAATCTCAAGATGAATCCTAGCAAGGTTGAAGCCATAGTAAATTGGCCTACTCCTAAGTCAGCAACAAAGGTGAGAAGCTTCCATGGACTTGCTCAATATTACAGGAAATTCATTAGGCAATTCAGTGCTATATGTGCACCAATGTTGGACACTATTAGAAGAGGAATGAAGGCAAAGTTTCAGTGGAATGAACAAGCAAATAAAGGTTTTAAAACCTTGAAGGAAAGGATAGCCACTCAACTGGTGTTGGTGTTGCCTAGTTTTGAAAAACTCTTCACAGTGGAATGTGATGCAAGCAATGTTGCAGTAGGTGTTGTCCTAAGTCAAGAAGAAAGACCAATAGCTTTTCATAGTAAGAAGCTAAGTGATGCTAAAAGGAAATACTCCTCATATGACTTGAAGTTATATACATTAGTGCAAGCTTTGAGGAAATGGAGACAGTATCTCCTTCCTAAGGAATTTCTAGTCTACACAGACAATCAAGCTTTAAGCTTCCTAAACTCACAAGACAAGCTCGGTCACAAGAACATGAAGTGGGTAGAATATATGCAAGCCTACACATTTACAATCAAGCATAAAAAAGGTCAACTAAATAGGGTTGCTGATGCATTGAGCAGGAGACTCTTGACAGTCCAAGAAATTCAATTAAGAAGCATAGGTGTTGACAGTTTTAGAGACCTATACCCAGATGATGAAGACTTCTCAAATGCCCACAAGTTATGCAAAGAGTATCAAAATCATTTTCATAGTGAGTATTCTGATTTTACCTTGCAAGATGGTTTATTGTTTAGAGGAGGGCAACTTTGTGTGCCTAGAGGGTCAATAAGAGAAAATCTCGTACAAGAGAAGCATAATGGCAGCCTTAGTGGTCATTTTGGAGTCAACAAAACTCAAGAGTTAGTCCAAAAGTATTACTATTGGCCTAGGATGAATCAAGATGTTAAGAAGTATGTGGAAACTTGTATTGTTTGTCAAAAGGCCAAGGGCACTTCTTCTAATGTCGATTTATACTGACCTCTTCCCATACCAAATAGACCTTGGGAGTGCATTAGTATGGATTTTGTAGTGGGTTTGCCAAGGACAAAGCAGAGATTTGACAACATTTATGTCATAGTGGACAGGTTTAGTAAGATGGCCCACTTTGTACCTTGCAAGACCACTCATGATGCATGTCATATAGCTCATTTTTTCTTCAAGGAAGTGATAAGGATACATGGTTTACCCATGAGAATTGTTTCAGATAGGGACTCAAAGTTCATGAGTCATTTTTGGAAGATACTTTGGCAAAAACTTGGTACCAACCTATCCTTTGGATCAGCCTACCATCCACAAATAGATGGGCAGACCGAAGTGGTTAATAAGAGCTTAGGAAACTTATTGAGGTGCCTTACCAAGGAGTATGGTCAGACATGGGATCAAGTGTTATCAGAAGCTGAATATACTTACAATGACATAATAAATAGAACCACATGTAAGAGTCCTTTTGAGGTGGTCTATGGTCTTCACCCAAGGGGTATACTAGAGCTAAGGGACTTGGGAAATGCAACAACAAGGAGTGGATATGCTGAAGATTTTGCTCAGTCAATGAAAGAGGTACATGAATCAGTCAAGCAAGCATTAATGGAGAACACAAGTAAGATCAAGCAAAAGGTTGATGAGAGAAGGAAGAACCTACAATTCCAAGTAGGTGATCTTGTCACGGTGCACCTTAACAAGGCAAGGCTACAACACAGAGTGCCTAATAAGTTGCAAATGAGAAGGTTGGGTCCACGTGCCATTCTAGCCAAGTACAGAGAAAATGCATACAAGGTGGACCTACCAAGTGAAATAGGACTATCATCAATTTTCAATATAGCAGACTTAGTTGCCTACAAAGGGCCAATTCTAGGTTCAGATTATAGTCACTTAGAGGTATCAGATGATGTAAATAACCTTCAAGTACTAGCAAACCCAAGTCCAAAGGGTAAAAAGGTAATGAGTTCAAGGATCACTAAGAAGACAAGACACCAAAATTATTGGGAGCTCCTAATTAAGTGTTAGGGTATGGACAATTTTGAGGCTACATGGGTGCTTGAGACAGAGTTAAAGAAGTTTTACATTGATCAAAATCTAATCCCAAAAGAGGTGACTTGATTTTCTTTTGTTTGGGAGAATGATGCAGAAGCACCTAGGACTTGGGCTCATAGTCCTTCTATAATTTTGGCTTGTAATGATCTTAGCCAAGTCAGGTTTATAATAAGGACTCTAGGAGGGTCCAAGGTGTGTGTGTAATGATTGGTTTGAGTCAAGTGTAGGCCTAGTTGTGTTAGATTTCTTTCTAGGTTTACACTTTGTGAGTAGGAGGTAGTTTGAGTAGTTAAAATGGCCTTCTCGATGGTCAAAAGAGACATAACTTGGTGAGAGAATTAGAGAGGTTTAAAATAGTCTTAGGAATGTTGAAAAAGACTTGAATGATGAAGTGTGATAGGCTGCCTAAGTTGGAAAGGCAAAATGTACAAAATTGTAAAAGTTGTCATGACAACTTTGGTCCTAAAAGAGCTTAGCGATGGAGTTAGGGTTAAAAAATTGACCTAGGATGCCTCCACAAATGGGGAATACTATTTAAACCCTCTCTTTCATGGATACCAAGTTTGGAAGCATTGATTTTTGGGAATGATGATGGGATGGGGTTTGGGATAGACTAGCCTAGTCTATGCTCTTGGATCCTTCCCTTGGATCACCTACTGTTCTCTCCACATCCTAGGGTCTCTAGGACTTCCCTTGCTTGAGGAACCCCCCAACCTTGCCCAATCCACCCATCAATGAGTTGCAATGTTGCTCCTAAGGTCTCACCTACTCATGAGACTCAAAACCACTTACTATGGCTAATAAGGGCTAGACTTGTTCCACACCTTCCAAGGTATTAGCAAGGATAGGTCAGGTATTTTTCATGGTTTTTCCACCCATGCATGTTCCCCCAAGAGGTTTCAAGATTCCAACCCCTTACCGATTTCACTATTTTGTGTTCTTGCTTACAAAATAGGGCTACAAGGATTTTGACCAATTAGGCCTCCTAACCGGTCCTTTAGGGCTCCCTCTCACAAACGATGCACAAAATACCCAAACTCCCAAAATGGAATACCATTCATTAGGAAAGGGCTCAAGGATTTCTCTAGTTTTGGGCCTCCAAGTGGCTGTACAGTGCCTTGGGCGAATTTTGGGGTTTTTAAGGGTTTTGTGAGGGTTTTATGGTCTGCCTGGGTCATAGTGTATGTTTTGTGTTTTAGCCACCTTTTCTGGATTGGTGGAGGCTCCTCCTTCACACCAGTGGTGCTTCACACACTCCTCTACACCTCCTCCAAAGGGTACACTCTCCTCTGACCAACCTTTCTCTTCAAGACCTCTGCAACTTGACCCTTCCTAGCCAGGCACTGTCCAATCTCGCTTAGGAGTGGGCCTTTGTATGGCCTCCTTGAATTTTCAAGGGCCCTTCTTGAATTTAACTATGGTAAAAGGTCTGAACTCTCATTCCCCATGGTTTCATGGTGGTTCCACAATGGGGAATGGAGTCAAGATTCCATTTACACAAACCAGTCCAGAACTGGACAGTGAAAATACAACTTACAAAATATTTACAAGCACACCACACTTACAAACCAAAACCTAAAATAAATTCTCAAAATGAGAGTAATTACACCATACAAGACACTCCACATAGTTTTTCATGCAAATCAATCCATTAATGATCTTTCTTTTCTCCTTTTGTGCCGACTGGCAACAAAATTGCAGTCTCAGTCAATCAGTTTGCTTGGGCCGTACAATGTCTGACATCCAACCCATTAACTTAGGGTTTGGAAATACTTATAATATCCTCTCCTTGGTCTATATGCCCATATTAGGGTTTTCCACACCAAACTAAGAATTTTGGCCTCATGGTGGAAAAGTTGCTTAACAACTTTTAAAAGTTGTCATGCAACTTTTGCAACTTTTGAGCAACTTTCCCAATGTTGCTTTTCTTGACTCCTAGACCCACATTGGCCAACCTAAGGACTCCACCATGCTATCTCAACACCTCAAATGCACACATACCCCCTATTTCCAAGAAATCCTCAATTTTGACTTAAGACCCTAAGACCTCAACTAGGACCCTAACTAGGACCAATGAGCACATGGCTCTTTATTTTATATAGAATGGCTTCAAAAGAAGCATAGCACCAACAAAAAAAAGAAGGAGGAAGAGCTTGGAAGGGTTCTCTTGCACCATACTCCCCCTCTACACACAACTAAGAAATGGAAGAAGAGATGAGAGCCGGGTCTATGCCAAGTGTCTTGAACCTGCTCTCTTCAACCCAGGTAGCTTCAGACTCAGGCTGACCTGCCCACTTCACCAAGTGTTCCATGTAGACCCGGTGTCTGGTGGACTTCTTTACTCTGGATTCCAAGATCTCCTCTACTATAGGCTTCTTCACCTATGGTATGACATTAACATCTAGGTCCTGCAGCACCTTGGCTTGGTTCTCCTTTTGCCCTGCTATTTCACCCTTTTACATGATCAGGTCAGCTACATTAAAGACCAGTGAAATGGCTAAGTCAGAAGGAAGTTCAACCTTATAGGTGTTCTCACCATATTTTGGTAGAATTCTACAAGGTCCTACCCTCTTCATTTGCAGTTTGGTAAGCTTACCACTTTGCATCCTAGCTTTGCTCAAATGGACCATCACAAAGTCACCCACCTTGAACTGAACCTCTCTCCTTTTCTCATCCATTTTGGCCTTTAGTTTTTGAGTGGATTCAAAGATGGCTTTCTTGACTTGCTCTTGGAATTCCTTGATGGTTTGAGTGAAGTCCTCTGCTTGCCCACTCTTCATCTCCAAAGTACCAAGGTCTCTCAACTCACATACTCCTCTTGGATGTCTACCATAGACAACCTCAAAAGGACTTCTACCAGTGGTCCTATTCACACTGTCATTGTATGCATACTCTGCTTGAGGAATTATTAGGTCCCATGTCTGCCTATACTCCTTAGTTAAGCACCTCAACAAATTTCCTAACACCCTATTGATGACTTCAGTCTGACCATCAGTTTGTGGATGGTAAGCTAAGCTAAATGAGAGATTAGTTCCAAGTCTCCTCCATAATGTTTGCCAAAAATGGCCCATGAACTTGTTGTCCCTATCTGAAATAATGCTTAAAGGGAGTCCATGAATCCTAACAATCTCCTTAAAGAAAAGATGTGCAACATAGCTAGCATCATGTGTAGTCCTACATGGAATGAAATGGCTCATCTTGGAAAATCTATCTACTACCACATAGACATTGTCCATACCTGTCTTTGTCTTGGGAAGTCCTACTACAAAGTCCATGCTTATACATTCCCAAGGCCTATTAGGGACCGGCAATGGTTGATAGAGACCAACATTGCTTGATCCTCCTTTTGCTCTTTGGCATACACCACATTGTTCTACATATCTTTTCACATCCCTTGGCAACTTTGGCCAATAGTAGTACCTCTGTACTAAATCCAAGGTTTTGTTGACTCCAAAGTGTCCACTTAAACTGCCATTGTGTTTCTCTTGGATGAGGTTTTCCCTCATGGATCCCCTTGGTACACACAATTGATTAGCTTTGAACAAGAGACCATTTTGGAGAGTGTAATCTGCATACTCACCATGGAAATGGTTCTCAAACTCTTTGCAAACCTAAAAGCTGATGAGAAGTCTTCATCTCCTTCATAGAGGTCCTTGAAACCTTCTATTTCTATGCTCTGCAACTTTAGTTCTTGAACTGTCAACAACTTCCTGCTTAATGCATCTGCCACCTTATTAAGTTGCCCCTTCTTATGCTTGATAGTGAAGGTGAAGGATTGGAGGTATTCCATCCATTTCAAATGCCTATTGCTAAGCTTCTCTTGAATGTTAATGTAACTCAATGCCTGGTTGTCTGTGAACACCACAAATTCCTTTGGAAGTAGGTAATGCCTCCATTTTTTTAGAGACTACACTAATGCATACAACTCTAGGTCATAGGCTAAGTACTTCTTCTTTGCTTCATTAAGCTTCTCACTGAAAAATGCCACAGGTCTTCCCTCTTGACTCAATACACCACCTATTGCAATTCCACTTGCATCACACTCCAATGTGAATATCTTATCAAAAGTAGGTAGGAGAAGGATAGGTTTTGTGGCTACTTCTTGCTTCAATAATTGAAATGCTTTGTCAGCCTGCTCAGTCCACTTAAACTTAGTTTTAAGGCCTCCGTTAATGGTGTCAAGGACTGGTGCACATATGCCACTAAAGTTCCTCACAAACTTCCTAAAGAATTGAGCTAAACCATGGAAACTCCTAACTTCAGTCCCTATTCTAGGTGCAGGCCAATTCAAGATTGCCTCCACTTTGCTTGGATCCATCTTCAAGGTTCCCTTAGACACCACAAATCCTAAGTAGACCAGCTCTTGCTTCAAGAAGTCATGCTTCTCTAGGTTGATGGATAACTTCTCCTCATGCAACCTCTCTAAGACTAACCTCAAATGCTCAAGGTGCTCCTCTTTGGTTCTGCTATAGATGAGAATGTCATCTAGGTACACCACCACAAACCTGCCTATGAAGTCTTTCAACACCTCATTCATCAACCTCATGAAGGTGCTTGGGGAATTGGTGAGTCCAAATGGCATCACAAGCCATTCATACAATCCTTCTGTGGTCTTGAAAGCAATCTTCCACTCATCTCCCTCCTTAATCCTAATCTGATGATAACCACTCTTAAGGTCCAATTTGGTGAAATACACAGCACCTCCTAGACAGTCCATCAAATCCTCTATTCTAGGAATAGGAAACCTATACCTTATCATGATCCTATTGATTTCCCTTGAGTCAGTACATAGTCTCCACTTGCCTCCCTTCTTTGATGCTAGCACTACCGGGACTGCACATGAGCTGATGCTCTTCTTAATCAATCCTTGTTCCAATAACTCCTGCACTTGCCTTGCTACCTCCTTATTCTGATCAAGTGTGAGCTTATATGTTGCCTTGTTAGGTAGGGATGCTCTAGGAACAAAGTCTATTTGATGACTTATAGACCTTTTAGGTGGGAGTGTTGTAGGTACTCCATCAATCACTATGTCCTTATACTCTTGCAACATTTGCTTCACCTCCTTGGGTACTTCTGCCTGCAACTTGTCTTCTTCCTCCTTTGGTTTCACAAAGATGGCACACTTCACTATCTCCTCCTCATGTAGCAAGTTTAAGAACTCTTTACCAGTAGCCAATAAGACACTAGGTGTTCTTGAAGTTCCCTCTTCATTCTCTGTCAAAGACTGAATCTTGAAGGTCTTGTTATCCTTCTTGAATGATATGGAGTTATCCTCTCCATCATAGATCACCTTCCTATCAAATTGCCAGGGTCTTCCTAGCAGCAGATGACAAGCATCCATAGGCAACACATCACAAAGGATCTTATCCTTATATCCTCCAATAGAAAACTCTACCCAAGTCTGTTCATTGACAAGCACACTTTGTCCTTTGTTCAACCGAGTCACCTTGTAAGGGCTAGTGTGGGGTATTCTTGTGAGTTTCAACTTCCTAACTGCCTCTTCTGATATGATGTTGTCAGTTGAGCCTGAATCAACTATCACTTTGCACACTTTACCAAGAACTTTGCATCTCTCCCTAAACAATGCTCTCCTATGTTTGGGTTCCTCCTTAATTGGTTGTCTGATGAAAATCCTATTGAACATTAGATTCTCACCAATTTCTGATTCAATCTGGTCCACATATGGTGTCTTGCTACTTGAAGAGTCTTCATGAGCATAGGCAACCCTCTTTCCATTGTTTGATGAGGTAGGCTTGTCAGGGCGTCTATATGCCGGGTGTCCCAATTGTCCACAGTTGTAACACTTCATAGTTGCAAAGTAGGAGTTACCTCTCCTGATACCTCTACCCCTACTTGGACCACCTTGTGCACCTCTTCCTCTAGAATGGCCTCCCCTAAGATTGGTTTCACTGCCATGTTCAGTCAACTTGGCTTCTCCTTGGTTCCTCTGCTCATTTGACTTGCTTTGGTAACCACCTCGGTGATTCATTTGTTCTCTACCTCTGCCTCTACCCCTATTATTGGAGTCTCCTTTCCTTTTGTTCCTCTCTTCCACCTTGACAGCAAGGTGATGACATTTTTGGATAGTAGTAGGAGTCCATAGGCTTATCTCCTCTTGAATGTTCCACTTTAGGCCACTTAGATACCTAGCCACCTTAATAGATTCACCTTCTTGGACTTTGGATCTAAGACAAAGTTTTTGAAATTCTTTGGTGTAGGAGGTCACATCAAGGTCTTTTTGCTTCAATCCCTATCTCTTCTTATGAAGTTGGACTTCATAATCCTCTGGTAAGTAGTTCTCTTTCATCTTGCTCACCATGGCCTTCCAATTAGCAATAGGTAGCTTCCCCATGCTAACTCTCTCTTCTTGCAGGTACTTCCACCATGTCAAAGTTGCTCCCCTTAATCTTGATTTGGCAACCTTAACCTTTTGAGCCTCTATCACTCCCTCACACTCAAAGTGGTTTTCCATACCCTCAATCCATTCCATGACAGTGTCAATGTCCATCCTTCCACTGAAATGTGGCAATCCTTCAAAAGCTTTGGTGTTCAAAGCCTTAATAGCCTTCACAAAAGGTTCTTCATTAAACAAGGGATCTGGTTCAGGTATGATATCATCTATGTCTATAGTTTTCTTGCCTTTATCCTTGGTGTCTTCACCCCAAGGTCCTTGTGTCCTCTCTTCTTGCAACGTATCCCTTATCTCACTCATAGCTTCTTCAAGGAGTCTATTATTCTCCTTCTGCTCTTCTACCTCTCTAGCCAACTCTGCATTAGTGACCATTCTGCTCTCCCCTACTGATTCACCAGTATATAGAGACATACATAGTCCTCCAAATCTTTAACTTGCTCTGATACCAATCTAATGGGATGGGGTTTGGGATAGACTAGTCTAGTCTATGCTCTTGGATCCTTCCCTTGGATCACCTGGTGTTCTCTCCAACCCTAGGGTCTCTAGGACTTCCCTTGCTTGAGGAATCCCCTGACCTTGCCCAATCCACCCATCAATGAGTTGCAATGCTGCTCCTAAGGTCTCACCTACTCATGAGACTCAAAACCCCTTACTATAGCTAATAAGGGCTAGACTTGTTCCACACCTTCCAAGGTCTTAGCAAGGATAGGTCAGGTATTTTTCATGGTTTTTCCACCCATGCATGTGCCCCCAAGAGGTTTCAAGATTCCAACCCTTTACCAATTTCACTATTTTGTGTTTTTGCTTACAAAATAGGGCTACAAGGATTTTGACCAATTAGGCCTCCTAACCGGTCCTTTAGGGCCCCCTCTCACAAATGATGCACAAAATACCCAAACTCCCAAAATGGACTACCATTCATTAGGCAAGGGCTCAAGGATTTCTCTGGTTTTGGGCCTCCAAGTGGCCGTATAGTGCCTTGGGCGAATTTTGGGGTTTTTTAGGGTTTTGTGAGGGTTTTATGGTCTGCCTGGGTCACAATGTATGTTTTGTGTTTTAGCCACCTTGTCTGGATTGGTGGAGGATTTTCCTTCACAACAGTGGTGCTTCACACACTCCTCTACACCTCCTCCAAAGGGTACACTCTCCTCTAACCAACCTTGCTCTTCAAGACCTTTGCAACTTGACCCTTCCTAGCCGGGCACTGTCTAGTCTCGCCTAGGAGTGGGTCTTTGTATGGCCTCCTTGAATTTTCAAGGGCCCTGCTTGCATTTAAATATGGTACAAGGTCTGCACTCTCATTCCCCATGGTTTCATGGTGGTTCCACAATGGGGAATGGAGTCAAGATTCCATTTACACAAACCAGTCCAAAACTGGACAGTGAAAATACAACTTACAAAATATTTACAAGCACACCACAATTACAAACCAAAACCTAAACTAAATGCTCAAAATGAGAGTAAGTACACCATACAAGACACTCCACATAGTTTTTCATGCAAATCAATCCATTAATGATCTTTCTTTTCTCCTTTTGTGTCGACTGGCAACAAAATTGCAGTCTCAGTCAATCAGTGTGCTTGGGCCGTACAATGTCTGACATCCAACCCATTAACTTAGGGTTTGGAAATACTTATACTACCCTCTCCTTGATTTGTGTGCCCATATTAGGGTTGTCCATGCCAAACTAAGAATTTTGGCCTCATGGTGGAAAAGTTGCTTGACAACTTTTAAAAGTTGTCATGCAACTTTTGCAATTTTTGAGCAATTTTCCCAATGTTGCTTTTCTTGACTCCTAGACCCACATTGGCCAACCTAAGGACTCCACCATGCTATGAGGGACCCCTAAACACCTCAAATGCACACATACCCCCTATTTCCAAGAAATCCTCAATTTTGACTTAAGACCCTAAGACCTCAACTAGGACCCTAACTAGGACCAATGAGCACATGGCTCTTTATTTTATATACAATGGCTTCAAAAGAAGCATAAAACCAACAAAACAAAGAAGGAGGAAGAGCTTGGAAGGGTGCTCCTGCACCAAATGACAATCTGAAACCACTCATTTTTGGACTGTTATCATTGTTTTTGTCTTATTTTGCATAAAAGTGAACACAAATGGATTGGATCCATTGATCCAACTTTGGAAAGTTTTTATTTGGTGTGTTCCAATTTAATTTGGTCCATTTCATGCTTTTTAAATAGTTTTTATTAGTTCTTTTACTGTCTTGTTTTCAAACAGCTAGTTTTGGCTTGTAAATAGTAAATTATGTAAAAATGGTTGCCCCATAAAATCTCTCTGTGCTACCATCATGGCCTATTGGGACATGGAAGGAAACCCTATGTACAGTGTAAATATGTAGGGAGGAGTTCTGGAAGTGAAGTTCATCATAGTTGCCACCTTATTCTAGGCGAGTCCAAGAGCAACCCGGCTAGAGAAAACAGGGTGTAAATTGAATGTATATTGTAGGGGTGACTTCAAAACCCAAACTTTAGCATTTTGCATTGAAGGATAGGTCCATTTAGAGTTCCAGTTGAGAGGGGAAATTTTGACAACCTCATTTCATAACCTTACTTCCTTGTTGAACAGTCACAACCAGTTGAAGCCTAGAAACCCTAACAAACCCTCATTTTTGGGTTAGGGCATTGTACGAAAAGTTGGGAGACTAAAACCAACAAAATCTCTTGAGGATGGATGAGTGATTGAATAATCATATAACTTATTATAGGGTCTTTTGGACCGATTCACTCAAAACCCTTAAAAACCGGATTTAGGAGTCCTAATTGGGGCTCATCCTTGTAGCCCTATTTCTAAGCAACTTTTTGAAATCGGTAAGGGGAATGAAGATTACAAAACCCAAATTGGACCTAGTTGAAATTATTCCATGGTAAATACCACCTCCACACCTCTGCAATGTCTTATAATAGTATGGGGGTGAAAAGTGGGAAGTTGACAAGTTATTGTCAAGGTTGCAAGATGAGTATTTGAGAAGCACATTGGATTCGTAGAGTTCCTAGTAAAAACACTTGTTGCAAACACCTTAAGGTTAGCAGAGAGAAAGTGCAATCAAAGATTAGGAAGAACTTGGAGGTCTTGAAGTATAGCTAGACCTGGTGAGGTTGGTGGAATTGAGCAACACCAACTAGGTGAAGTGTGAGCAAGCTAGAGGTAGCCCTATCACTTAGAGGCTTGTTCTTCTCCTAGAGGCTACATTGTTGGTGAGGATATTAAGTACATATCCTTAATTGGTACCTCTTCCTTGGTGTTGGAGGTTTATAATCATTAATCACATCCTCTTCTTTATGGAGTGATATCTTTTATAATGAACCCTTCTATATTGTGGATGTGCTTATCCCTGTTGAGGATCCCATCTCTCTTACAGGAAAATGAATCTTTGATGAGGATATTTTTCCTTCTTTTAGAAGATTTTTTCTTTTATAAATTATCTCTCTTTGGTTTTCTTGTCTCCATGCTTGGGGGACAAGAATGATACTTAAATCTTTTATCTTTTTCCAAATATTCACCTTTCCTTTGTTGAGTTGCATCTTTCATTTGATGTCATTTATCACATAGAATATGTGTGTTCCTTGTTTAGGAATTTTTCTCTATTTGAAATGATACATCTTTCATGAACAATTTCTCCTTAGTGAAAGTGTGCAACCCTTCACTAAGAATCCACTTTTTCCCAAATATTGAAGAAGGTGTGTATTCTTATTTTCCTTCTCCTTTCTAAAGATGTTATCTTTATCAAAGATCCCCTCTATTCTTGAAGATGAATGTCTTTGAATAATTATTTCTTCCTCCTTTTATTTGTCAAAATTATCCCTTTACACTTGTCACTATTTACAAGGTAATTATTTTTCCAAACCTTAATTCCGCATTTTGCACTTAATCTTTCATATATTGGGTTAGAGAGCTTCAATTCCCACACTATCCATTGCATTGGAATCATGATTTAGATCTCTTTATTACACAATGATCCTTGATTTTTATCTTGTATCAAACCTTGTTGCAATCATTTTTGATCAATCATCTTTCACAATTCAAAGCAGTAAACATGATACCCCGTTTCAACCTCTTAGTTAGCAATTCAAAATAGGGGGGCATATAGCTACCCTTGAATTTCATCATTCTTAAGTAAGCATTTTTAGGTGATTTTGTGATTTACACCCTTATTTTTGATATTTTTTCTCAAATATGATTGTTTATACACTTTCAAATTAAAATTTACATTTACAAGTTTAATTTTCAATTGAATTACATAAATTTAGAGGTTAAATTCACACAAATCCTAATTTGTAATTCTAAAATTGAACTTGTGGGTTGCCTAATTTGGATTAATTATCTCACATATGATTTGGAATCATTTTAATTTTTAATTTTGCATTCATAGATCTTATTTTTAATCAAATTACATAAAATTAGAGGTTAAATTTATAAAACCCCTAATTTATTTTGGTTAATTTGATTTGTGGGTTGCATAAAATTTGTAGCTTATTTTCAGATCTGATTTTAGACATTCATAATGACACTTAATAGATCTGATTTATTTTCCATATCACATGTGGTTATATTACTTTTCACTTACATTTATCATAATCATGTGTTGGATAATGGTTTCTTTCACTTCACATTGCTTCTTTTCATTCATATCATTCATAACACTTTGGCATATTGAATTTTTAGAATTTCCAAATTGCTTCCTAACAATCAATTAAATCTCAAAGATTTTATCCATCATGTATGTTGTTTTATGGTGATATTTTTAGGAAAATGCATTACACATGTAGATCAGATAAAAGATTTTGTAGATCCTAATCCTAGAGATGCTAATAAAAAACCTAATATGTGTACCTCTCCTAGGATATCTCATGTGAATGAAGAAAGAGCCAATACTCCTATCTATGATCTCTCTAATGGAGAGAAAGCATTGAAGAGAAACATGGCACCATATTTTTCTAATACACATACCCTGGTGCAAGGGGGACAAGGTCAAAATATTGGTGTTTTCATCTCTCTAGATCCCCCTTGTTCTCCTAGATCCTATCTTAACCATCAAAACATTTTTAGAGAAGATGATGTTACATGCATTTCATTCATGATCTATCTACCCACATAACATTAAGTAAATATGAGGCCTTAGATGATAAGGATCTTCCTTCGCAACCCATCAAAGAGGATATGCATGATGATAGAGAGGAGAATCTCCATACATAAGATATTCCTTCTTCATCTACTTTTCCCTTTGTTCCTTCTAGATACACTTATACTACAGATTTTAAATAAATTCATTAGAATACTCCTCCTTCTCGATTAATACATTCTTATAGGAGTGGCAATAAAATAATATCAAAAACAGGTTTTATAGGACAAGGACTTGAAAATTTTGAACAAGGAATTACAGTCCCTATAAACCCTCCTACACAAACTAGTACTAAAGGGCTAGGAGATTATCATGATTCACCTATGGATGATCTCCTTAGAATTCAAAAAATTAAGGATTATCTTGGAAGACATGGAACTTATCATCCATCAAAAGGTGTGTCTTCCTCAAACACTTTTTTTTTTCATATCATCAAACTCATGACCATCATGCTAATGATTATCTAGATTTTCAAAAAAGTATGAAAGAACTAGTTAATGATGGAGCTATTAAAAACATAGATGAGAATCCAAATTTTTCTAACAACCCTTGTCCTACATCTCAAGAAACAAGACCTAATCCCATTGATGACCAAGAGAAATTAGTTGTACTATAGTATTTTTGAGATTGAAATATGATAAGAATGTTGTTTTTCCTTTCATTAAAATTAATCACAATTCTAAGCATGGGGAAGGTGATGAACATTGGATTTTTCATCATAGTTATTCTCATTCTCTTGTAAAATGCAAAGCATTTAAAACATTTGTTCAAGACCGATATGATAGGGCATGAATAGCTCTTACAGTCGATCTTGTACTTTTTCTTGGTGAAGAGGTAGTGCCTTAGCATTCCATTCACTCTTCATGTTGCTCACCACTGTAGGATACTAGTATTTAACTTCATTGGGGGCTCTTTGTCATAAGAGGTGGTTCTATTTCAATTACAATCATATTTGGGCAGCAGCATAATTCATTCTCGCCTCTATGCTTGGGGGGCAACAATATTGTCTTATTTCTTCTCTCTATATAAGGTTTCACTATTCCCTTTAGGGGTTGCATTTTTCATACTTTGATGTCCTTTCTTGCATGAAATGTTATGTTTATTATGATTAATCTCTCCTTAGGGTTCTGATCCTTCATTATAATTCTTTCTTCCTCTCTTTGAAGATTACCTCTTCTTTAGAGTTTCATTTTACATATCTTAATGTCTTTTCTTGCATTGAATATCCCTTCATGTGAGTACATTTTGCATTAGCTTAGTGTATTCCTTCTCATTGTCCCTAAAATTGGGGGGCACTGATCTCTCCTTTCCTTTATAAGGATCTATTTTTCCTTTGTTGAGTGGTGTTTGCTTATGATTTGATGTCATTCCTTGAGTAAAGTTGTTTGTTTTCTCAAGGATTCTCTCTTATGCAAGAGGTGTGTATCCTTGACTACAACCTCTTTTACACTTGGAAATGTATATCTATTATAAAATTATCCCTCACATTGGGTCGAAAGTGTGTCATCCTTCATCAAGAATCCCTTTCACCTAGAAATAGGGGGAAGGTATGCATTTTTGTTATCCTTCCCTTATTTTGGTAGAAGATGTTATGTTTGTTCAAGAAACTCCTCTTGGAGGGAGATGTATTTTGAGAAAAGATCTCTTATACTCCAAGGATTACCTTGACACTTGTTGCAATATATCTCTTTTTCAACTATCTTATCCTTGCTTGTAAGAGTATTACCTCTTTAGCTTAGATTTATGAACATTGCTTCCTAAAAGGATATCTCCTTGGTGTTGAAGGTGGGTATTCTTGTTTCTATCTTCTTTAAGACATAAACATAGGGCTAGGTTGATAGCTTAAGGGGGGGGGGGCATACATATCATGCTCTTTGTACTATATTGTACTATAGTTTTGCATGTCTTAAACGAGGTGTTCATTCTTGAAACTAGGGAAAACTCTTACACGAGATGCTTCATGCATAAAACCAGACGCAACATTGATATATGTCTTATACGATGTGCATATTCTCAAAACCAGAGCAAACAAACTTTTACATAAGATGTCCTCAAAACCAAACATATATTTGTCTTACATAGGGTTACACACACTTGAAACCAAAGCAAAACAATTATGCACAAGATGTTCCTGATACTAGACACGCATTTGCATTTTCATTTCATGTCTTACATAGGTTGTTGCATGCTCAAAACCAGAGAAAACAAACTCTTATATGAGATGATTAACACCTAAAACCAAACATCACTTGCACACATGCACAAGGGTGAGTGGAACTAGCCAAACACAATTATACTATTCCTACTCTCCTCCCCAACATGGATCATCGAGAAAACACATCTAGAATGTGTATCCATGTCCTCTCTCATTCTTCTTCTCGTGGACTACCTAGAAAAACACATCTAGAATGTGTATCCATGATTTCTCTCTTTCTTCTCATGAGCTCATAACTTTGCTATTTGTAGTTCATGGATGATGCATGGTCTTGCTCTTTTTTATGTGATCGCTTGTGTTCTTGAGATGGAATTTTTAAGAATGCTAATAGTGATTGAGACATTTTTATATCGAGGTCTCTTCGGCTAGATGACTTGAATTCTTGTTTTTGGTTTTTAGCTTTTGTGTGTGTCTTTTGTCTTTTTGTCTTTGTTTGCCTTTTTTTGTCTTATTTTTTGTGCCCTTGCAAGCAATTGAGTGAGTTAAGATCCTAAGATCGATGGCTTAGTTCCTCAAAATTAGTTAATTCTTATACTCCTTATGACTATTTGCCTAATTTCTCCTCTATTTCATCTACTTTAGGTATCGTGAGTAGTTGCATAGGCTCGTACTCTCATTAAAGTGAGGGATACATGTAACATCATAAATTGTCATCAGCCCAATTTACACCTCATGTTCATGTCCCTACTTTAGCGTGTCCCCTCCTCATCACCTATTTAGGGTTGTTTTGTGTCCAATATCTAGTTCTAATGTCATGAACACCCACTAATGGACTCCCTAATGTGGTATCCTTCTCCCTAGGGCTTCATTTTGGTCCCTTTCTAAGAAGGACCATGGTGCCCAGTGCCATGGTCCCTCTTAGTGGGACCTAACTTTCAATTAGGGCAGGAGTTCTATCTCTCCAATCTGGGAATTCATCTTTGTGGATTTGCATGATTGTTGGAGGTAGACCTAATAAAAAATTTACCTAGATACCCCTATATAAAGATATTTGATAAACCTAATTTCATCAATCGAATCCAACCAAGAAATCAATTCCTTGCATCCATGAAGCATTCATTATCAAGCATTTTTAGAGATCTTCAAGGCTGCATATTCTTCATTCAACCATTGTGGATAAAAATTACATCATTCATATGCAAGCATGTGTATGTGATTAGGGTTTTGTCATGTTCATGCCATTTCATACAACACATGTGATTGCATTCAAAGAAAAAAGCATCATCATCAACAATTATAGTCCTGAGGTATATCTTTCTAGTATTTATTTCTGTATTTGCATTTATTCATTCAAGGTTAATTCCTAGACCAAGGTTTAACTTAGACAAACCCCTATTCCCAACCATTTTATCCTTTTCATTATGTGTAGGAATAGGTACACAACTACATTTTGGAGGAACAATAGGATTCATAGAGACAAATAGGTTCCCTTTTAGACAACAAAAAGTTCAAAGGACCATGACGACCACCACCATGGTCCCGACAATCTAGGCCAAATTTTGGGGAGCATATCCAAATCATATTCCTTTGACCAAATCCAAGTTTATGGCTCCATGTGATTACTGTAGCTCACTGCTTATGTTTTATCTCTTCAATATCCACACATTTACCCTAATTTCAACATCTTAAACTATTCAAATCAATTCAACTCTAAGGAGGAAAGATACCCATTCAAGAGGGTTTTGAATTTGATCAAAATCTCAATCATAGAGAGGTTATATCTATTAAATTCCTCTCCTCTTTAATGTAATGATTAATTGAGCAAAAAATAGTGGTCTTACTACATCTAATGGTGAAACCCTAATTTTTCACCCATTACAAATGTATACCTTTATGAAGCTTGCTTTAATTCTCATGCAAGGGTTTTAGAATGTGTTGTAGAATGTCTTCATAGAAGGTCGATCATGGATGCCGTATTGAATGCTTAAACTTGACTTCACTTCTTCTCCAATGATTGATGAATGTCTGATTACTTTCCCACTTGAATTGAATTTGCTAGAGTGTAATTAAGGTCACAGATGGCTTAGGTTTCAAATGAGAGTGATAGACCTCCTTTTATACCTAACTGCTTGAAAACTATTTGAATTTTCAGTGTCGGTCGAGCAAGAGATATAATTTCTTGCTCACTTGATGTGACCTTGTGAGGACTAAATCTGGGTCCTGATTGAGAGCACCAAAGCGTTGTGATGTCGTGGTCCTGAGAATTAAGACTCAGCTTTGGGGCAGAGACAAGAGAGATGGTGAAAATTTAAGTTTTTGGGGTGGTGTGAGCATGATCAAAACAATCATTGGTCATTGAAAGATGAAGCACCAAGGTGATGTCTAGGTGAAACAGTATGTGAATACAAATTATGATGCTACAATGGTATAGGTTTAGGGACTATTAGTGCACCAATTACTACAAAGGGCTATCATCAAGGTTGTTAAAAGTAAGTGTTACAAGAAGGGGAAAAGTATAAATTGAGCACTTTATCCATACATTGTTCTACCTCTTTAACATGTGTTTGAGCTACAACAAATTAACAATGCTAAAATATAATGATTTTTTATTTCTATACATGCTTTAAATGATTCAAAATAATTTGTGTGATGTTGTTATTCCCATTGTTGGTGTAATTATTTATTCATGTTGGATATTATTACACCTTACTTAAGTTTACTTGGGTACATGCATATCATAGTAGTTTAGGTATGAAACACTTGGGTGTTTGTGCCACATTGGGACAATGTGTGTAGGAGAATTTCCACCCTTTGTGGTCTTGTTGTTACATTCCACCTTCGGTGGGTGATCCACCTCATGTGGAATATTTTATTGTTTCTCCTACCTACCACACCTATTTCCTACCTACCCTTGTTTCTTATTGAGCCACATGTCATGTTTGTGTTCTCACATATCCATATAGCCTTGCCTATATAAGCAAACTCATATTCATTATATGTAATGCTTGATGATCCAGTTGATCATTATTTTCTTGATAGAATACAATTTATTCCTATCATCTATTTTGTTCTCTCTTAGTTGTGTTTTCCATTGCATCTAGATCTTGGCAAAATCTCACACCCATGTTCACTTTATCAATGTATTGGATCTACAAGACTTGTGGGAGAGTAAACTAGTGCACCAGTTTGTGGATTTTACCAAATCTATAAAGTCTAGGTGGGAGTCATGGAGATATGATTGAATTGGCCAGTGTAAGTGAAAATGTGTAAGTCATCTGTTATTTATCAAAAGGAGACAAAAGAGGAGGAGATAAAAAGATGCCAAAGTATATTATTTTATGCCTAATTTAGTTTATAATCAAGGAACTAAAATTATGCCAAGTATCACTCTTGGATCTAATCTAGCCTTTCCTCTTCTCTTATAATGCAAACTTTAAGTCATTCTATAAGATTGTTGAGTTCTAGGCAGAGTTTGATAATTTTTCTAGATCAATCTTAAGGTTAGTTCCATAATTATTTAAAACTTGTAATGTCAAATCCATGAAAAACTCTAGTTAAGTATGGCCATAATTGAATAAAAGTGTTATTTTTGTCATGTTATTGCAATTTTTCACCAATTAATCAATGTAAATCTTACTCTTGTTAATCCTACAACTTGTATCCATTTTTTCTTGTATGCTCTGGAAGGAACCTAAGCAATTTGGAGGTGCACATTTATTACACTTGTATACAATTTCAACTAGATTTTATCGATAGATATAATAAAAATTCTTATTGTGAATTTATTGTACTCGGAAGCCTTTAGTATGTGAGGTTTATGAATTGAAAATGGATTATTATATATAGATGCATCGTCTAAACACAATACATTTGAGAGTTTAGGCTTTGTAAGACAAATTCATGTGGCATAGACTTGTCTATATCGAAAACTATTTTTATCATTATTGGTATTTGTCTTGGATTGACTATGTTCCTATAGGACATGACATTGATCTCATATTGTTGCAACTTGCTCAACACCCTTAAAAAATTGAACATCTACAACAAAGTATATTATTTACTACTTATTTATATTCATGGAGCTTAGAAGATATAAAGGATAGGCCTAGTTTCTTGTTCTTTTGTCACCCCTTTGTATGTTTGAGATGAAGACGTGTCAATATATGTAATTTTTCATTCACAATGTTGGTAAGAGAAAAAAGGACCATGCTTGTAGTTGTTAAATTTTAAAATCCTTGTGATCATGGGTGGTTCGAAGGAAAAAACATGGGAGAAATAGGTTGAATTGGAGTTGTGTATGTTGAATTGTGACCTATTTGTAAACCCTAACAAATCTAGCCACTAACCCTAGATCTGCAAACTAATCCAACAAACAATCAATAGCCGTCTATTGTGTAATGTAATAAAACATTCCAACAACAAATATTTTACCTTTACATCCATGATAGGCTTGTCTCCATTGTTATCCTTTCCTCCATGATCTTGTATTTCATGGTGTTTACTCTTAGATTTGTGTTGCACTTGTACAAGAGCTCAAGGAGGATGTAAGAAATTGATCGTGGTGATGTTTGCTCTAGATAGATTTTGGCAAAGTATGGGTATGCTCAATTTATATGTAATGTGGTATGAGAGGAGGAAGCCTCTTTTATAGAGGTCATCCTAAAAATAGAGGTTTTATATTAAGAGTCAAAACTGTGAATGGCCGAGATCAGATAGATGAAAGAGAATCAATAAGATTTGAGGGTAGGTAAAGATGAAGGGAGGAGATTAAGAGGTGAAAGGTAGAAGATAAGAGTGAAAATGATTAAAAGGTTTAAAATTGAAATGTAGGGATGAGATTAAGAAGTGGGTTGACTTTGGAGAAAACACAAAGTGAATGAAGAGACAAATTGCCATTTGTCACATTCTTATGAATTTAGATTATGGTCCATGTGAACAAGTTGGAGGGATGGGATTAAAGAGGAAAAAGGTGAGTGAATTAACTGAATAAATAAAAGTAATTGTTTAACTAACAAAGGAAAGGGCTATATCCATTTTATTATTATCACGTATTTATTCATATTAATAACTCTACCCTTCATTTAAACAAATTGGTGGGGTTATTGAATGGATGATCTTGTATATTACTATACTTGATATGCTTAGTCATTAGAATATGGTTAGAGTTTTCTTATTATGGTTATCCAAAAATTTTGCACCAGTACCAATTGATGATGCTTCTCTACATAGGCATCCAAAGATACACTTTCTTAGCCTTTCTAATTGGATGGTCAAGAGCAAGTTTCTTTTGTACTTCACTCTTAGAAATAACAAGATGATTTTATACTAAGTGCTTAACATTAACGGACATAAATTCTCTTTTTCACCATCCTTGATGCTAGCCCATGTGGAGGATATTATGTAACTCTATGTAACCATGATTCTTTCAATAGCATGTTCTTGGCCAATTCTTCACAAACCACACATCCAAACGAAACTTGAAGACATGTGGAGGTCCTATAAGGAGCTTGAGCATATTATAATGCATATCATTGTACTTAATCATAAGGATTGATTCATCTTCCTATCTAAAGATATATGGATCCATTGAGAGATTACCATTGGTCTTTCACTACATTGCCTTATCTTTAAAAGATTGATTCTATTGTAAGTAGTTCTTTCAACTAAGCGATTGGGCATCCAATTTTCTATAGGCAAATTTCAAATATTGTGGCTGAGCTAAATGGAATCAAGAATTTTCATAACAATCATTTTATGAGAATATGCATGGTCACTCTTGAGGAGGTATATTTCTTGCAATTAGTCATCATTTATAGTTTTGTAACGAGTTCTAACAATGAATTTCATTGAAGGGTTTCGAAGAAACTTCAAGATTATGGATGTTATCACTTCAACATCCATATGAGAGTTTGATTTTCGCTAGTCATTATATGCAACTTTTTAAAAGAAAAAAAATGAAAAATGACAAAAAATTAAAAATATAGAAAAAATGAAAAAATAGGGAAAAAAGCAATAAATTCTAACAATTAAAACCTTTGGCCGTTGTTAGACAACTACAATTTGAAAACCATTTTTTGGTGGATTGTAGTTGAAATAAATTCTTAGTAGTGAAAACTATTTTTTCAGTGCCCCTAAGCGGTAAGTGATTGAAAATTGACTTGCGAACAGTCACTTGTTGTTATCAAAAATGAAAAAAACAAAGAAAAAAATGAAAAAAAAAAACACAAAATGAAAAATATGCAATAATTGGTGTTCTTCCTCCAAGATAATCATTTTTCAAGAACACTCAGATGCTTTGATGGTTGTTTCACTCTTTTAGTGTTTCTAGCACCTCTTGTAGGTCATTTATGTAGTTGTGCTCTAGTTTGTTGTGGTCAACATTCCTCTGATCACTTAGAGCAAGTGTTACACATTAAGTTGAGGTGTTATAGACTATGGAATCAACTACCTGCCACATGCTCTATGATGCTTCAATCAAATGGAGATATTTCATGGTCTAGCAGTCCCCACCACAATTGTCAGTTCCTTCATTGCTCAAGATCCATGGTTACTAAGCTCTTTTGGCTACTAGACCTTGGCATCATGGACATGCAAGTTGATAAAACAATCACTTTTATTTTTCATTGTTTTACCTTTTAACTTTATTAATGTTTCTTATTATATTAATCATATAAAGCAACATCCATACCTATCCTCTCGTTGTTTCCTGAGGATGGTCGACCCTTTATGTGGGGGGGAGGTACACCATCCTTATTACCTGTTGTTTCACCCATTATTTCTCGTTATCCTAAATTATCCCATTATAATATCCATTATCTTTACACTTCATAATCATTCATATTGCTTATCATTTCATCCATATCACATAGCTCATGAATGTGGAGATAATTTTTCATGATACTTGCTATATATAATATTTTTTTTAAATTAAAGCTATGGAAAAATGACAAAAAGAGCAAAAATAAATAAATAAATAAATGATGGAGAACAAAAAATTGGAGGTATGAATATTATTTAAGAAAATGAAAAAAAAAGGAAAACAAAAGCTTGTTTTGGAGAGATGATAAAATAATTAAAGGAGACATGTACTTAAGTATGAGCTATAATAGCCAAGGGTGAAAAGTAATCCAAAGTCATAAATACTAAGGCTACTAGTTCAAACTAAAACCTCTTGGAAATAAAGATTGCACAAGGACATGCAATATGCTAAGTTGGGGGAATGGTGAGAGCCATATACATTCTATTTTATTTAATATTTAATCCATTTTCATGTGACTTAATACCCACCTTCATATGGCATTTTCACACCACATTATATATTTTTATCATACTCTACTACATATGGTTAAATATAAATAAGTGATATTTAATATAGTTTTTCGATAAAATATAGGAAAATAAATATTAGATTGTATAAATACTAATATTTGCTTCCACTATGTTGAGAAAATATAGTTTGAAGCATGCTATTGGAGGAGAATAAGAAGAAGGCTTCATGAGCCGGTTTGAAGTAAAAGTAGTTTGCAGTAAATCATTCTCTCACCCCGTGGAAGGAGAGGAGGGCCCACTCTCTTGAAATGGTGGTGATATTATTTTTATGTATTTTATTTTAGTATTGTGCTTTGGTTGATTTATTAAAATGTGCGAGTAACTTAATAATTATCGATGAATGAGTTATTTTCATTTATACATTTTTTAGGTTTGTTTTAAATTATTTATTTCATAGTGCAAGTTTTCTATTTATATTATTTATTTCACAAGTGCATATTTTTGTAGAAAATTAAATGATTGTTTTTATTTTGTATTTGCATTTCACCTACACTCGCTTCACTACTTATAGCCCTTGTGCATATAGCCATGACATCTTTCACAAGTTTACGCCCCCATATTGACACATATAGACCAAACTATATTTCATTATTAAACATCAAATCTATTTCGCTCTTTACCCCAATTTTTTCTTATCACATGGAAATGCCAACCGACATGATTTTGGAATACAATCTCCTTGAGGTTTGACAAAGATAATTTTGACTCCTGCTCCATGTTGTGTGAATGATCCATCAAAGTAGATCTGCCATAAATTTGAAGTTGTGGCAGATAGGATGGATTCATCTAGAAAATCATAAGTCAATGGGTGATCATCAATCATAGGTGCATTTACAAGTTGATCTATGATAACTTGTCCTTTAATAGCTTTTCTCTCAACATACTCGATATCAAACTCATTGAAAATTATTTATTTGTTAGTCTTCATGTGAGGGTTGCCTTGTTGAGCATATACTTTAGGGGATCAATTTTTGTATGGTGAGTGAGCATATAATGTCACAATTTCTCTAAGATAAAAACTACGATAAGACATGCATGCTCAATAAGAGTGTAATTAAGCTCTTATCCCACTAGAGTGTGACCAATATAGTAAATGGCCCTCTCTTTTCCCTCATAATCTTGTTGTGCCAGGAGTGCCCTTGGTGTTGTAGTTGTAGATGACACGTACTAAAGTAGCATCTTTCTTTTAATTGTTGGAATGAGGATAAGAGGAGACATGAGACAATCCTTAAGTGTTTGAAAAGCTTGTTGGCATTTATCATCTCATCTGAATGTGGGTGAACTCACAAAGCTGGTTCCCACTTTTTGGTATGTCCTGATTTTTGCTGAAATCATACATTTTTTAGAAAATATAATGATTTAAGCTTTAAGAGGTCCCATTTTAAGTAACTAATTGAAGAGAGTTAAATAAAAGGCTCTTAGATCAAAATTTCTTGGATAGAACCTCTCTACTTCTAAATCGTACTTGCAATGGAGTCTCCTTTGCATCTATCAAATGCTGATAAAAAACCAATTTTACATTAGCTTTTGGGAGGTCAAATTAATTCATTTAAAAGTTTTTTTTTAAAAAGTATTTAGTCCTTATTATAAGCTTTCCAAATAGTATAACTTTTAGTATATTTAATTTCATTAATATATTTTTATTTTATTTCTGATGAAAGTAGGTTTTTCACTGAACATGAACTTCTTTGTTCAATGCATTGGGAAAAATAGAAAACTAATTCAAAAAAATTCTGAAAATTATCTATGCACTAAGTATTGATGTTTTCTTTCTAACAAAAAAAAGAAAATTGAATTTTGATATATATAGAACAAGTTATGTGTTCAAACGCACACCTATATCTAAATTATAATTAGTCGAACTTCAAAACTTAATAAAATGAAAAATATTCAACATATCACTATCAAACCAATTGCATGCCTTGGGTATTGATGTTACAAACCAAAATTCAAAATAATTAAGTTTTTATCATTTATAGAAAAAAAATTATACGTTTCGAGATACACATCACTCTTAAAAAATGTTGTTTGCTGTAAAAAATTACTTTTTGATTGAGATGGAAAAATCAATAAAATTTTATTCAAACAAATTTGAAAAAATATATTTAGAATCTACAAACAAGATGTTAAAAATCACTAGTTTTTGATTTTTGCTGAAATCATACATTTTTTAGAAAATATAATGATTTAAGCTTTAAGAGGTCCCATTTTAAGTAACTAATTGAAGAGAGTTAAATAAAAGGCTCTTAGATCAAAATTTCTTGGATAGAACCTCTCTACTTCTAAATCGTACTTGCAATGGAGTCTCCTTTGCATCTATCAAATGCTGATAAAAAACCAATTTTACATTAGCTTTTGGGAGGTCAAATTAATTCATTTAAAAGTTTTTTTTAAAAAGTATTTAGTCCTTATTATAAGCTTTCCAAATAGTATAACTTTTAGTATATTTAATTTCATTAATATATTTTTATTTTATTTCTGATGAAAGTAGGTTTTTCACTGAACATGAACTTCTTTGTTCAATGCATTGGGAAAAATAGAAAACTAATTCAAAAAAATTCTGAAAATTATCTATGCACTAAGTATTGATGTTTTCTTTCTAACAAAAAAAAGAAAATTGAATTTTGATATATATAGAACAAGTTATGTGTTCAAACACACACCTATATCTAAATTATAATTAGTCGAACTTCAAAACTTAATAAAATGAAAAATATTCAACATATCACTATCAAACCAATTGCATGCCTTGGGTATTGATGTTACAAACCAAAATTCAAAATAATTAAGTTTTTATCATTTATAGAAAAAAAATTATACGTTTCGAGATACACATCACTCTTAAAAAATGTTGTTTGCTGTAAAAAATTACTTTTTGAGTGAGATGGAAAAATCAATAAAATTTTATTCAAACAAATTTGAAAAAATATATTTAGAATCTACAAACAAGATGTTAAAAATCACTAGTTTATATCATCTTCAAATTCTTAACGGTTTAAAAGTTATAGGTGTCGGAAAGTGAAGGTTTTTTACAAAATATTCATATAAGTGTCAAAGTTGGTCAAAAAGTGGGAACCAGTATTGTGAGTTCACCCATGTAATTTTTTTTATGTAGTAGGCGTGTAAAGGGATGACACTTATTAGCTAGCTATGTGATGAATCGACAAATAGATTGTAACTTTCCTTGAAATGACATTAGTTGATTGATATTCTTAGGTGGAGGCATTTCCAATATGGCTTTGACTTTTGTTGGATCAACTTAAATGCCTCGTTGTGACACGATGTATCCTAAGAGCTTCCCCGAGGTTACTCCAAAGGCATATTTCTTAAGGTTTAATCGCACTTTATATTTCTCAAGTTGGGTAATTTTTTTACTAAGAATTTCCAAGTGATTCTCTCTTGTTATTGATTTTCCTAGTAGGTCATTGACATAGTCTTCCATTAGAATGTGCATCACATTGTGAAAAATAGTGGTAATCATCCTTTGATATGTAACTCCAGCATTCTTGAGACCAAAAGACATGACATTCGAAAAGTATGTTTCCCAAAGACATGTAAAAGCTATATTGTGTTGGTCCTTAGGTGTGGTCTTAATTTTATTATAGTTGGAGAATCCATCCGTGAGTGATAACATTGTGTGTCCACCCATAAGATTGACAATCAAATCTATGTTGGGAGGTGGAAAGTCTTTCCCGGAACAAGCTTTGTTGAGATCTATAAATTTTGTACATATTCTAATTCTATCATTTAGTTTTATCACATGCACAAGATTTGAAACCCATTCTTAATAATCTATAAGCCTAATAAAGATAACATTGAGTAGTTTTTGAAGCTCGTCTTTAACCAAAAGTGTTATTTTTGTATGCATCTTTCTTAGCTTTTAATTCATAGGTCTTGCACCTAATGCCACTATTAAATGGTGCATGACAAGATCAAGATCTAACCCAAGCATATTGATGTATGACCATGCACAGTTGATTTGATGTTCTTCAAAAAACTTAATGAAGTTAAGACGTTCCTCTTTAGTTAATGATGTTTTGATGTATACCATGCAAGGATTATATTTTGTCCCAATGTTGGTCGATTTTGTTTCTTGTATTAACATAGATTATCCATCATGTTATGTTGTTAAGGGGAGAGTGTCAAGTCTTCCATCCTCCAATGCCTCAGAAGGGTATTCACCATTGGATATATCTTTTCTTTTTACCATTTTATGGTCTAAAAGCACTGCAATATGATTTTCACTAGAAGATCATTTATTTATTTTTTATATCTTTATGACTGAAAGGTTTAGCACCCTTTCAAAAACAAGTCATGCCATTAAGTTCAATGGCAAATCCTACTCCATGGTCCTTGATATGAAGATTGTCTCAAAGTTCAAGGTAATTGATAATAGCCTCATCATTTTGAAATGTGTCTAATTATGGAGGCCCTTGTTTGTCTTAGTCTATGATGATGAATACATACGAGTCTTCAAATATATCAATGAAACATCATCAAGCTCATCATTAGTACTCTCCTCATCAGTTTCAATTATGGGAGAAGTTTGGTTGATACTACAAGAAGCACACTTACTGTTAGGGGTTGTTGACTCTCGAGGTTTAGATCCTAGGCCTTAAGACATAGAGGGTTTATGATCCTAATTTTTTTTTATTCATGGCTCATTGTTCATATGATTAGTTTTATGGGGAGGAGTAGTAGCATCATTTAGAGGAGACTTTGGTTCTTTGAAAATTTCATCCGATTCATAGTCACTAGAGGTATAATAATAGCACTCCCACTCATTAGAGTTTGTAGTTGCACTATAGTCCTTAAAGTGTTCTTCATCATCGAAAAAGTTTGTTTAAGTATTGTATTGACACACTTGTAACATTACTTGTGTCAGGGTTTGGTATTAGGACCACACAATTTCAAAGGTGTAAACCCTAATCCCTTATTTCTTTGTTTTTTTTACATAAGCTTGCAAGCCAATAGGACCTTTACCATCATTTTTTATTTGTTGTAATAATTTTGAAGCCCTTACCATAGTTATCAATGGGTGGTCCTCTTGTTTTGTTTGTCCCTCTTCATCTTTGTATAACCATTTAAAGAGGTCATCATCTTCCATTTCACCCCATTTAGCAAATGTAGTCTGCATGTTGAGATGTTTGTGGTCTGTCATAAGTCTTGGGGGAGTCCACAAGTTGTATAATGTACATGGATTGCTGTAGGTTGTAATCCCCCATTTATTCATCCTTGACAATGGCCTTGATCTTCTGAAAACAAACCAAAAAAGCTAGTATCATGCAAATGACATCCTAATCACATCAAAGAAATAATGAAAATGAAATGCGTAAATCCAAACAGTTAAATTCAAACCAAAACCATGCATCTCCTTCATTCCTTTCCATTATTTTTATTTCTCCATTGGTATTATGTTGCTCTCGAGTAGATGAATGCACAAATGTGATAAGCAAAGGTAATTTGATATCATGATTGCGAGGATACTTGAAAGATCATTCTTGTGAGAATGAGAAATGAGAGTCCAATTTACAGATAAACTGGGATTGATTGGATTACTAAGATTGATTTGGGACTAAAAGTGATCAACGAATGAGATTAAATGAGAGGACTTGTTAAATAAGGATAAATAGGAAATTGTATTTCCAAGTAGAGGGAGAAATAGAAACAAGATAGAGTTAAGTGAAAATAAATAATGGAAATATTTATTTTCAACAAAATATGCCATTTGAAAGTGGAGGAAAGGAGTAGTGATGAATAAGTTGAGTGGAGAAAGAGAAGATTTAAAATGGAAAGAGATAAGAGTTAAGTGGGGAGATAAACTAGCAAGTGGAACGAGATGGACAAGTTAAAAGTGGAGACAAATTAGCATGAAAAGTAGATAAATGGAGTGAATTAATAAATATTATTTATCAATTCCTTTACATGTTAGTTCATTAGACAGTTAAACAAAATAAATTTGTTTTTTTGTGAGAAAGATAAAAAGGATATGAATAAATAGAAATATTTATTTATCAAAGGAGGAATATTAGTAATGCCAAGAGGACAAAATGATTGAATATTGATCAAATTATTTAATCGGATAGATGAAAAAAGCGATTGAGGACAAACTGGTAGAAAATGATCAAATTGGAAAACATAATTAATAATTAATTAAATAATCAATGCAATTTAATTAATGAGAGAAAGACACAATGACGACAAATGATAAAGACCAAATGACCAACAAGAAGACATGTTAATAAAAAGCGTAGCCAGAGGTAGTAAACAATTTTTAGTGTCTACAAAAGGTTTTAGTGACTCGGGATTAATATAGGATGATGAAGAGGTCACTTCTCTATTCATGGGAACTATAGATTTGGGCTTTGGATGAATGTTGTCGCAATAAAAATATTAATTGGGATTACCCAAGATAGTAAGATCTCTACTCCATTACACGGGAATTTGATGTTGTAGACATATAAATTTGACCACTTTCTTAAATAAATATTTAATATTTATTTTAACAACTTGATCCATATCGAAAATCAGATCCATATTGACAACTTGACTCATATCGAAAAGTGACTCATATTGAAGCAAGATCCATATCGACCACAAACTCATATCGCAATCCAGCAACATATCAGAATCACACATCATAACAAAAAAGGACTCACCTTTGATCATGATCCATATCAGACAATCGATGAACCCATATTGACATCTACACAACCTATCCAATCCATTTGACTCATGACACATTTTTCAAAACACCTTTTTTCTAAATTTTTGCCCTACGTGCTAAATCAGGGCTCCAAAGCGTTAAGTTGCCACGTATGCGCTATAAAACACACCTTATGCGTTATTTTTCTATCATGCACTACAACACGGCTTCAATGCGCTACCCTATTTACCCAACACACTATTTTACCTTGTGTGCTAATTGTCATACCGGTCGTTCTACCCTATTTACTCGACGCGCTACCTTGTTTACCCAATGCACTAAAGTTATCCTACACGCTACCTGCCATACCCTTTGTGCTAAAAAATGAACCCTATACGCTAAAATCACCCTACGCGCTAACCTACCCATTGATCGCGCTAATATTTGACACTCGGATGCTAAACCTACCTAGGGTTTGCTATGCGCTAAACTTAGTATCGTATGCACCAAAAGACCTATCGTACGTGCTAAACCGACAAATTCTGACTCAAAATTTGAAAAACATGACAAAAATCAATGAAATTAATAAAAAACAAGAGGGATTTTGGGCACTTACTCGTGGGCCATATGTGGTGTGTCTCCGGTATTGCCTGGCATGCTCATATTGGTGCGAAGAGTATGGAATTCACATTGTGGTCAGAGCTCCAAATGTCACAATCACAATAAGACAAGTGTGCAAATGCTTTTTCAAAATCACTTTTTACCTTTTAATAGGGTAAATTAGCAGGTTAATAAGTGGGGCATGTATTTTACTCCCACTTTTTCATTATTAACCTTATCCAAATCATTTTTTTGGGAGATGAATCAATAATGTGCATCCAACGAAGTCGATATTTTCATATCGCAATCAATTAAAAAACAATCATAAACTTAACAAATTTTCACCAGACCCTTGATTCATCTCCAGAGGGGGCATCATCAATATCGTTCATCAAATCTACATCTATGGCATCATATCAACAACTTTGGCAACATCATATCGAAATTTTTTGACAACATATCCAACGATTTTCTTTGAATCAACATGTGCACACACGTTACTTCGAAGAGGGGCAAAATGTAGACATATAAATCTGACCACTTTCTTAAATAAATATTTAATATTTATTTTAACCCCATCCCTCCTATTAAATAAATCTTAGTTAATTAATTTCTTCATTTTCATCTATTTGATTAAATAAATTACTCAATTTATTTAATTAACTTCACATAAACCTTTTCTAGCCTTTAATTAAATAAATTACTTTATTTAATTAAATCCCCTTTCTCCCTTTTTAATTAAATTTACATTTAATTAAATTGATCCTTGCAAATAAATAAATATAATTTATTTATAAAATCCTCCCACTTGTATTTATGCAAGTTGCATCTATTTTGGTTGAAATAAAGTAATTTTATTTTAATTAAAATCATTTTCCCTCACTCAATTGCATTTTCCTACATCTCCCACTTGCCTCCTTAACCTCTTCTAGAGCCTTCTAGATTCTTCTAAACCATCTTAATCAGCCTTAATTAACCTTAATCCTATCATTTCACTAAGTTTGAGGAGGTCACTTCTCAAAATTGGAGGAAAGTCTTCTAAAAGCAATAAAGACTTTATCCATTCAACAAGCTAACTTGTTGAGCTCCCTCAAATTTGGAAGGATTCTTACAAATTTGTCCCCAAAGTCTTCCTAACCATTAATGGTTAACTCAACCTTCCCACATGGTTAGAGACTTTCTCTCTAACTTAACCTTCATCTAACTCAAGGGTCTCATCAAGCACTCATGGCTTTGACCCTAGTTATCCTATTAACCCTTGCACAAGAGTTTACCCCTTGGGTAAAAGCTTTATCCAATGGATAACCCTAACCTAACCTTAACCCTTACCTCCTAAGGTAACCTTCATGTCTTCTTAGGCTTTTAATGCCTCTTACATCTCCTCTCAAGCAACCTCTTGTTGACAATTGTCACCATTTCATTGGTGAAAATTGTAAACATGGATTGATTAACTTTCAATCCTAGCCCTTGTTAAGATTATTCAATCGTAACCATCCATTGCCCTATTTTCCCTATAAATAGAGCTCTCATTCTTCATTTTTGAGAGATCCAAGTTTCATGCATCTACATTATAGCCTAATTTACTAAGCATTTTATCCTCTCTTTGTTAAAACATCATCATAACATTTAGAAGCATTTCATTTTCATATCAATAGTATATCCATGCTAGTATATCATGATTAGGATAATTAAGCAATATCTTTATCATATCAGTATCTTCATACTAGCTTAATCATCGTAGTTTTAACATATCATATAGACCTTAGAGTGCATTCATGCATATAGATCACAATATCACTTGTTCTTGGAGTTGTCATTCCTAAGTCATTTGCTCAGTGATCTGAGAGCAAAATATTGGCTTTAAGGATCCTGTGAGATAGAGAACAATGGGACACCCCTTGGGAGGTTAAACTAGTTCAATTAGTTTATATATTTGCACCAAGAGTCTCATTGGTATGTAGGTCTTTTGATCTCGATTTATTCATTTTGATCACCGCATTTTCCTGCGTACATTTTTGGTGCCCATCGTGGGGCACGTCCCAAAAAATAACATCATTTTTTGTGAAGGTTAAAGATTGCAATCATGCTGGAACACTCTTTTAGTGCATCTAAGACTTTCTACAATGCATCTGTGGCAAACTTTAGTGCATTCATCACATTATTTAGCGCATAGAAACCATCCCTTAGCGCATTTAACTTTCTTTCTAGCGCATGTTCTTCTTTGCTTTTTTCGTGCATAGGAGTATCAGTATAGTGCATTCAGGCATTAGAATATCACATAGGTTCTTTCTTTTAGTGCTTTTGCACCATACTTTAGCACATCTGTGCGGAATTTTAGCGCGTAGCTCTGTAAGAGAGAAAATTTATAATAGGGTTAGAAAATTTAGGCTTGTAAAGCCCACCATCAGAATTGCATTTTTTTACTAACTGTGTGCAAGTTCTAACAATTTTTCAGTGCAGGAAAAAGAGGATTTAATTAGTTTATTTACTTTCTTTTATAAGTTGGTAAAAATAACTCACTTTCTCTTATTGCAAAAGTCTAAAATGAATCTCATCTTTCTTTTGGATTCTTAAAAATAACTTCATCATTTCCTTTTGGTGCCTAAAATAGACTTCATTTTTTCTTGCAGGATTAAAAAGAACAACAAACTCAATTTTTTCTTCTATGCAAGTTAGGAATCACATTCCTTTGGCCTCTAAAAATTAAAAAAACAAACTTTCTAATTTTTGTATAAGTTAAAATTGAACATCGTTTTCCTTTGGTGTTGATTAAAATGAACCTCATTTTTCATTTGGGAGTTTAAAATGAACATTCACTTCTTTTCAAAGAAGATTTCAAGATTGCAAAACCGTTGTTATTCATTTGACAAATTTACTTTGGTTGACCAGGATTTCTTTAAATTTTGCTATCTTCACACATTGCTATATTGGGATAAAAAGAATCACATGTCTTCTAAATAGCTTGTAGAAAACAACTGCAATATGGGATAAAAAGAAAGTATGTACTCTGTGTCTCGAAAGTGGTAGACATATGCTCTCCCCTTAATTGGGTGATAAAAAATTCAAACCCACTCTTTAAAATCTTTCTTTACTTTAAGCATTTACAAAATTTAGAAGGCCTGCCCTCCTGAGTTGCCCTTAGGGCACCATTAAGGCCGGTGAAAGGAGAACGACCTAAGTGGGAAATGACTTTATCACTGAGTATTCCAACCCAATATAATCAAATGTGGAGGCTGATGAAAATCCCCTCCAACGATTTTGTTCAATGATTAGTCCTCCCCCAATATCTTTAAGATACGTAAAGCCTTTGTTCTAAAGGTTGGGAAGCCTCCTGAGGGATTTTATCACTGAAGAACAAATGAAAACCTAATTAAAAACCATAGAAGTAGATGTTTTGAGCCAAGTTAGTTACCAAACATTGGAAATATCATAGTGCAAGGGTGGGGAAGAATCCACCCACAAGATCACTCACCATATATCTCCCAAGATAACTACCCAATTGTGAAGCAATTTACTTTGGGTTAATTTATGGACAAAGGCAAAAAAACGGGCGCCCCCTAGGGGGTGACAAGTATGTTTGAGTTGACAGAGTATTGAGACTAGTGGGCTATGATATTGTTAATGACCTTTGAATAAAAAATCTATCTAATATGTCTTCTGTGTAATCCAAACCAGTGAAAACATCCTCAAAAGAACATACACTATTTGTTTAGCATAGACAAACTGTTATCACTTCTATCCGTTCTGTTTATAAATCATTTTATCATAAAATCATCCGTCAAAACACAAAAATCATTTCTCAACATCTCAGCGAAATCATCAAAAAAAAGTTATCAGGACAGTTAGCGCGTAGGAGCAACATCCTAGCGCATCTTAACCATCTGATAGCTCATTCCAACCAACAGTTAGTGCCTCCATCACTCACATTAGCGCATGATCAGTATCATACTGGTAAAGACTCAGATAGCGCTTGCCAACATCATTATAGCGCATAGGAGCATCAACATAGCGCATCTGAAACATACTATAGCGCATTTCTACCAAACATTAGCACCTCAAAGGGAGATATTAGCGCATAACTGATTCAACAATTGTGTTATCAAATAGTATAAAATAACACATTTGAGAGGTAGCATAGCGCATCTGGAACATTATGTAGTGCTTTGGGGGCATCCTTTAGCGCATCAGGTCTCTGTTCTAGTGCATGATCAAAATTAGCGAAAAATAAAGAGCAAACCAGTCACCTTGTGAAATTTTCATCAACAGTTTTGGATACCCTTTTAGGTCCTCTGACAAATCCAACAACGAAATTTCAAAAAAAGGATCATAAGTGACAAATTTCCAAATCCAACTAAGCACCCTTAGAAACAGATATCAAATTTTTAACTATCTCAAGATCATATTTCATCCAAAAAAAATGAGGAGTATCAAAAATAGTGATCAAAGGTTCCACCATCCAATAAATCTTATCAAATCAATACCTAGTTAGGTTCTCAAGAGGTCAAATTAAGTTTCTAGATCGTGAAACTTGACTCATATCATTTGGCATACTTTATCATAGAAGTGAATCAAACTAAACTTCTACTTGACAAGTAAACTTGAGTTTCCAAAATGAAGTATCCATATCCAACATCAACATCAACATTGATCATTTGTGTATGACCACTCCCCATATTTTGAGAAGAAGAAGTTTTCATCAAAAGACTAAGTTGAAGAAGAGACAACCTAGTTCTAAGTCACTTATTAAGAGGATTAAATTTCTCTATATCAATCGTCAACTCTTTGTATCACATCGCGCATTCTTACATCATATGCAGTTGTATATCCAAGGAAAAACCAAAAAAATTGACAAAGAACCTTTGAGAAGTAGGGCTTACATTCAGAAAGCAGCATTCAACCAACGCCTTAATAGTGGAGGAAGGATTAACCCCACCTTGTTTCCAAAGTTTCTTATCACTTACAATGAAGCTCGATCTGAGCCACCAACTCCACCAAGAACCCCAATAGAAGAGGAATAATTCACTACTATAGAGACATACTGATGCCTGTTGTCACTCAATCTCATAAAAAACAAAAAGAAGGAATCACAACTAGAATCAAGCATGAGTCGTAGACTATCCAATCCTTTTGATGAATATGCGAATATGGGAGAAACAAAGATCACTGACGAGCTTCTCCAAGAATGTCAAGAAAATGCAGCTTTCCAAAAACTTGTAGAAAGACTTATAGAGTGGATAAGCAAAAATATCTACTCATGCTAACTAGTAAAGGAGTCAATATTCCTGAGGATTTTGACACAAAAAACTTAAAGAATACAAAGGAGAGAATTTCACGAACAAGGGCAAGAAACTATGCTTATCAAGAACAACTGAGAGAAGAGGAAACACATGATCGAGAAAACATACGCAACTGAGACCATACCCATGAACAAGATAACACTCATGAACAAGACCATACCCGCAATCAGGACAATCTTAATGAACGAGGAGAAGCTCCCTATCGAAGGACAAATGCACCCCCAACTGCTCTTACACAACAACTCCAAACACTTCAAAGACAAATGCAGGACATGCAACAAGGAACCATGATAATATACTCATTAGACGATATTTGTCCTTATCCTTTTGATAGGAGATTGAACATGGTACCTTTTCCCCCAAATTCAGATATACCAAAGTATGACAAATACGATGGTAAGAGTGATCCCCTTGATTGACATTCGGGAATTTTGTACTATTAGCTTGGAGTTTGCTCACAATGACACACACTTAATGAGATTATTCCCAAGAATTTTGGGAGGGCAAACAATGGAGTGGTTGTTAAAACTCAAACCTCCCATCAGATCATTTGATGAGTTGGTTAATAAATTCACGACACAATACTCCTATAATATCCAACACACAATCACCATGCTTAACGTATGCAATACCAAACAAAATAACAATGCAATATTCATGGTGTTTCTACAACAATGGAGGCACAATGTCGCAAGATATCCACAAGATGTACCTGAAAAGGAAAAGATGGAAATCTTCATAGACAATCTGAATAGTGAAATGAGTTATCATCTCAAATTATAATGCATACCGTCTTTTTCAAAATTAATAGAGAATGGTATCCAAGTAGAGGAAGCTTCCATCAAGAAAGGAACCTTGGAGTTATTTAAGGAAGGTGTTAGTTCATTGAACAATAACACCTTTAACAAAATAATAACAACAAATTAGACAAGTCCAGATTTTGGAGAAGGAACAAAAACGTTAATGATGGGGTAATCGATGCCAACAATGTAAAGTCTAAACAACCCTTGTTGACTTTATCAAGCAACCCACCATCCAATAATGATCAAATGAGTGTTAATCAAGGCACTAACACTTATCAACTAAATACCAACCAAGGAGCTTCAACGTCAAACAACAACAAAAATCACCAAGGCAACAACAACAACCTAGGGAACAATGCAAACCAAAGAGGCAACACTAATACTTTCCTGTATCAACGAATATACACACCATTAGGACAAACCTTGGATTGAACATTTCAAGAACTATTGGCAAGTAAGATCATCACATTGCCAACCACAAGCAACTTTGAACCCAAAGTCAAAACACCATGGTGGAATGACTCACATTATTGTGATTACCATTGAAACAAGGGGCATAGCACAAATGATTGCATGAGGTTGAAGAACATAGTTCAAGGCATGATAGACAAGGGAGACTTAATGGTCGATGGTCAAAAGACCAATGGTGACCATGAAGCTTTCAAAAATCCTCTTCCCAATTATGACAAGGGAGGAGCATCAACGCCAAACAACACCAAAGGAGCTCATATTAATCACATATACGAAAACACCATCAATCACATATCAACATATGAGAATCAAGTGAATGTCATAAAAATCAAAGACAAACAAGAACAAGCGTCAATAAATGTGACAACAAGAGCACATAAATATGTCTTGAAGGGGAACACATCAACATCAACAACTCTCCCCAAGACTCAATATAACTTGGTCGACCAACTACAGAGAACACCCGCTCAAATATCTATACTTGAGTTGCTTAAACTTTCACCAAAACACAAGGATATATTGGAGAAATCTCTTGTCCAAACAATAATTCCAAATGATCTAGACATTAATCGATTCTAAGCCATGGTGGCCCATATGACGGTGCCACATAACATATCTTTTTCTGAACACGATGATGTCTCCTTGAATCATCTGCATAACACCCCACTACATATTGAGGTCTTATTCTATAAACATCAAGTAAAAAGAGTATTAATACATAGAGGAGCTAGTCTCAATATATGTACTCTAAAGCTTATCCGTGCATTGGGCTTCTTTGAGCAAGCTATTGATCCCAAAAATAAAATCACAATCAAAGCCTATTATGATGAAGAAAGATCATGTGAAGGAACTGTGATACTACCCATTCAAGTAGGTCCTGTACAAAGAGACACCATGGGCCAAGTCTTGGACATAGCCTTGACATACAATATACTATTAGGTCGTCAATGGATCCATGAAATGCAAGTGGTACCTTCCACGTACCATCAATGTATCAAATTCCCATACAATGGACAAGAAATTTCAATATTTGCAGATACTAACTGTATACAAATAAAAATTGGCTATGAGCAATTAAATAAATATTTTATATTTATTTAATAATTATTCTTCTATTAAATAGTTAATTTGAAAAGATTAATTTATTTAATTCATTTCGTGTCTTTCTATTAATTGATATTTTATTAATTAATTCATCTATCCCATTCTTCTAATTAATTAAAAATCTAATACTTAATTATTCCTCTAACCAAGTTAAATAAATATCTAATATTTAATTATCTTCTCCAAATAATTAAATATCCAATATTTAATTGTTATTCTCCTATCCTATAGTCTCAAATATTAAATAATTTCTAAATTATTTAATCCCTTATCCAACTCATTCCTCCATCTCCTCTTCATCTTCTCTTTGCCAACTCATCAAACATGTGGCTAAAGAAATTAATATTTATTAAATATTAATTCATCATTTATCTCCAACTTCCAAACTTAATGAAAATTATGTACGTACATATATTTCATAACCGTTTTCTATATTCTCTCCAACACCCATACATCTTAGGAAAGGCTTGAGTCCACTTGTCCTCTCATGCCTAAATTTCCTCCAACCATCCCTAGATTCCCTCAGTCAACAACCCAGTCAAGGTGAGATGAGTGACACTTTTCTTCTCCTTCCCCCTTTCTCTCAACCTTCACCTTTGCTCACAACCATTCAAATCTGCAGATCTAATCATGACCATTGATCTGAGCCACATCATCTAATCCTCTCAAGGTCTATAAAATCAAGAGCTTCAGTTGAGAGAATTAGTCTTCAAAATAGTTTTTCAATCAATCATATGCATCTGTGAGTTTTAGTTTTGAACCAAATAACAAATATCATATATTATTTAGCATAATCATGTAGTATTACATATCATAGTATCAGTTAACTACAAGTTATCAGTCTATTCTTCATATGCCATCTTGGAAGCCAACAGTGCATTGTCTGAGAGCACACCATCTGCAACCAGGAACAATGGAGTTAGGACACAATGAGACATAAGCCATGAAGGTAAAATAATATTTTATTTTAGTATATATTTCATGTAGTTTCATTGGTGGATTTTGGATTTCCTGTATGCATTTCTATTGTATTTTGTTAAACTAACTTATTGCAGGTAACATTCTAAGGATGAAATTCAAGCTCACACATTTTGGCACCCACCGTGGGGCTTGACCTTGCATATACCTTTTAAAATCTCAAAAAAAAAAAGATTAACGCATTTGTAATGCAGATTCACGCATGTGTGAATTCTGACAGCACTTTTGTTTCACAGGTTAGCGCATTTGCATTATAGGTTAGCGCATATGTCATGTAGGTTAGCGCTTTTGTCTGAAAAACTGCACATTTGCATCATAGGCTAGCGCATATGTCATGTAGGTTAGCGCTTTTGTATGAAAAACTCCGCATTTGCATCATAGGTTAGCGCATATGTCGAAGAAATCGTGCTTTTGTATCCATAGAGTAGCGCTATTGTAGTCTAAGTTAGCGCTTTTGTTCCGCAGGTTAGTGCTTTTGAATAGAATGATAGCGCATATGTTAGGTTAGCGCTTCTATTTATAAATTGACAAAATTTTCTTGCAGGTCCGAACGTCTAAAAAATTAGATTTTTCAGATTACTAACATGTGTGTGCAGGATGGCTTTTTAGGCAAATTTTATGCATTTCCTCATTTAGTTAATTAGAAGTATTCATTTGGGAAGTAAAATACCATATCTTGTTCATCTAGTTTAACTAAGAGGATGAATTGACAGCATGCAACTTGCATTTTTAAAATATTTTCTCTAAAAATAGTTGCACATAGACTTTTAAAAGGGCTAAAATGAACACCATGCTTGTTGGAGCAACATCTCCAAATAGGACCTAGCCAACAATTGCTTTGAAAAGGATAAAAAGAACACTTGTATTATGTGTCTCGAAAGTGGTAGGTATATGCTCTCCCCTTAATTAGGTGACAAAAATCCAAACCCACTCTTTTACGCTTTCTTTACTTTCAAGCAATTAAGTCCTTTAGAGGGCCTGCCTTCTCGAGCTGCCTTGAGGGGGCCAGTGAGAGGGGAATGACCTAAAGTGAAAATGGGCTAATACCGAGTCCTTCCAATCCACTATAAATAAATCGTGTTTGTGATGAAAGTCTCAACAACATGTGTTGATAAGTTCATACCGACACTATGTTTTCCCATAAACCCTGTGGAGCATAACCTCAATAGGCTGGGAATCTTCTGTATTTACAGAACCGAAAGTGCCACAAGTATGGCCACATGACTGGAAGCCTTTACTAAAAACCACTTGTATTAGTTGCCAAAATCCTCTAGTTGTTGGCACAGGAGGTCAGACCTCTGAAGAGGCTCACATACATATGGTTCCTAGTAGAGATATAAAGTTTGCCATGGGGAGATTTCATGGAAACTGGTGCTTGGCTGCCCCAAAGAAGTGAATGCCGAGGGTGGAGCTAGTGGGGTCAAGCATCTAAATATCCGCTTTGAATAATGTAGCCTCGGGGGAAACTCCATGCGAGATTTAACAACTATTGTCTCAGCCTACCATAGGGATTGTACTTGCTTGTGCATTTTATTTATTAAACATTGTGTCTTCTATGTCTATAACATGTTCCAAATGATCAAAAATTAAAGAAAATGATCACCTATAAGTAAAATAAAATAAAATCCAACCAATTGCTGAAAAAGTTTGGTCAAAAGAGTAATACAAAAACTTTCCAACACTTGAAAACACCAAATCAAAATCAAAATGTCAAAACATCAATATCAAAATAATTCTTGAAGTAGGTTTATCTCTAAATCATCACGTATTTTTCAAAACTAGCTCAAACAACTAGGTTGCTAATCCAACATGTTATACTCAAAAGGTTCTACAAACATCAACATTTAACAAGCTATTGATTCAACCATCTTAAGTGCAAAAATCAACATCTTTGTCAAGTTTCTCATCGGGATAATAAAATCCTCTACCACGAAGGTTGATCAAATCTATACTAGGTTCCTAATCTTGGATATATCTTTCCTATTTCGAACCTAGGTTATATCAAAAACCAAAATCGCACCAACATTGGAATCAAACAAACTTGTGCATTGTCAAATTCTTATATGACTTTTAAGTATCACCTTAAGAAAAGAAAACCCAGTTACAAAGCTACTCAGAAAAGAATAAGATTCTTGTATATCAATCGCAAGATCTTATTGAAACATAGGACATTCCTACACCGTTTTCGTCACTACTTACATGGCTGTGGTACAAAATTTGACGATGAAACTCTACAAAGACATGCCTTTCAAAAAAGAGACGCTTTATCCCAACGAACAAACAATAGTGGTAAGATCAACAAAGCATATCTTCCTAAACCAATAATAACCTATTGACTTTGTCCTTTGGGGAATTTCAACAACATTGAAATAATCACATGCCAGTTTGGAATAGAGCCCAACATGAACAACTTAGAAAACAACAAATGGAGGAAGAAGATATTCCCAAATTCCACACTATTAGATTTACCATTGTTGATGAAGAAGCAGTCAATAGCACCATTAGAGATTTAGAGCAAGATTTCAAATTTGATAGGCTAATGGAAAAATTGTTGGCAAAACAAAAAGAAAAATATCTCTTGATGTTGGCAAAATCTAGAGCTAAACTACCACAAGAGTTTAACATGGAAAGCTTGAAACAAAATGCGGAGACAAGTAACACCCAAAACACAGATGAGCAAAATAATGAAGATATGAGTAACAGAGAAACAAGGAAAGAAAGGGATGATAAAAGAAAAGAGCGTAGTGACAAAAAGACTCGTGAAGAAACAAGGAGAGACTATGTAGATAATCCCTTATCAAACCTTACTCAACAAATACAAACTCTACAACAACAAATACAAGACATGCAAAATGGGACAAGCTCCAACAAATATTCATTAGAAGATATATGCCCATATCCTTTTGACAAAAATCTGAATATGATACCATTTCTGCAACATTGCGAGATTCCTAAATATGACAAATAAGATGGAAAATATGATCCTCAAGATCACATTAGGGAATTTTGTACTATGAGCATGGAATTTGCTCATGATGAAACCTACCTTATGCTTCTTTTTCCTAGGAGATTAAATGGACAATCAATGGAGTGGTTTTCAAGATTACCATCTAGAATCAAATCCTTTGAAGAACTTGTCAATAGATTTATTTCACAATATTACTACAATATAAGAAATGAAATAACAATGTTGGATCTCTGCAATGTTAAACAAAAGAATGGTGAATCCTTTATGATTTTCTTACAACGATGGAAATGCATGTTTAATAAGTATCCCCAAGATGTACCTGATCAAGAAAAAATGGACATATTCAAATGAGTTATCAACCAAGGATGCAATGTCCTCCCTCTTTTTCCAAAATGATCGAGAATGGACTAAAAATAGAGAACGTAAAGGTAAAGAAAGGAGAACTAAAACTTTACAATAATTCATATAACAACAACAACAACAGTAATGACAAACCCAAGTTTTGGTCAAAGAATAGGAATGTCAGCAATGAAGGGAATGATGATAATAGTAATACAAAACAACAACAACCAATTTTCAATCTATCAAGTCAAAAATTAAGCAATAACAATCTAGAAAACAACAAAGCTAAGTCCTTTTTCTCCAATCCTCGAAGAAAATTCACAAACATTGGGGAATCTTTAGAATCAGCTCTAAAAACTTTACTTTCTAATAAATTGATTGTTTTGCCAGAAACAAGAAATTATGAACCACTAGTCAAGCCCAATTGGTGGAATAAAAATCATTTTTGCAACTATCATCAGAATAAAGGACACCTAACAAATGATTGTCAGAGATTGAAACACCTGATTCAAGATCTAATCGATAATGGAACCATCACAGTGGATAGTCATGAAACAAACGAATCATATTTGGCTTTCAAAACTCCACTCCCAAATTATGACAAATGTGAATCGTCCCAATTAAAATATGACAAAGGAAAAACCAAGGTGAATTACACTTATACATACGATGATGTGGTAAATGTAATCATTGTTAACGAAAATTCATCTTTCGAACCAATCAATGTTATCACGAGAAGCAAAGCAAAGGTTACTTTTCCAGGTATAGCAAAAGATCCAACATCTGATCCAAAACAATACAATTTAGTAGAGAAATTACAATGAATACCCCCTCAAATATCAATTCTGGAACTTCTCAAAATTTCACCTATGCATAAGGAAATTTTAGAGAAAGCTTTAGTGGAAACAACAGTTTCAAAAGATTTGGATGTAGATCAATTCCCAAATATGGTAGGACACCTCATAACTCCTCATTGCTTATCATTTTCTGAAAATGATGATGCGTCCTTACAACATCCTCACAATGCTCCCTTACATGTTGAGATGTCCATAAATAAAACTCATGTCAAACGCGTGCTCATAGATGGAGGAGTTGGATTAAACATTTGTGCATTAAGTTTGATAAAAGCTTTGGGATATTCAGAGAATGCAGTAGACCCGAAAAGGAAAATAACCATCAAAGCTTATGATGAAGCAAAACATTCTTCTAAAGGAAGAAGATACATTGTGTCAAGTTTTAGATTTGAACCTCTCCTACAACATTCTTATGGGAAGACCATGGATTCACAAGATGCAAGCAGTTCCTTCTACATACCATCAATGTGTAAAATTTCCTCATGAAGGAAAAGAAATCACTATAATTGCAGATTCAAGTCAATATTGCAATAATTTGAAGCCAACACAAGATACAAGAGTTCCACATAACAGAGAATCAATATATCCTACCAAAGAAATTCAAGCAAAGCTATGGGAAACTTTTGAAGAAAAGCTCAAGTTAAATGATGAAGGAATGGGAAAATATTCTTTGCAAAATTTTCCACTTTCCCCCAAGTCATATGGAAAACCTACAGACATTCAATAAAAGACATCAGGAAAATCAAAACATATGTTTAAAGGAACCTTTGTTAGTGCTAGAACACTTGAAGAGGAAAATGAAGACAAAGACATTCTTGGTTGGCTATACAAAGATGAAGATAAAACTATAGCAACAGCAACAGAAGTCGATATTCCCATAAAACAATATGGCAAAGGATATGAAATCATACAAAAGATGGGATATGAAGGAAAAGGACCAATTGGTAAGCAACATCAAGGTATTTCAGAACCTATTTTTCCACACTCACAATCCACAGAAGATAAAATCGGGCCAGGATATCTGAAGTCTAATCAAAAGCAACATAATCATCAGCAGCAAAAATGGAGAAAGAAATCAGTTTCTAAAGAAGAAAATTGGCAACAAAAGCTGCATCAAGCGACCGAAACAGTAGCCAAGAAGCAAAAGAGGCAAGAAGAAAATGAAAAGAAAGAAGAAGATACTACTATCAAAGGTGAAGAAAAATCTTGTCAACAAGTTTTGAAAATACAAACAAAGGCAAAATCCGAACAAGATATTCCAGAAGCAGTAAAAATAGAAATGGCAGAAATCAAGGAACTTTTTGCACCACATGACATCCCAGTATGGTATAGTGGAGTAATCTTAGATCAAGATTCAAAGACAGATTCCAATGAATATGAATGGAGTCCAGATACCTTATCCACTACATCAAGTAAAGAACATGATGAAAATCAAGCAACTATCACAAAAGAAGACTTGTCTATTGCAAAGCAAAATATGAAGTTAGAAAGAAGACAAGAGGAACTCAGAATTCAGGGAAAAGAGGCGTATGAAAAAAGAAAAGGGGATGACAAAGACAGAGAAACAATTCCACAAGAAGCACAAACAAACATCAGATATGCAAGAACCATAGAAGAACTAAGAGATAGTCAAGTTGGATTGACTATTAGTCCAGAAGAAGATGAGTTTGAAAGGAGACAAAATCTATTAAAATAATCTACTTCATCCTGTGCACAAATATGTCAACTTCTAAATGTGAATGAGGTCAATCAAGAAGGAATTTGCAGTATCAAAGATGTGCGTGTGGATATAATCCATTCATTTAAGGGACAAACATCAGTTGAAGAACCACTTGAGTGTGAACTACAAAATTCTAATATTAATCTTGTTAAGACTAATTCAAAAATGCTTGAGAAAGACAATTCTCAAAAACATTTAATCTATGACAATACCTATTCTATGCCAAGCTATGATCATTATGTCATGAACATTGAAACACCTAATGATGATAGTGATTATGATTTACCCCTTCGACATCCTAAACTAATTGATTGGGATAATTTAGACAACCCTGAACTAAATGTCTTTTCCAATGATCATGACTTAGCCGTGTACCTTAACATTGTTGAACCTATCCATCCTAAGATATCTTCCACTGCAAAATCAAGTGATGTTTCTCACAGTGAGGAGAATGCCAAACTTTCCAGTCACAAAAGCGAAATAAAACAAGGAAAGAGACCTATTGTTGAAAATCATTTCATGGCAACATTAGATCAGTCAAAAGAGAAAATAAAGGGCGTATCTGATAGTGAAAACCTCCTATAAGTGCCAGAAGATGGAAAGTTTGACATTTTTCCTGCATCTTTTCAAGAGAGATCTGCTATCCTGATAGAACCAATAGAAGCAGTAAACATTGATACATCAAAAGATCCTAAAATACTCCATTTTGCTGTCTCATTATCAGAAAGAGAGAGGAAAGAGTACATGGAATTCTTTAAGCAAAGACAAATAAATTTTGCTTGGTCTTATGCAGATATGCCAGGACTTAACCCATATCTTATCATGCATCATCTTAATGTGGATTTAAAAGAAAAACCTATTAAGCAGAAGCTAAGAAAGATGCATCTGCATATTGTACCAGTATCAAAGCCAGACAAAAGCATAAGAGTCTGCACAAATTTCAGAGATCTAAATAAAGCATGTCTAAAAGATGATTTCCCACTACCAAACATTGATATCATAGTGGACTTATCAACAGGACACAAGATGTTTTCATTAATGGATGGCTTCTCAGGATATAATCAAATAAGAATCGCACCTAAAGATTAAGAGAAGACAACTTTCACCTGTGCATGGGGAACCACTTGCTGGAATGTTATGCCATTTGGGCTTAAGAATGCAGGAGCGACTTATCAAAGAGCTATGACGACAATTTTTCATGACATGATGCATACATTCATGGAAGATTATGTTGATGACATACTTGCAAAATCTCACACAAGAAAATAACATTTGAACATTTTAAGCAAGATTTTTGACAGGCTGGAAAGATATCAATTGAGATTAAATCCAAAGAAATGTGCATTTGGAGTAACCTCTGGAAAGCTCCTTGGATACATTATATCAGCTCATGGCATTGAAGTAGATCCTGGAAAAGTTAAAGCTATCGTGGAGATGGAGTCACCTAAGAACATAAGTCAATTGCGATCTTTGCAAGGTAGGTTGCAATCAATCAGGAGATTTGTTTCTCAATTGGTCGATCGATGTCTTCCATTTACCCATCTTTTACATAAAAATGTTCCATTCAAATGGGATACGAAATGTGAAGAAGCTTTCTTGCAAATAAAAGAATATCTTATGAGTCCTTCAGTACTGATATCACCAACCAAAGGGAAACCATGGTTACTCTATATCTCAGTAACCAGTGTATCATTAGGCGCTCTCCTAGCTCAACATGATGATGAAGGAAAAGAAATAGCAGTTTATTATATCAGTAGAACACTTGTTGCCTATGAATTAAATTATTCCCCAATTGAAAAGATATGTCTAGCAGTTGTATTTGCAACTCAAAAGCTACGACATTATATGTTGATTCATTCTGTAAAACTAATAGCGAAGATAGATCCTCTCAAATATCTATTGAGCAAGTCAACATTGACAAGGAGATTAGCCAAATGGGTTATGATACTGAGTGAATTTGACATAGAATATGTTAACCGGAAAGCTATCAAGGGACAAGTCATCACTGATCAATTAGCTGATGCACCTCTACACAATAACATGCCTTTGCACATCAAATTTCTTGATGCAGATATCTTGACAGTAAGTACAAAATTTTGGGAATTATACTTTGATGGTTCTTATACTCAATATGGTTCAGGCGTAGGAATCTTTTTCATCACACTTCAAGGACACACAATTCCGAAATCCTATAGACTACGATTTCCATGCACCAATAATACTGCATAGTATGAAGCATTGGCTATAGGGCTTAAAATGGCCATTGAATGGAATATTAAAGAACTACATGTCTACGGTGATTCACAACTTGTCATAAATCAAATAAATGATGAATATCAAACAAAGGATGATAAGCTTATGCCATACAAACAGCTAGTGGAGGTATTTAAAGGTCACCTTAAAGAAATTGCATTCACTCAGATTCCTAGAAATGAGAATAAAGCAGCAGATGCGATGGCTACAATAGCATCTCTCTTGCAAAACAAAGAGAATAAACAACGTTACGAATTTCTCATGGAAGATATCTTAACCCCTACCATCCAATCCCAACATACCTATCGAATTTTCCATATATCAGGAACCAGTGAATCATTATACGATCAAACCTACCAATATTTAAAAGATCATATCCTTCCTCTAGAATTATCTCGTAATCAACGAAGAAACTTTATTCGTCAGGCCTCTCGCTATACCATTACTATTGATATCCTATATAGGTGTGGTCTAGATGGTACATTGTTGAGATGTCTTGAAAAAGATGAATCTGAGAGAGTTCTTAATGACATTCATGCGAGTATTTGTGGTACACACTCGAGTGGTTTAACACTGGCTAAGAAACTTATTCGTATGGGTTACTTTTGGCCTACTATGGAAAGAGATTCATTCACCTATGCTAGAAAATGTAAACAATGTCAGATTCATGGAAATCTAATTCATGCACCAGCACAAGAGTTATATCCTATGGCGAGATCATGGCCATTTTCACAGTGGGGCCTTGATTTGGTAGGAAAGATCAATCCCTCATCTTCTAATGGACATAAGTTCATTCTGATAGCTATTGAATATTTTACTAAGTGGATTGAAGTAGTGCCTTTAACAACAGTGACAGGAAAACAAATATATAATCTGTCACTATGGCGTTCCTATGACCATTATCACTGATAATGGAAGACCATTCAAAAAACAAGATGTGAAAGAGCTATGTGAACAGTTTCATATCCAACATAGATTATCTACTCCATATTATCCACAAGGAAATGGTCAAGCTGAGGCATCAAACAAAACTATCTTGAAAATCTTGAAGAAAATAGTAAATGAAGCTGGAAAAGACTGGCACATTCAACTAAATCCTGCTCTTTGGGCATACCGAACTAGCATCCACACTCCAATAGGGGCAACTCCATATTGTTTGGTCTATGGATCCAAAGCTATACTACCTATAGAAGTAGAGATACCTTCTCTAAGAGTATCCTTGCATGGTCTTATACCAGAAGAAGAACAACGAGTCTCTCGACTCCAAGAACTAGAATTGATTCAGGAACATCACCAAAATGCAATAGAAAATTTGAAGGTATACCAACAAAGAATGGCAAGGAGCTATAACCACAGTGTCAAGCCACGTATTTTCCAGATTGGAGATATAGTTCTAAGGGAGAATCCAAGAAATCAGCAAGACCGAGGAAAGAAGGGAAAATTTGAACCAAATTGGCTAGGACCTTTTGTTATAGTAGCAGCATATGGATCAGGAGCATACAAGTTATCCACCCCTGAGGGTGATTGGTTTGATGAACCTATCAATTCTATCCATCTCAAGAAATTTTATGCTTGAGATATAAAGTCCTGAAAAAAAAATCAATAAAAAAAAAAGTATATAAAATCCACAAAATGCAATAAATTTAGATGGTGAAAACCTGATAAATAGGCGCTATCTAAGAAGTAAGTTCCTCCATCTATGAGATCGCTTTGCACACTTATCCACTCCATCATATCGCATTTATCACTTCCATCTATCTTAGCTTATCCATTTCATCTTTTGCATCCATTGCTCTGAACCATCAGCAGAAATATGCATCTTACCAACAATTATCAATCTTTGACACACTTGTCATAGTCACTATCTTAGATTTAGCAAAATCAATCATATCTGCATTTGTATCCCACCATGGTTTGGATCTTGATCAATTCATACATCCATAATAAATTTTTGTTTCCACTGGGGGGAAAATCCTAATTCCTTTTGCTAAGGTGATCTTTTGAATCTTTAAAATCAAAAAACATTAAAAAAAAAAAAAACTTAGAAAAACAAAAAACACCTAGGATTTTGAAACAGATAACAAGCAACAAAGCAACAAATCAATTAAGGCATTTCATCAACAACTGAATCATGAAACTCAGAAACCAATCAATTAACAAATAATAAAGGATTATCAAAGATTATTCGTCAAGATGATTATATCAATTAATGACCATAAGAACATGTGAATGACGTGCAAGATTCAATGTTTATATCTTAATTTTATTACTAATCATGTACTCTATGCAACTCAAGGATGTCCATGACTAGAGAAGCTATGATGGGGCATGATTATTTTTCTTTGATTGTTGTAAGTGGTTTATCTCTCAATACGGTATGAACTTGTCTCAGGAAATGATCGGCAAAAGATCAAGGAGGACGTTCCAAGTCATGCATGAAAGGGGATAATCCTTGTCTGTTCTGCAAGCAATACTCAGGTCAACTTGATCCATTATATCAAGTTTCTTGTATTAACTTTCTATATCAAAATCCATGTAAGGAATACTCGGGTCATCTTGAATCTTTATGTCTAGTTGCTTGTATTTTCTTACAATATTTTAAAGCTCAATGATGAAATCAAGCACTGTTACAAGATAACATATGAAGAATGGCAGTACAATTTTTAGTTAGATCATTTCATTAGCTCATTATTCATTTGCATTATAAGCATTCATTGTCAAGTTGCATTATAAGCATATCATTTCATTTACAGATCAACGATCACAAATAAAGATTGAGTATACTTGGACAAACAAAAACAAATCGCATTTAATCATTGTAGGTGCATTCATTTTAGAATCATTTGAATCATTATCCATTTCATTTAGTTGCATTTAAATCATTTTGCATTAGTTTGCATTCAAATAAGTACATTTTATTCATCATATAGTGTATCATCATTATAGTTTGCATTATCATTTTTCATTAATGACCATTTAGTTGCTTCTTTGCACTTAGATTCATAATCATCATAATTCAAAACCAAATCAATCATTCATTTGCATTTTCATATAGATCATTATATTTACATATCATTTAAGTTAAGTAATCATTTCCATTTGCATCCAAGATCATCAAAATTGAAAATCAACAAAAGCATTTATCATTTCATCAAAGCATATAAGCATATAGATCATCATCAAATAGAATAACATGCCAAAAGAAACATCATCCATATAATCACTGCATATAAGCATATAGATCATCAAATAGAAAATCAAAGCATAATAAAGATCATCATCACATAGAATCCATGGCTGCATATAGATCATCATAAAACAATAAAAGTCCAAGTATACAATGATATCAGATAAATAGTGCAACTGCCTCATAAAATACAAATCAAGTCAAGGCTATCTTGTACCACTACCACCTGACTCTGTTTGTCTTTGTGGTTGTGGGCGTGAAGATCCTCCAGATGCCTATCTCCCATGATCACCACTCCTCTGAGGAGGTCCCATAACCCCACCACTGCTAGTATCCATCAACACGGTGGTATGATAACTACCTGCTCTCTGGCTCTTTGTAAAGTGCCTCCTCATATCGTCGTTGCCAGTGGGAAGTCTCCTTCCCACCCCGAACTAATGCTTTAACAGTATCCGCTGAGAGAGTACCTAATCCAACCTACTAGATATGATCAAGAAGACCCTGAGTATCATGTTGTCTCCTAACAGCTCTATCCCGCTCAATAATAAGAGTCTGCACCTGTGCTCGAAGCTGATCAATCTGTGCTCTTAGACTATCAATAGTATCATGCCCTAGCACATCAGGCTTTGGTATAACCACATCTGCCATATCATGCACTGGTGTATCCTGCTCTAGTACATCCTGTTGTGGCACACGAACTCCAATCCCCTCACCACCAACCTGTCCAACTGCTGGAATCTCAGTCTGAGTAACTCTCTAAACCCGTTGTCTAATAAGGGGAACATGATCCTCAGGATCCTCATCATCTCCATCATGAGCTGCAATAACTCAAGGATCTGGTTGAATCTGTCCAAAATCAATGCATCTCCCACAACCCCCATCCATTCCAGTCATCCTGCCTCCTGTCAATGGCAACTCTCTCGGTGATCTCATGTCTGCCCTACCATGATCTCTCCCAATCCGTCCAACATGTCTCCCACCCATAGGACATGCTTTATCAATCCTGCCAGTCGATCCTCCACGAACTCTCAATTGACCTCCCCTCCATCCAGGTCTCCCACCACCACCTCCATCCCCACCATCATCTCCACCTCCCCCAACCTCATGAGTAGCTCTAAGCTCTCGTCTTTGTCTGCGTCTCCTAGACACTGGATCATCTGAATCATCATCCTCATCTCTTGAGCTAGGAGGAGGATCTGTTGGATCAGTAATGTGATGAAATAGATGAGCTAATATATATTGGGTGTAATCTACAGTAACCCCAGGATCAAGAATATGCAATCTCATATCATATGCCACTCTCGGACAAGCAACAAACTCTGCATGAGCAATCTCAAAAGACAAGGAAGGTCCCCAATCTCGTCTATCTCTATACCGTCAAGCATATATCATCACACCAGTAGGCATAGGCTGGATGATACCAAACTGTCTCAAAATACGACCAATCAACTGTCGCTCCACAATGAAAGGTGTCCGACCAATGAGGTATCTACTCTGCATAATACATGGTAAAGTTTGAGCATCATCCATCCATGGCTCACAATCAAGATATGGTCTCCAAATGACGTTGTCCAAAGAATCTAGCACCCAATGCCAATACTCCATCTTACCCAACTTATGCTGAGTAAGGATACCTGCATAAAAATACACATACGACTGCCTCTCTCCACGCACTTTGTGATGGATAGGCTGAGTAACAGCAATGTGCTCCCAACACCAGATCTGCAATAAAGTGCACCCAGTAGACAAACTCGCACTCTCATCATACACTACCTAGTGAAGATCATGATATAAATGAGCTAACATGCAAACACCCCACGCATATCGAATACGATGTTGCATCATATTGAGGATAATCTCACCCCATCCAACGGAAAAACCTCATGATCTTTGATCAGGACATATAAATCCTCCGATCAAACCAGCAAGAATAACAGGAAGAGCCTCATAATACATAACCATATCAACCCATCTAATCTCTCCTCTCATGATGCTCTCATCAACAAACATGACTCTACACGCCTTTGTCCCCACTCGATCCTGATAATCATACTGTACTAGCTCACCAATCACAGGGATATGTAGAATCTTGTAGACATCCTCAAGAGTCACACTAATCTCACCCATCGGCAGGTGGAAAGTGTTATGCTCGTTGTGCCATCTCTCAGCCAATGCTGTCAACAAACCCCTGTTATGTGTAATCTCAAACATATACAATAAATAATGTAAACCACATGCATCTATGTGTCTAATCTCAGCCTGGGCCAACTCCAAAACTAAATGTCGCACTGCCAATAATTTCTCACGACACTAGAGAACATCCAGTTTCTCCTATTTTGTTAAGAGAAATCAATCAAATCAAATCTATTGATCAAATTATCATTTATCAATCAAAACTGAATCAATCATCAAATCTATCTATCTATCAAATCATTTTAAAACTATCAATCATGGTTTTTTATCAATCACTGAGTTTACTCAAAACTCAGCTCAGCTCTTACATCAGAAACTAAATCGGTTTCTTAGAGCTAATCAAGCTAATCAAAGCTATCTATCCAATCTATCCAATATATCAAATCTATCAAATCAAGCTAATCAAAGCTACCTATCAATCTATTAATCACGTAATCATCATCAATGCATATTAAACATGTTATATCTAATCATCAAAGTGATTTTTAGTTTTTGCACTTATCAAAATTATCAAATTTAAGCAAAAGCGCTAAACCACAACAAATGCGCTAAATCTAAAAGCAAATGCGCTAACCTAGTGCATATGTGCTATCCTTTTTAACAAAAGCGCTAAAACTCCAAGCATAAGCGCAAATACATGCAAAAGTGCTACCTTTCTGGGCATATGCGCTAACAGACAACACATAAGCGCTAACATCTTGAACATATGCACTAAACTAAGCATTTGCGCTAAACATAGTTGCATATGCGCTAAAAAAACTGCAAAAGCGCTAAACTAATGCCGAAAAAATTCAAAAAACCAAACAACCGCCTACAAACATGAAAATTTGAACGAAAACTTAAAAACAAAGTTCGGGATAAGCTACATACCGGAAAACCATACTCGGCAGGTTGCTGATATCGCCGAACTCGCTCAAAATGATGACACTCCACGGGAATCACCATTTCACCACCTCAACAAGAATATTTTCAAACAAAAAACTGACAAGGATAACAATGAAGTTAAAATTAGCCTTGGTTAATTTTATATTTACTATTTGAAAAGTAATTAATATCAAATGGGGCAATTTGTTTTTTACAAATGAATTTAATTGACTAAATTTTTATCAATTATCATGAGATTAATCATTCAAACAAGACTTTTCGACAATTTCACGATCAATCTCCTGAGGGGACACACAATCTAGATTTTCAATTTCTATCAGGCATTATCAAAACTTGATTTAATCTTTGAAACAATGTTGTCTCGACATCATTTCAAAGAAGGGCAAAATGTATACACATAAAAATTAGCTATGAGCAATTAAATAAATATTTTATATTTATTTAATAATTATTCTTCTATTAAATAGTTAATTTGAAAAGATTAATTTATTTAATTCATTTCATGTCTTTCTATTAATTGATATTTTATTAATTAATTCATCTATCCTATTCTTCTAATTAATTAAAAATCTAATACTTAATTATTCTTCTAACCAAGTTAATTAAATATCTAATATTTAATTATCTTCTCCAAACAATCAAATATCCAATATTTAATGGTTATTCTCCTATCCTATAGTCTCAAATATTAAATAATTTCTAAATTATTTAATCCCTTATCCAACTCATTCCTCCATGTCCACTTCATCTTCTCTTTGCCAACTCATCAAACATGTGGCTAAAGAAATTATTATTATTAAATATTAATTCATCATTTATCTCCAACTTCCAAACTTAATGAAAATTGTGTACGTACATATATTTCATAACCGTTTCCTATATTCTCTCCAACACCCCTTCATCTTAGGAAAGACTTGAGTCCACTTGTCCTCTCATGCCTAAATTTTCTCCAACCATCCCTAGATTCCCTCAGTCAGCAACCTAGTCAAGGTGAGATGAGTGACACTTGTCATCTCCTTCCCCCTTTTTCTCAACCTTCACTTTTGCTCACAGCCATTCAAATCTGCAGATCTGATCATGACTGTTGATCTGAGCCACATCATCTAATCCTCTCAAGGTCTATAAAATCAAGAGCTTTAGTTGAGAGAGTTAGTCTTCAAAATAGTTTTTCAATCAATCATATGCATCCGTGAGTTTTAGTTTTGAAGAAAATAGAAAATATCATATATCATTTAGCATAATCATGTAGTATTGCATATCATAGTATCAGTTATCTACAAGTTATCAGTCCATTCTTCATATGCCATCTTGGAAGCCAATAGTGCATTGTCTGAGAGCACACCATCTGCAACTAGGAACAATGGAGTTAGGACACAATGAGACATAAGCCATGAAGGTAAAATAATGTTTTATTTTAGTATATATTTCATGTAGTTTCATTGGTGGATTTTGGATTTTTTGTATGCATTTCCATTGTATTTTGTGAAACTAACTTATTGCAGGTAACATTCTAAGGATGAAATTCAAGCTCACACACTAACCCTTTTTAGTATTGCAATGCTAAGGGGGCAACTCAAGATAGCCTGGTTCCACACAACAGGGAGGCCCAAGCTTCCTCGTCATCTAACCATCAAGAAGAACTCAAGTCCCTATCCATGAAATCCAAGCAAAAGATGAAAATAAAGGACCAAGGCATGGGTGAATAATTTTTTCAACCCTTGTGTCTATCTAAATTGCCAACTTCGCCAAAGTCTTATGGACAACCTTCCACATCAAAACATCAGACAACACAACCCATCACAAATTTTGATAGTAAGTTTATCCAAATGGGCACACTAGCCGAAGAATCATAAGATAAAGACATCCTTAGCTAGCTATACAAGGATGAGGAAGAAATCATAGTTGCTACCCTAGAAGTACCTGTACTAACAGAACAGTATGGAAATGGGTTCCAGATCATGCAATGAATGGGATACAAAGGAAAAGGACCTATTGGAAAGCTCCAAGAAAGAATCATAGAACCCATACAACCTCATTCACAATTTTCAAAAGACAAAACAAGACTTGGGTATGGCCACCATATTTTGCTTGTACAAAAGAAAAATCACCATCAAAAACATCAATGGAGGGCAAAGAAAAAACATAACGAAGACTCATGGCAAGAAAGGATAAAAAGCATGAAGAAAATGAGAGACGATGAGAAGAAATTTCTATTCAAAGGGAGAAAGTTTCTTATAAGAAAGTACATCATGTACAAGAACCTGATCAAACCAAGGTTGAGCCACAACCTAAAGAAATTGCTACTGACAGAAAGGAAACGGTGTATGAACAAATTCAAAGAGTACAAGCAAGCACTAATCCCAAATTAGAACAAGCTACTAAACTTGTGTCAATTATCAATGATCTTTTCTCACCATACAACATACCTGTTAGATTTAGCGAGGTAACCTGGGACAGTGATTCTGAAACTGATTCCAATGAGTATGAGTGGGATAGTTGTTCAAATACTACTGAAGATATTGAGGTGGATACAATCCACGCATACACACCCATTTCTCACGAGGGACAAGGCTCACGATCTCAACCGTTTGAATTCGGACCACAACATATCTATGTGGCTAGTGAGAACGAGTAGCGACAATATGAACAAGGCAATTTTGAGGATACTACCATTGAAAACCTCAAGAATATCATAGACCTCACCAATATCCCAAACAACTATGACTATATCTCTATCATGACACTTACAACAGTTGATCTTAACCCACCAAATGACTCCTTACCACTCATATATCTCGACCTCCTAGACTGGGAAGAACCCAAACATCACGATATACCAATATTCCCAAACAATGAATCAATCGTCCAATACCTATGCTCAGTCAACTCGGAAACATGATCCACCAGTGAACAACATAATGATATCTACAATCAGGGGAGTGCCAAGTCTCTCAGTCGCAAAAATGAAATAAATGATGGATCTAATGGTGAAAACCATTTAATGGCACTATTACATCGCAAAAACAAAAAAGTAAAAATAAAGGACGTATCTGAAAGTGAAAACCTTTTTGCGGCACCTAAAAATGGGAGACTTGACACTCTTCCTAAACATTACTTGGAGAGGTCACCAATATTACAACTCAATCAATAAATATCAGCACTGAAGCAACGGTCAAAACCATACATCTAGAAGAATCACTCACAGAAAAAGAACAACCAGATTTTGTCAAATTCTTCAAGGAGAAGGAAATCAATTTTGCTTGGTATTGTGCTGACATGCTAGGAGTAGATTTGAATCTAATCATGCATCACTTATCCATCACTCCTAGAGCTAAAACTATCAAACAGAAATTAAGAAAGATGAATGCACGTGTGGCATTATTAGTCAAAGCAGAACTAAAGAAGTTAATTGATGTCAGATTCATTTGACTTATAGACTATGCTGAATGGATCTCAAATATTGTACCAATTTTCAAACCAGATAAAAGCATAAGGATTTGCACAGACTTTAGAGACCTAAATAAGGCATGTCTGAACGATGACTTTCCTTTACCAAGCATTGACACTATTATTGATCTAACAACAGGACACACAATGCTATCTCTCATGGATGGCTTCTCTGGCTATAACCAAATCAAGATAGCTCCAGAGGATCAAAATAATACTACATTCACATGTCCATGGGGAATATATTGTTGGACCGTCATGCCTTTTGGCTTGAAAAATGATGGTGCAACTTATCAGAGAGCCATGACAACAATCTTCCACAACATGATGCATACTTTCATGGAGGATTATGTAGATGATTTGCTAGCTAAATCATTTACAAGAGTTGAACACCTCAACATCCTAGATAAATCTTTCAATGATTGGAGTAGTTCAATGTCATATTAAACCCTAAGAAGTGTGTCTTTGAGGTCACATCCGGCAAACTTTTGGGCAACATTGTATCAGAAAAAGGCATCAAAGTAGATCCAGCAAAGGTTCAGGCTATCATGGAGATGCCACCTCCTGAAAATATTAGCCAACTACGATCTCTGCAGGGACAACTACAATCTATCAGATGATTCATCGCTCAGTTAGCAGATAAATGTCTTCCATTCAATCATCTGCTTCATAAGAATATACCTTTCAGGTTGGAAGACAAATGTGCAGAATCATTCCACCATCTCAAACAATATCAGATGAATCCACCAGTTTTGGTACCACTGATAGTAGGCAAGCCACTCATCCTCTATATATCAACAACATAAGTATCATTGGGGGCATTGCTAGCACAAGAAGATCAAGCACTCATGGCTTTGACCCTAGTTATCCTATTAACCCTTGTGCAAGAGTTTACCCCTTGGGTAAAATCTTTATCCAATGGATAACCCTAACCTAACCTTAACCCTTACCCCCTAAGGTAACCTTCATGTCTTCTCAGGCATTTAATACCTCTTATATCTCCTCTCAAGCAACCTCTTGTTGACAATTGTCACCATTTCATTGGTGAAAATTGTAAACATGGATTGATTAACTTTCAATCCTATCCCTTGTTAAGATTATTCAATCTTAACCATCCATTTCCCTATTTTCCCTATAAATAGAGCTCTCATTCTTCATTTTTGAGAGATCCAAGTTTCATGCATCTACATTATAGCCTAATTTACTAAGCATTTTAGCCTCTCTTTGTTAAAACATCATCATAGCATTTAGAAGCGTTTCATTTTCATATCAATAGTATATGCATGCTAGTATATCATGATTAGGATAATTTAGCAATATATTTATCATATCACTATCTTCATACTAGCTTAATCATCATAGTTTTAACACATCATATAGATCTTAGAGTGCATTCATGCATATAGATCACAATATCACTCGTTCTTGGAGTTGTCATTCCTAAGTCATTTGCTCAATGAGCTGAGGGCAAAACATTGGCTTTAGGGATCCTGTGAGATAGAGAACAATGGAACACCCCTTGGGAAGTTAAACTAGTTCAATTAGTTTATATACTTGCTCCAAGAGTCTCATTGGTATGTGGGTCTTTTGATCTCGATTTATTCATTTTGATCACCGCATTTTCCTGCATACAGATGCATTGATGGTATGTAGATGAAACAACTTGCATGTAATGAATCCATGTTTGACCTATGAGGAGATTATAAGTGAGGTCAAGGTCTAAGACTTGGCAGACCTCATCTTTAACCACTCACCCAACTCTGATTGGCAATATTACTGACCCTTTGGATGAGTTATCATCATTGTCAGAGGCTTTTATTGTTATTCTCTTATTTCCATCAACAACTGCTTCAAAGAACCCTAATGCGGTAAATAATTTCAAGGTAAAAATATTGATACCCGCTCCTCCATCTATGAGGACTCATTTTATGCGATCTTTGTGAATGAAAGCTTCAATACAGAGCTATGTGTTATGGGGTTGTTTGGGAGATGTATCGTCTTGCTCAAAGAACATCAAGTAGTTGGTTAAGAGGTGTCTTTCCATGGCTTCAAAGTGATCTACATGTAGGTTGGTAGGTATGAAAATCTCTTGCAATGCTTTACCTAAGATGGCCTTGTGCGAATGGGATATGCATAAAAGCTCAAGAATGGATATGTGGGCAAGTGTCTTTCCAAGATGATCAACAAAGTTGTACTAGTTGGATGAAGAGGTGGATTTGGATGTGGTACCTTTTAAGGTCTCTTTACCTTGATGAGTTGTTACATTATATTCAAGGGTTTTGTGATGAATACTAAGAGGGGGGGTGAAATAGTATACCAATACTTAGTGAACTCAAATACTTAAACAGTTTAGCGGATAACCGATATGATTGATTTACAAATAAACCGGTTAAGATAAATGCAAACCAAATATCAAGCAGAGCATTCACCCACAAGAGAACAATCACCATAACACAAGAAGTTTTGACGTGGAAACCCAAATGGGAAAAACCACGGTGAGCAGAGACTCACAAGTAACTATCTGCAGAATAAAAACCAGACCGATTAAGGTCATACAATGTTCTTCACTAGAACAGATCCTGTTAGGAATCTAGATCTTTGTTAGGAGATAAGTCTTGTTAAAGAATACCTTGTAAGAGGATTTCAGATTCACATATGTGAACCACCTTATTAGAGGATTTACAAAGGATTTTCTGAGCCTACCCGATTAAGGGTTTCAGACTTGTTGAAGATATGAGTAATCAACAAGTAGGTGATATAGATACTAGCACAGTATGCTTGGTTAAATCCTTGATAGCTCATTGTTAATGTACATTTAGGATTACTTTAGTCTTCAGTATCTCCTCGCTCTATTTCTTAGCACAGACCTAATCTTCTCTTCTATATTCACACATACAAAACCCTCATACTTAAAAACCCTAGATATGATATCCTTATAAAGGAGTTTGATTTCATGTCGGTCCAATAGGATTGCATTACAAGTTCCTAGGTTCAGTGCATCTAGACACATTTGGTAATCACTTCATAAAATCACCGCCAAAGTGTCGGTGGATGATAACTCATCATAGAAATATCGGTTGGTAACTCATCACAGAGTAATATCAGTTCATAAAATTTACCGATTGCTAGTTGTCAAAATGAAGACTGGTAGATCAAAGTGTTAACTACCGCTTTGTTCCTTCGTACCACTTGAGGTCTTCAGTCAGTTTGTGACCAGTAAACATCTTCTGCAAAACACCGATAGTCTAAAGACTATAATACATAGTACCGGTTGGAACAATTACTGGTTGAGCATAACTCATACATAAAGAAAGTGATCACAAAACAAGTGTGTGTCCATCAATGACAATCACATCATAAAAAATGCCAACATTTTGTTCTTGACAATTATGGTAGAGACATGATGGTCCATTTCAATAATGTGATTAACTGTGTACTTATAAGAAATGTTTGCATGATTGGCATTATTATCAAGAGTACTCTTGGAGGCATTTCTCTTATCATTGTTAGGCAAATTATTCTTAAACACCACATGTTACTCATTGGATGAATGAACTTCAACTTCAATTACACCATCGTTAATGAGGTCTTGGATAATATTCTTAATCTTGTTGCAATTGCTAGTCTTATGTCCCTTATTATGATGATAGTCAAAATAGTTGTTGTCATCCCACCATGTTGGTTTGATCCTAAGCTCGAATACTCTAGATTTTGGTAATGTGATAATATTGTTAGTAACAAGTTTTTGCAATGCAGATTCCATGGGTTCACCCAAAGGTGTGAATTTTTATTGTGGTTGAGTGCTAGGTTTCGACAATGTCCTTTGGGTGTTGACTTGATTATTTGAGGTACCAGGCCTTGAAAAAATTATCAAAGGTTGGGTATCTTTTACTATGTTTGTATCTACAACCCCATCATTGATTGTATTCTTGTTCTTTGACCAAAAGCGGGGTTTTTCATCGCTACTCGAGCTAGATGCATCCTTAGTGATCCTTATAGATCTTAACAATTACTTGCTCAAGGATAAGTCTCTTGACAGATAAACCTTTCTCTAGGAATTCTCCAAATGTGTTCATCCATTGTGATTGAACTTGAAATCTTATGTCACAAAATAGATTTTGAATAAACATTTTAACCATTTGTTTCTATGATATATGACAAGGAAATTTGTTAGCTAGGATTCTCCACCTTTGCAAGAAAGATGAAAAAGATTATCTATTGATTTGTTTGATATTACATGAGTTGATGATGTTGATCTCATGCTCAATATTGTAGGAGAAATGTGAGATGATTTTCTCAGCTAGCTCACCAAAACACCTAATCTTAGGGGGTAATCTCGAGAACCACTCCATGGCTTGTCCTTATAGACTACATGGATAGTGGCATACAAGGTAAGTGTCATTATGTGCCACCTCTATGCAAGCTATGCAAAATTACGTTACGGGGTATTTAGGGTCATATTTCCCTTATATTTATCAAATTTAGGCATATCAAAATTTCAAGGAAAAGGTGGCATGGGAAAATTCCTATCAAAAGGGTGATGACAAATGTCCTCAATCATGCACGTCCTGTTAGAAGCTCCTAGATACATATTGGTTATTTGTTGATGTGGGAGTTTAACTTGTTGAGTAAAAGCCTCGATAGGTTGCAACATGTTCCTTGAGTCATTCCCACGTTTGAACCACCAAGGGGTGGATACAGTTTTGGTATTGGTATTTGTAGGCCTTGAAGTGTGGAATCCTGCAAATGAGAGAAACAAGTTAAGCACACCAATTAAACATTATGTTAGAGGTTAGCAATCATAAAAAAAGAAAATAAAACCAAATATATAAGCACATTCCATTGTCCTCTATCTCCAAGGATCCCTTAGATTCAAGGTGGCTCTCAGCTTGGAAGAGCACTTGATCTTGGGATGAGTACTCAAAGAACGAGAGATATTATATGATCTGAGATCTAAATTTATGCAAATAAGATCTTAGTAATATGATATGGATATGAAAATATGATATGGTGCAAAATGAGAGGATTATTGTGAGATTAAGATAGCATGAACATGATATGAAGGTGATATTAAGATGATATGTAGTTAACATGATATGAGATTAACATGATATATTTAAGCTATGATACAACTAAAATGATTTCAAAGAGAGGCTTAAATGCTAAATACTATGTGACTATAATGTAATGCATAAAACTTGGATCCTTAAAATGGAGGAAATGGGCTCTATTTATAGAAGAAATGATCAAATGGATGGTCAAGATTGAGTTGGCTTAAGAAGGGTCAAGATTCAAAGTTATCAATCCATGTGAGATTTTCAACCCAATCTCATGTTCACAAGTGTCACCATGAGGGGGCTTGGGAGGATGTTAAGTAAGCATTAGATGCTTATTAAGCTTTGAGGGTTAAACTTATGTCATGCCCAAACTTTTGGGCACGAACGGAATAATTTTTTTTTTTAAATAACAACCTAATAACATTAAGTTTGCTAATACGAAACGCACTAACAAGTTTGTCTTAACTATATTTGGGTTAACTCTAACCACTAACTCAAGTAAGCAAAATAATATTTAAATTAAATGCGGAATACTAAAATAATTATTTATTATCTCATCAATTTAAATCAATAGATTAAATTAATTCACAAATCTCTAAATTGATTGACAAGGATAATATTAATCTCCAATAATCATTAATAGCTTTTTAGGAACTAAATAAAATTAGTCCTAGCACTTAGATTATTAATTCTCTATAGCTTATATTAACAATAATTAAAATGTGATTAATCTAATTCGACTAAAGGGCTAAATAACTCCATAATGAAAATTGCCCTATAAAGTTTTTTTTAATCTCGACGAGCCTAAATCTAGGTGGACTAATATAATCCCCTATAAGGCCAAAAATAACTTATAAAGTTATTATAAGTTCCTACGTAATTAAACTCCAAAATGTTTGAAATTTGAACATTCTATTTAAAGGTTTATATAGACATATATAAAATTATGAATGTTTAAATAAAACAATTAATCTCAAGTTAATTTTATCCATTTATATTTTTAAACTATATATATATATATATATATATATATATATAAAATTAAACTCATGTATATTTATACATGCGGATATTCAATGCCTAAACAGACATTATTATAAAAGTATCCATGTAGCCTAATAAAAAAAATATTATTAAATACCCCTGCAACCTATATTTTTTTTTCTTTATCATTTCAAAACTACCCTAACCCGAACCGGGTTAGGGTTTTACATTTTTTTTTTGTGCAGGGTTGATTGAAGGGCAAAGGTGGAGGAGCGGTCGAATGTTTTGAAGAGGGAGGGAGGCAATGGCGGAGGCCATGGGCTCCCGCAGCAATGGTCACAGCCGTGATTATGGGTCGCAGCTCACAGTGGCGGCCTTGGCTGCCCCTGTGGGACGTGGCCCGCAGCTCGGCTACACCGTCGCTGTGGGGCGCCGCCCAAAGCACAGGGGGCCGAAGCCTCCCGACTATGGGTTGCGACCCACAGTGGCGGCTACGGCTGCCGCTTGGGATCGCCGCCCATTGTGCGGGGGGTGGGGGGGAGGGCGCAAGCTCCCCGAAACCCAAAGTCCCCCCTTTATTTTCTTATCCATAAAAATAAATTTCTTTTTTTTTTATTTTAAAAAAAATTATATATATATATTTGATGCATATGAAAACTAGAGCTAACTTTACTATGCAGTATATATTATTTCTTTTTGAACTTTTTGACAGGCTAATTAAAATATTCAGGTTCAGATCAATGTATTTTTATTTTTCTATATTTTAAATTCCATGTTGCTAAAATCTGAGATAAACTATACAACCTTAGATTTATTTCCTGCAAATAAATAATTGACAGAATTCAATAAATTTATACAGCAACTATATAAATATATATTTTTTTATTTAAATTAGATAGACTATTTAACTTTAGATTTTATTTTCTGCAAATAAGTAAATGACAGAATTAAATAAACTTAAACAACAGCTATATTAATCTAGAATCATTTGAATTCAACCTTAGAGATATGCATGTAAATTCTGTAAACCATTATTTGTATTGGAGCATAAATGGTTAGGACTAGATGCTTAATTTTTCTTTCACTAACATGCAAGCTTCCCTATTTCATTCTTTTCCAATTATTCATATGCTTAAAGGGGTAAAATGAACTTTTAGATTTCTAAAGTAAGATGCATACAACCATTAATATTTTAAGAACATTTCATAGCTATAGCCCAACATAAATATTTCATTTTTGCAATACTAATTTAACAGAAATAATGCATTTATTTAAGGCATTTTTAAAGCACAATATAGTCAACATTACAAGAGGGTGAGATACCCAAACTAGCCCCTCATTTCTATTAAATGGGGACTTTAAATAAAATAGACACATTTCCTTTCAAAATAGATACAACATATAGTTTCCCTTTACATTGCTGCAACTTAAAATATAAAATATTTCATCCCCAAATCTTTTTTCTGCAAACAAATAAATCCAACAACTTCTACTTGTCCTTTTCTTTTCTTCCAAACAACCTGCAAATAAATCATAGGCTATGACCATGGAGTGCTCACCTCCCAGCCTAGGCTTACTAGAAGCCAGCCCCGAGCTTGGAGAATCAAGCCCTAGACAGGTTACACACATGCAAACACATCAAGCAAGGGAAAACAAACACAACAACACTTTCCCAACCAAGGCTACACTTCATCACAAAATGTGATGATTTTCACATGAGTGGTAGTGGACCAAATACCCAGAGGAGACTGCAAGAATAGTAGTTCACAATGCCATCTCATGGCAAACAAAGTTATTTCATAAGATCATTAACCCTACATTCCTTATGCCCCCCAAGGCATCTATGCCACACTTTCTCCCCTTATGACCCTCAAATGCACAAACCAGGCCATGCAACAAGGGTCACAAATACACCCCTTGAGTTCGCTCTCATAAAGAGAGTCTCTCACTCGAGGGCTGTCAAACTTCTACCATCTGCAAGACCATCCTACTCTCCCAAGAGTAGAAGGCCTTGTTACTCCCAAGACACAGAAAAAATGCATACAAGAAATAAAAGATAGAACACAAAATAATTTTCACAAAGGAAAATACAAGAAACCAACCTCTACATATAAGCAATCTTTTCAACATAAACATGCAACGTAAAAACAAAGAGATGAACCAACCTTCAATCTGCCCAAAGATGTGCTAGAACTAGTTTGAGGATGAGCAGCCCAAATCCACAATCCTCCCTTCTACACTTAGGCCAATTTTGAATCCAAGAACTAACTTTTCAAAAATGCATAGTCTCCAAAAATGGAGAGTGGGTGATTACCCGCAAAATCTCTCATTCTTGCCTAAGAAGACCTCAGTGAGAGTTCTCACAGGTTTTTAAAATTGAAAAAGGAAAAAGTAGGAAAAAGATGAAAAAGGATCTCTCATCAAAAGGGAAGGTTATCTAATCTAGATGGCACCTTCTAATTTTGAATTTTCGCACATCTTAGAAAACTCACTTTTTGAGGTGACTAAACAGTCACATGGGAGTAGACGCATGCCTAAAAATACTCCTAACCCACAGGTATACCTTATGGGCTTTAGGAAACACCTTCAAACTACCCCTAGGAGTCCATTTGACCCCTTATAAACCCATCTAAAGTTAACTTTCGGGTCAAACCTAAGTTGAACACCTCAAAGATTCTCTACCCAAAGAAAATTTAGAATCACATTCAATTATTTGAAAAAGCTATAGTTGAACAACTCCCTTCAAGAGACAAGTCAAAATTCAAGACATAAATCAACACATGTGTCAAGTGACACAATAAAATACATTACAAAATTACACATGGAAATTGTCTCTTGTTGGATTTAAATAAATCAGTAATAAAATTTAACACACATGCGTCATTCACTATTAGAAATAAAATACGATACATACAGGGTGTTGTCTCTCCAAATAGACAACCCCTGGTTTTATGAACGTACATAGGTCTAGGTTTGGTTCTCCATAATGTTTCCATGGTCACATGGATAATTTTCTCGTGCATCTCAATTACACATTAGTAATTCCAAATAAACTCATATAATATCAACACATGAATAAGAATACACATCAAACACTCTGCATACAATTTACATTTAAACAAATCGATATACCTTATATCCAAATAAATCCACATAAGCAATTATCATAATCCACATAATTTTGATCCATACATAAAACATGCATTTCTATTTCTATCATCATAGTAAAGTCCTGCAAATCCAATAATGACATACATCATCTCAAATTTATCCTATTCTAGAATCATATAGAGTTCTATATCATAAAGCATATAAATAAAGCATCCATATATATCAATGTTATCCAAATCATGAAATCATATAAGTTCTAAATCCATAATGCATAAAATAAAGCATCCATAATAGTCTCAACATGAAAATCATTGAAATGCTAGGATGAGTCGGGGTAGGGCCTCACACCTTAAGAGGCTAAGCCATTAGATAAAGCTATTATCCAAGGATGAAGGCTATTGTCCAAGAGTTAAACTCTTGTGCAAAGTTGAAAGATGGTCAAAGGGACAAACCATCATGAGTTAGCATGGTGAAGAGATTATATCTTGTAAGGGCATTAAAGGCTCTTTGAAGACTTTGGAGGTTAACTTGTTGGAAGGTAGATAACCTTAAAGGCTTTTGTAAGAGCCTTACAAGTTTGGAAGACTCAACAAGTTAACTTGTTGAAAAAGGTTAAGTCTTCAACATATTTTGAAGACTTTCCCCAAATTTGGAGAAGTGACTCCCTCAATTTTAGGGATTTGACATGATTAGAGGAATTTAGGCTAGTTAAGTGGGATTTGAGGACTTCTAGAAGAATTATTAGGAGGTTAATGGAAAATGTAGGAGAATGCAAGTGGGATAAATAGGAATTTTATTTAAAATAAAAAGATTTATTTCAACTAAAATTAATGCAACTTGCATTTGTAGGAAGATGCAAGTGGGGGGAATTTATAAATAAATATTGATTTATTTATTTGTAGAAGGGATTTTAATTAATGTAAATTCAATTAAAATGGTGGAAAGTCAATAAATATAATTTATTCACTTAATAGAAGAAAGGGGATATCAATTAAATGTTAAATTTAATTAATGGTTGAAATAGAAGAAAAGGGTATATTAATTAAACCTTAGTTTAATTAATAGGTGGATAAATGATAACTAAACAAATAAAATTCATTTAATTAGGTGTGTATGTTTTAGGTGTCTACAATATTAGTAGTTATGCTATTGGTTAGGGATTCAGTAGGTATTTTGGTATTCATGATGATGGGTGTGACTGGTATTATAAGCTTGACCTTGGTTTTGACCATGAGGTTGACTATTATTTTGATGGGTAATGATAAGCCAAAAGAATGACTCTATTTTATCTATGTTTATGTGTCATCACTGGGAGATTAGGAGTCTAGATACGTCTTTTGAGTTCAGAACCTTGATAAGTGATAAGACTTTATATGTTTTGATGGTGTGGTCATATGACATGAACTCGTTTGATATATGTTCCTTTTCGATGCAATATAATAGGTAATTATGCTATGAGGAATATCCATGGTAACTTTGCATGTAGATTTTGAATGTTACTCTAATAGGGATAATTAGGCCTATATTTGTGCACGTTAACAATTTCATGCAAGACTAAAGAAGAATGGTGAACCAGTCCAAGACGCTCAACAATAAAGATCATGGAGTTGTTGGCCGATAAAATAGACAATGAGCATTGTCATTGAAAGAGTCAACTAGCGGTTAAAGATGGTTCATTATGACTTATTTGAAGACTTAAATGATTTCCTTTGCTATAGGAGTAAATTTAGGTAAGAGGTTATGCTAGATTCTCTCTATTGTTCCAACAGACTTTGATTGATTCTCAACACTTCTAACTTTACCTTCTTTTTCTCCTTGTTCAATAAAAGCATCCTCCTTGGACTTTGCGAGTGGTATGCTAGTTAGTTAGGAATTTCATGCTTTAAATAATCTCCCACCTTCTCTTGTACGGTGGTTGAGAAAAGAATAGTTTATGAGTTTGTAACATAGTTCTAATTTAGTTGAAGAAACAAACTTTCGGCAATATCTTGTTATGGTATCAAGTACTTTTGGATTAATAAAGATGATACTTTAAGTTTCGGGCATTTAATTTAGTTGTTTGGATGCTTACTAAGGGGGGCCACTTAGTGAGTATGTTGGCTATTGTCATGCATTGTTGCTGCTAGAATATGTTGTTGTCATTGATGTCAACATATTCCTATGTATTGCTCCAATGATTTCTGATAGGGAAGACTTTATGATCCGGTTTTGCTATTGTTGCTTTGTTGATCACTATTTTACAGAGTTCAATATTTCCTCTGGTATATTTCGGTGTGATCAGATCTTGTATTGAGATTTTGGGATATTGTTGGGGATGGTCTTGTGTATCTTTATTTTAGATGGTTCATGATTTGGTGCTTAGCAAGTTATCTTTCTTCGTGACAGTTGTCGATTGGTTATGTTCTCAAGCTTACAGACGTTGACCAATGAAGATTTGAAAAGTGGTATTGGTACAACTGTTCCTAATGATTCTAACATGCTTGTTGGTGCTTCCTAGTTGTGTCCTATTTGTTTTGTCAATTCACATTGATCGTTGTGCGAGTTTTTTGGTGGTTTTTATCAACCAGTAATGATTTTCGTGTTATGCGGTTTTCCTGGTGGTGTAGCGTGTTGAGGTTGGTCTTGGCGTAATTTTCGGTGGTGTTGTGCATTTGGGAATTTGCTTTAGGTCTATACTATGCTATATAAATCATTATATTGGTCTGGTGGACAATCTTTGTATCATGTGATGTAATTTTGTAATTGAGAGTCGAGGGTTAGGGTTTAACTAGCCTTGTTATCAAGGTTGATGAATTATATATATATATAGGTGACATATTCATGTATTTTGGGTGTTGATGTTGTGTCTGCATTATCAGAGAAAGGTTTTTGTGCGAACAAGTGATTTATCCTTTGGTGTTGAGTTTGAGGTGAGATTTGTGTTGTAGGGCAGACATCTATGCTTAACCAAAATTGTAATCAAGCATTTGGAGATGCTATTCTTTTAGTTCATTTCTTTCGGATTGTATTCTGAATCTTATTGTAAGTCAGTGAGACTTCCTTAAGGGTTGTAGTCTTTTGGGCCATTATATTTTATTAGCGAGCTCTAGGCAGTGTGCCTAAATGCATGTGCATTCTCCATTGTAATATATTTACATACTACTGCAGAGTATCATCTTAATATGGGTAGGTTCCCACCGTGGTTTTTCCCTTAACTGGGTTTTCCATGTCAAAATCTAGGTGTTGTGTGTTGTGTTTTCAATCTGCCTATATGTCTTATTATTGCAGTTTATTATATCTATTTTTGGTGGTTAAGTTTGTTATTTTGGTGAAGACTGATTCACCCCCCCTCTCAGTCTTCCTTCTTGATTGCTGCTAATAGAGTATTCCCTTGATTTCTTTCATTCTGTATCTAACATTATCTTGATCACGGACTATTCTTGCAACCACTAGAATATTTTCATGTGATTGTTCCTATACCCACTGCAAACTGAGTAGAACCTCATTTGTTGATCATGGATAAAGTCTTGTATTTCCTAATTTTTGCTTAGAAGTTAGTTAGTTTCCTTTTCAGGAATTTTAGTTACTTTCTTTCATCATTTTCCTTTAGTAACATTTCATTTCCAGCAATAGGAAAGGTGATTGTTTTAGTCGTTGTAGTGCATATACTTTACAGACCCATTTCAAGTATACGCCCCGAGTTGAAAACTAAATGAACCTTCGTGATGAAAGATAACTACTTAGTTGGATGTCTAATCTCTAAGGTGTGACTTCAAAGTCTAATTGTTGAACCATTGAGAAGATCAGTCATTTTTGGCGTCGTTGTTGGGGATGGTGTCAAACTAGAAACCTTTGCAGTTATTGATAATTGTACTTTGTTTTTAGTAGTTACAAGTTTTGTTTCCATTTACCTTCATAGAGTAATGATCCACAACTACTTATGAATACTACTGCATGTCTAGGAGAAGAGACACTTCAGGGAGGTTTCTTCTTAACAACCCTTATCCAGACGATCATTTTTAGAAAGCTTATAATCTATTTGAAGATGGAGACCAAGACATAAACCCTTTAGTTAAGTTATTTGCCAATATTGAGGAGCCAGTTGACCCAGAACTTGTTGAAACCCGATTTTCTTTGATACTTTATCAAGCGAGGATGGCTGGTGTTGCACAAAATCAACCTAACCAAGCTACCTTTGAATTCCCTATCACCAACCATCATGATAATAACAACCTCAAGAATATCCCTGCTTTAGTTCTCCCTAAGTTTTGTGGGCTTGTAACAGAGGACCCGGATACATTTATGTTCAAATTCGACATTCTCTATCGAAGCTATGATTACACCACTGATGCTCATAGACTCAAGTTGTTTCCTGCTACTTTGAAAGAAGGAGTCTTGAGATGGTTTATGAGTCTAGGGAGAGATGTTGTTGATAATTGGGAAGCCATGCAAACCATTTTTTTTGAGAAATACAAAGAATATTATAGAAGTTGTAATAGGGGAGATGACATCTTCAGGATGCAACAAAAGGATGATGAAAATTTGGAGGACTACATTTCAAGGTTCTTGTTCTGCCTAAAGAAAAATTCAAACCATGTTCCTAATCAAGATTCCCAAAAGTTTATTTTCCTTAGAAGAATCAATGAAAGTTGTATTGATGCTCTGGACCTCATAGGAGGAGGAGAAGTCACTCAAGTTCCTTGGGATGATATTAAAAAGATATGTCAGAACTACTCCCGAGCAACTGTAAAGAAGGGAAGAGGTTATCAAGCTACCTAGGGGAAGTCTTCTAATGGGGTTTCAAGGATGGAAATTACTCGCTTATACTATCTGACTTCAAGCAAGATATTATCAAGAACATGGCCACACAACTGGACACACTTCAAGCAAAGAGGAAGCAAGAGGAGGCAGAGGCAATGTTAGTTGAATATTGTCCTCACTGCAGGCAAAAGAAAAGAGACTGCAGCTGCAAGACAGTAGCAAATATTGAAAACCAACATGCTCCACTATAGTTAAAACCTATTGAAAGGGAGGAGGACCAAGTCTTCTATGTTTCTCAAAGGAGACTGTGGGCTCCACGACAAGGTATGCCACCTGATCCATTATATTTTAATGGTTTATTATTCAAATTCATATAGTCCTAATAATTAGTAGCAAAATCCTTATCCATCACATTATGAGAGTTTCCCTCAGCAAAATAGGAATAATTCCCAAAATGCATGGACCAATTACCAAAACTCTCCCCCTCCTTGGCAGAAAAATCAAGGAGGTTGGCAACCACCTCAAGGAAACTGTTAACAAATGCCTCAGTGGAGAGGAGGACAATAATGGCCAAATCAATCCACTGATCTCCTACAACCTCCTCAAAAACCCCAACAACATCAGGTTTATGCTACTGATCCAAACCGATACCCTGCCTATGTTGTTAGTATTAGTGACATCCACTTAAGGCCAGGAACAACTCTTCTCGCACCTTTGCCTCCAGTGATAACTGAGATGCTTGCTGAACACCCCATTCAACAAAGTGAGATAGCTCCACCTATTCCATCAAGGCTAGTGCAGCAAGAATTTGATACTACACCTGCATTCCCTCAAAGATTAGAAGTAGAGCAAACAAAACAAAAAGAAGAGCCCACATTTGATATTGTGGACCACCTAAAGAATGTGTGTGTTACGATTCATTTATTTCAAGCAATAAAAGATGTTCCAATATATGTAAAGACAATTAAATAAGCTTGTTTGAGAAATCTAGGAAGGAAGAAGAAAGACCCATAGACAGTCCATGGTGTAGGCTAGTTAGCAAATATTATGCTAGGAAAACTTTGTGTCCCTAAGTATTCGAACCCAAGAAGTCTTGTTATAGGAGTAGTCATTAATGGAATTCAAGTTCAGAATGCTCTTATTAACCTTGGAGCAACAATAAATGTCATAACAAAGGATGTGATGCAGAAACTCGACATAACTACCCTAAGATCTACACCTACAGTTTTGCAGCTTGCAGATAGTTCTACTATTAAACTAGATGGTATGGTGGAATACCTTATTGTAACACTGGATTCCAAGCAATATCCAACTAACTTTGGTATCCTCTCACCTAAAGCAGTACTAGGAGGGTACCCTATCATTTTGGGTAGACCTTGGTTAGCCACAACGGATGCCTTCATAGGATGTAGATCAGGGGACATGACCATCGCAGATGGGATGAAAACTAAAAAGCTTGCACTATACCCACCTGCACAACCCCAACTTGAGCAAGAACAACCAATTTAGCCATATATAGAGGAATAATCTGATGAAGTCAATACAATATAATAGTTCATGATGATACGAAGCGACCCCTTCCTACAGTTTTAGTAAGAGGAGGATGTGCTCTCTAATATCTTGCAAAATCAATATGGAGTCCCTGATAAAACTGAAGGTTTTAATGCAGAAAATACATGTCCCTTACAACTATTACTGCCAGATTCTATTGTAGGATTTCTTGTAGCCACATACCTACTGTATACACTATTGCCACATGAAATACAAGTGCCACACTTTCCAACAACATCTATAATAGAATTGATTAAACAAGTTGAAGTGGCTCTGGAGATAAATGGTTGACTGTTAATAATAACCTCACTCAAGATCAAACTATGTCTCTAACAAAAGTAATAATGTCTCGTAAGGAAGCATTTGCTTAGGACTACACAGATATGAAAGGTTTACATCCTAAGTTGTGCACACACCGAATCTACATCAAAGAAGATTGTTAACTAGTGAGGCAACCTCAGAGAAGAATCAACCCTGCATTAAGGGAAATAGTTAAGCAGGAACTGAAGAAATTGCTAAATGCAGGATTCGTATATCCTGTTTCTGACAATGAATGGGTATCACCTCTGGTTATTGTTCCAAAGAAAAATGGAAAGTGGAGGGTTTGTGTAGATTATATAGAGCTTAATGTTGCAACCAATAAAGATCGCTTCCCTATCCCTTTCATTGACCAAGTGTTGGACTCCTTAGCAGGAAATAAATATTTCTCATTCTTAGATGGTTTTAGTGGATACAACCAAATAAGAATAGCACTTGAGGACCAGGAGAAGACAACATTCACATGCCCATGGGGGACTTATGCCTACTTTATGCTTCCATTTGGCTTATGTAATGCCCTAGCTACTTTCCAAAGGGCAATCATAAGCATGTTTTTAGATATTTCTCATGATTGTATGGAGATATACATGGACGACTTCACTACCTATGGTGACACTTTTAAAGAAGCATTAAGTAACCTAGAGAAGACTTTGCAAAGGTGTGAAGACTATAACTTGTCTTTAAAAATTGAGAAGTACTTCATGATGATGCAGGAAGGTGTTGTCCTTGGCCACTATCTTTCTCACAAACGAATTAAGTGGACCCAACAAAAATTGAAGTTATTTCTAACTTGCATGTACCTGCAAAACAGAAAGATGTAAAGATTTTTTTAGGCCATGCAGGCTATTACAAGAGATTCATCAAAGATTTCAATAAAATTGCAGCACCACTATATACACTCCTCACTAAAGATGCATAATTCCAATGGACAGACTCATGCAGCAAATAATTCTCTAAGCTGAAGGAAGCATTAACTCATGCACCAGTGCTTCAAGGTCCTAATTGGGAACTTCCATTCCATATACACACTGATGCATCTGATTATGCAATTGGAGTTGTCTTAGGACAAAAATAAAAAATAGTGGAACATGCAATTTATTTTGTTAGCAAAAACTTGTAGGGTGCTGAATTTAACTACACAATAACAAAAAAGGATATGTTAGCAGTCATCTATGCTCTCAATAAGTTCAGACATTATATAACTAGGTATAAAGTCTTTGTTCATACCGACCATGCAACAATTAGATATCTCATGAACAAACCTTCAATCTTAGGAAGGTTGGCCAGATGGATTCTTTTGATGCAAGAGTTTGATATCATAATTATAGACAAACCGAGAAAGGCAAATGTAGTTGCAGGTTTTCTTTCATGATTAATAAATCAGGATTCACCAATTATGGATGATTCATTCCCGGATGAGCATCTATTGTCCATTGTTGTTCAAACACCATGGTATGCTGATATAGCCAACTATTTAGTTGCTCAAAAAGTACCCTCTCATTTTTCTCCAAAAGAAAGAAAACTGCTTGTTGAGAAGAGTTTCAAATTCACATGGACAATAAGATGCTTATTCTACACAAGTCCAGACCAAGTCATGAGAATGTGTGAGAGAAGATGAGACTTATGATATACTGCATGCATGTCATGATGAACCCTGTGGTGGACATTTTACAGCGAAAAGAATAACTATCAAAATACTTAACACAGGATATTATTGGCCAACACTTCATAAAGATGCAACTAGGTATACAACGAAATGTGATAGGTGCCAACAAATGGGCAGACCAACCAGGTCAAATGAAATGCCCTTGCATCCTCAAGTAGTGGTAACACCATTTGACAAGTGGGGCCTTGATTTTGTAGGACCAATCGATCCACCTTCTAACACTAAGTCTTACATTCTGGTTTGTACTAATTATGTCACTAAATGGGTAGAAGCTAAGTCAATGACACATGCAAGAGATAACAAGGTTGCCAAGTTTCTGTATGAAGAAATCTTCACAAGATATGGAGTCCCTAGAGAAATTGTCACGGACAAAGGAGCACAGTTCACATCTACACTTGTTACAACATCGTTCAATGAATACAATATCAAGCATAAAAAATCTACACCATACCATCCTCAAGCTAATGGTCAAGCAGAGATAACCAATAGGGATATTGAAAGCATCCTGACCAAAATTGTAGATCTCTATAAGAAATATTGGGCAACTAGATTGTTGGAAGCAATCTGGGCATATAGAACATTTTGGAAGACAACAACATGATTCACTCCTTTTGAGATGCTATATGGGAAGAAAACAATGATGCCCATTGAATTTGAGCATAAAACTCTCAGAACAACAGTTGAATTAGGTATGAATATCACTGTCAAAACATTTTGGAAGACAACAACATGATTCACTCCTTTTGAGATGCTATATGGGAAGAAAACAATGATGCCCATTGAATTCGAGCATAAAACTCTCAGAACAATAGTTGAATTAGGTATGAATATCACTGTCACACAACAAGCAAGGATCATGCAGCTGAATGAGTTAGATGAAATTAGGATAACAACCCTGTAAAACACAAAAAATCCTGCAAAACCAATGAATTGGATGGCATGATAAGTACATTAAGGACAATAAATTTCAATCAGGAGATTGGGCTCTCCTATATGATTCCTAGTACAAATATAATCTGGGAAAACTTCATACAAGATGGTTGGGCCCATATGAGGTATCACAAGTATTTGAGAATGGAGTTGTTCAGCTCACAACAATTGATCTTGTAAGATTCCAATTGCTAGTCAACGGGCATAGGTCGAAATTGTATCACAAAACCTCATCCAAAGAAGAGTTCTTGCATCAGTTTGCTTCAACCTCTAATTTTCCTATAGCTTCAAACTTTGAGTTTCCTACAGCCAATGCAGGTGGCCTCTTAGCCCTTCCTTTTGACTAGTCAACCATGATAATTCATAATAAACACTTCCATACTTTTGGAAGTCATTTCTCCATAATAATTTATGTAATCCACTCCATTTCACCTTCATATCTTCAATTTCACCCCACCTCACTTCACATGCAGCCACTTTTCCAATACTTTCATTAAGTTAACTGCAGGTGAGCCCAAGAGGACTACGACTTACATGATGGTGCAGGAGCACCTATGTCCTAGTTTTCTTGGTTTTACAAATTTTGGCTTGTATTGAACCTAGACAAGTCAGTAGTGAATGAGGACTCCAGGAGGGTCCAAGAGTGTGTAATTTGTCAATGTAGGCCTAGGTGGAGTTCATTTTACCTACATTTGCATTTTTGTGTAAATAGTGTGTTTGAGTAGTTTTTTTGGGCCTTTTTGTTGGTCAAAAGTGTCAAATGTTGGCAAAATCCTTAGAGAGGGTTAAATAGGTCTTAAGAATGTTTTAAATGTCATATGTGGTGACTGGGAATAGGTCTCTTAGGTTGGAGAGATAAAAAAATGTAAAAAACACAAAGTTGCAAAAAGTTGTCATGACAACTTTTGTCCTGAAATTGGTTCAACGTTGAAGCTAGGGCTTTCTCAACGCCATGGAAGGACTCCACACATGGGAAGGATATATAAACTCTCTCTTGCATGTTTACCAAGGTTGTTGTACTTGGATTTTGGAAGCAATAATCAAAATACAAGATTTTGGACTACACTTTTCATTGTTTTTGTCAATTTTTGCATTCTTTGAAGGTTTAATGGATTGAATCCATGAATCCAATGATGGATTGAGGTTTAGTAGTGTGTTGTAGGGTAGGATTTTCATTTTCAAGCTTTGTATTTAGTATTTACTACTGTTTAGGTGATTTCATTTACAAGTAGCTAGTTTTGGCTTGTAAATAGCAACTTTCTTGTAAATATGGTTGCCCCATGAGTCCCACACGTGCTGCCATCGCGGCTAGTTGGGACATAGTAGGCAACCTCCTATACATTATAAATATGCAATTTCAAGTGTTGGAGAAGTGTTTGGATATGACTGTCACCTCATTCTAGGCGAGACCATGACTGTCACCTCATTCTAGGCGAGACCATGACTGTCACCTCGTTCTAGGTGAGACCAGGAGCAACCCGACTAGAAAAAAAGAGGTGAAAAAGTGGTAAAGAGTGCAGGGGTGAGTGCAAGATCACCATTTATAAGTTTGGAGGGGTCCATGGGGTTTGGGCATGCTTGTATGTACAAGGAGGAGCCTTGACAAATCCATTTGATAGCAAAACCCCAACTTGTCTACTCATTGTCGGTTAAAGGCCTTCAAAACCCTACAAACCCTCATTTTGGGGTTCATACCTTGTATGGTCAGACGAGGGCCTAAAAGCTCAAAAATCATTTAGGAATGGGTGTATCATTGAAGAAAATTTAAACTTGTTTGGGGGTTCTTTGAGTCATTTTCCCCCAAGCCCTAGAAAACCGGTCTTGGAGGCTTAATTAGGCCTAATTCCTTATAGCCCTTTTCCAAGCAAGATTGTGAAACCGGTAATAAATATAAAGGTTGCAACCCATTAATGGAATCCATATGCACTAAAAACATTTTAGGAGGCCTCACTACACCTCTGCAACATCTCACAACAACTGGAGGTCATTATGACAATTTGAGGCCAAGAGGCCAGAATTGAGCACCTGAGAAGCACCGTGAATTGGTAGGGTTCCTAACCAAAACACCTGAAGCAAACACCCTAGTAAGGACAAGAATCAAGTCCTAGAAGAGATTGAGAGGGACTTGGAGGTCTAGAAAACAACTAGGGCTGGTGAGTTGGTGGAATTGAGCAACATCAACTTAGAGAGGTGTTGAGCAGGCTAGGTGAACTCTATCAAATTGGTATCAGAGCCTACAAGATTTGGGCTAGTAAGGTTGATATCCTTGTTTTTAGGAGAGTCAGTTGGAGACAACATGGTGACCAATGCTGAATTGGCAAGGAAAGTGGAAGATCGGGAGGAAGAGAACAGGCTCCTGAAAGAAAAATTGGAAAGATTGGAGAGTAAGCTTGGTGATATTGAGACCAAGGCAGAAGAAGTGTATGTAAAAGTGGAAGGAGTAGAAGGGAAGGGAAAGGAGGTGGCTGAGGTTGATAAAGTACCCACACCTGATCCTGTTTTGGAGCAAGAACCCTTCATCAAGGCATTGAAGGCCCTGAGTGGGAAGTCACTTGAAGGAGTACCATTGTTCACTGGTAAGATGTAAGTGGAAGTGGTCCTAGATTGGATAGAAGGCATGGAGAACCATTTTTAATGTGAAGGTATAACTGAGGCACAAAAGGTCAAGGTGGCCAAATATAGGACGAGGGGCACTACTCTCACATGGTGGAAGTTTGTGCAAGATGAGAGGAATAAAATAGGCAAGAAACCTATCTCCTCTTGGAAGGGAATGCTGGTTAAAATCAAAGAAGCTTATCTCCCTGAGGACTATGAAGTAAAAATCCATAAGAAGAGACAAAACCTAAGACAAAAAGACCTTGATGTTAGCAACTGTACAAAGGAATTCCAAAAACTTAGTCTTAGATCTCAAGTGGTTGAGGAATAAAGTCTCAAGGTTGCTAGGTATCTCAATGGACTACGGTGGAACATCCAAGAAGAAATTAGTTTGATGAGTCCCAAAATAGTCCATCAAACCTTTCAACTTGCCCTTAAGGTGGAGGAGAAACTAAAAAGAAGACACGATTCACGCAGCAATAGGGGCAGAGGTAGAGGAAAGGATAATAGAGGCCATAGGGGAGGCTTTGGAGGAAGAAGTTATGAACAAAGAACACAAGGAGAGTCTAAACTCACTGAGCAGCAAGATAGTGGCAGCGGTAGAGGAGTTCAATAGAGGAAGGGGATCAAACAATGGTTCTAGAGGAAGATCTAGTGGCCAAGGTAGAGGTTCCTCATACTTTGCAATAATGAAGTGTTACCATTGTAACCAACTTGGTCATCCAGCTTATAGGTGTCCAGAGAAGTCACAAGGTGGTGAGAGAAGAGTGAGTTATCTTCAAGAAGAGTCTTCAAGCATCAAGACATCAGAAGTTGGCTTAGAGTCAGAGGTAGGTGACAACTTGATGATAAGAAGAACCTTGATCAAGGAACCGGTTAGTGAAGAACCAAGCCAAATAAGGTCCTTATTTAGGATCAAATGCAAAATAATGGACAAGGTATGCAAAGTAATCATTGATTCAGGATCCACAAACAACATAGTGTCAGAAGAGGCAGTAAGTAAGCTCAGATTACAAAGAATTCCTCACAACGATCCTTATAGAGTAACTTGGTCGAACAAAGGCCAACATGTTCTGGTTAATGAGCAATCATGGGTGGATTTTACCATTGGAAGGTATAAGGACAAGGTACTATGTGATGTCCTACCCATGGATGCATGGCATCTTCTATTAGGAAGACCATGGCAATTTGATAGACAAGCTATCCATGATGGATTCAAGAATGCATACTCATTTAAGAAAGATGGAGTCACATTCAAGATTCAGTCTATCCTTGAGGAAGGTGAAAAAAGGGCAGCAGGTCGTAATGTTCTTTTGATGAGTGAAAAATAGTTATTAAAGACACTTGAGGAAGGTGAAGGTGTAGGGTTTGCACTAGTGATGAAGCCTAAAGAGGAAGGCAAGAAAGAGTAGCAAGTTCTACCACAAGAAGTGCAAGATTTATTGGAGAAGTTCAAAGGCATTATAAGTGATGGGCAGCCAACCACATTACCTCCCAAAAGAGCCATTAGCCACCAAATAGATTTCATTCCTGAAGCATCCTTACCTAACAAGGTAGCTTACAAAATGACTCCTTAGCAAAATATTGAGATTGCCAAACAAGTCCAAGAGCTTTTAGATCAAGGCCTAATTAGGAAAAGCATTAGCCCTTGTGTTGTCCCTACTGTGTTAGCACCAAAGAAAGGTGGTACTTGGAGGTTGTGTACTAATTCTAGAACCATAAATAGGATCACCATCATATATAGGTTCCCTATTCCTAGAATAGAAGACCTAATGGATTGTTTAGGGGAAGCCAAGTACTTTACCATGATTGACCTTGAGAGTGGCTATCATCAAATTAGAATTAAGGAGGGTGATGAATGGAAGACTGCATTTAAGACTACTGAAGGTCTTTATGAGTGGCTTGTAATGCCATTTGGCATATCCAATGCTCCAAGCACCTTCATGAGACTCATGAATGAGGTGATGAAGGACTTCATAGGTAAATTTGAGGTATTATATCTTGATGATATTCTCATTTTCAATAAGGATAGAGAAACACATATTAGTCATTTGCAAGATGTATTACAAAGATTATATGATGAAAAGTTAACCATGAATTTGGAGAAATGTGAGTTTGTTAAGCAGGAATTGGTTTACCTTGGTTTTGTGTTATCTCAAGGAAACCTCAAGATGGATCCCAGCAAAGTTGAAGCCATTGTAAATTGGCCCACTCCTAGATCAGCAACAGAGGTGAGAAGCTTCCATGGATTAGCCCAGTATTACAGGAAGCTTATTAGGCAATTCAGTGCTATATGTACCCCAATGCAAGACACCATTAGAGGTGGTATGAAGGCCAAGTTTTAGTGGGATGAAGCAGCAAACAAAGGTTTTGAAACCTTGAAGGAGAAAATAGCTACTCAACAGGTGCTAGTGTTGCCTAGTTTTGAGAAACTTTTTATTGTGGAGTGTGATGCAAGCAATATTGCAGTAGGTGTTGTCCTAAGCCAAGAAGGAAGACGAGTAGCCTTCCATAGTGAGAAGATAAGTGATTCCAAGAGGAAATACTCCTCTTATGACCTTGAGTTGTATGCTTTAGTGCAAGCATTGAGAAAATGGAGACATTATCTCTTACCCAAATAATTTGTGGTGTACATGGATAACCAAGCATTGAGTTTTCTGAATTCCCAAGACAAACTTAGTCACAAACACATGAAATGGGTGGAGTATATGCAGGCCTATACATTCACCATTAAGCACAAGAAAGGGCAGCAAAATCGGGTAGTTGATGCACTAAGTAGGAGGCTCTTGACAGTCTAAGAAATCCAGTTGAGAAGCATAGGTGTGGATAGTTTTAAAGATTTTTATGTAGAGGATGAAGACTTCTCAAGTGCCTACCAAGTATGCAAGGAGTATCAAAATCATTTCCATAGTGAATACTCGTATTTCACTTTACAAAATGGGCTATTGTTCAAAGGTGGACAACTTTGTGTGCCTCAAGGCTCAATGAGGGAAAATCTTATACAAGAGAAACAAAATGGCAGCCTTAGTGGTCATTTTGGAGTCAATAAGACTCAAGAGTTGGTTCAGAGATTCTATTATTGGCCAAGGATGAATCAAGATGTGAAGAGGTATGTGGAGACTTGCATAGTTTGCCAAAAAGCCAAGGGTACTTCAACAAATATCGGTTTGTATCAACCTCTTCCCATCCCAAGTAGACCTCGGGAATGCATAAGCATTGACTTTGTGGTAGGTTTGCCAAAGACAAAGCAAGGATATGACAACATTCATGTCATAGTGGACAGATTTAGCAAAATGGCTCACTTTGTGCCCTATAAGACCACTCATGATGCATGCCATATAGCTCAGTTGTTCTTTAAGGAAATAGTAAGGAAACATGGTTTACCATTAAGTAGAGTTTCAGATAGGGACTCCAAATTTATGAGTCATTTTTGGAAAACATTATGACAAAAGCTTGGCACAAACCTCTTTTTTGGATCAGCCTACCATCCTCAGACAGATGGGCAGACCAAGGCGGTGAATAGAAGTTAGGGAAACTTATTGAGGTTCCTTAACAAGTAGTATGGACAAACATGGGACCAAGTACTTGTCCAATTTGAATATGCATACAATGACACTATAAATAGGACTATCGGTAAAAGCCCTTTTGAGGTCATAATTTTGTTGCTGAGGCCTATAGCCCCGGTCTCCTTTGAACTTGGCGGTATCTCTATGTTGTGCACAATATTGTGGAAAAGGAAAACATCCCTAACCTCTGGGAGTAGGGCTCTCCACTCAGTTGTAGCTGCCCTGACTGAATCCTGAAAATCCACCTCTGGTGGCTCTTCCTGTATCGGTTGCTCACCTGGTATAAACTAAGGAAGTAATGGTCTATCCCTAACTGGTGTATGATGTCTCTCATGCTTAGGGGAATGATGAGAGCTACCAGCTGATGTACGAGATCCCTGACTATGTTGGCTTCCAGCCATAGATACTGATCTACTCTGTTTGCCTCTGTGTCTGTCCACTTCCAACCGCTCCAGGGTAACCTATATCCTGTCTAAGGTCTGAACAATCCTGGGTTGGGTAGTGATGAGAGTCCTCATCATCCCTCTCTCTTGTCTATCTTCCTCAGCCTAATTTACTCCGGCACCTACCTGTTCATTTTCCATGATGGGTTCATGTTCTCTCCCACTCTCACGCTCGTACTGAGCTCTTCTACGGGTATAGTATCTATATAAGTCACTTCTTCCTAGATGCATAGAAGAAAAATAAAACTTAGCCCCACAGGCTGGCAGACAAATAGCTCCGATACCACTGAAAGATCCCTGATGGATCCCTTCGCTGATCTATTGTAGTTTTTTTAATTATTTTAATTGAATTTCCAGTTTATTACTATAATCTTCTAGAAATAGATAGAAGTTGCAGAAGGTTGAGTTCTTTTTATGTTTTGATAGTTTTTTAGCAAGTAATAATTGAAGAACAAGTACATGAAAAGAGTACTGGAAATAAATATTCATACACAGCCAAATCAGAATCATACCAATCAGATTTTTTATTATTTAAATCAAATAATTATCCAGATAGTAATTCCAAAAAATTCTAGGAAGATTACAATAAGCAATGAGTCCAACCTAGATGAGGATTGAATACTATAATCAAGGAGGCTGCGGCAACATCCAAAGCTCTTACATAGCTCCACATGGGAAGAGAAACGACTGCAAAGTACAACCGTAAGACTGTTAGGTGACGCCAAGCTGGAAACCCCAATCTCCATGCTGAACCCTAACTCTATCCACTAAATCCTCCAAAAAAGATGTCATACCAACTCTAAGGCACTGAAAATAGAATGCAAGAACCAAATAACCACTGTGCTGGGGGCTATGTCCCAGACAGGCAAGACCCTGGGGTTTTCGTCCCAAATGTTGAATCGCTCTCCAGAGCAAATTCTCCAAATCAAAGATGGAAATCTGTAAAAGATGGATGATAATTAGGTTACCATCTCCTTATAACTCCTCCCCTCTAGCTCAAACCCTAAAAGTGTATGAAAAGTGCGCTTAGGCTTATAAAGTCTTATTTCTCATTTTTAGTCGCCAAGTATAGAGAAAACGCCACTTTTTTAATATAAAAGAATTTCGTTCATCAAAAGGGTCCCTGGCAAATGGGAAACATTTAGAAAAGTTCAAGACCTTTCCAACAAGCTATAACACATGGGCATATGCATCCAGATGAAGCCAAAAACCCCTTATTACTCCAAAATGGCTATAAACATAGCCTTATTTAATTGATTAAACACTAACTTAGGAAATATTTAAATATATTAAAAATATAACCCAAATAGTTGCAGATGGATCAAATGACTCCAAAAGCATGAAACAGAACTTGCCACCTGTCTATGACTGAAGTCGGAAATCATGGATCCACTGACAATCTTATCCCTAAAATCTAGGGATGCTCCTAGAAACTAGGAAACATACCCAAATCTTCTGAAACTGAAACCAAGGAATAGTCTCATGGAAACCCAACCTTGGATACCATAATAACCTCCTAAATAGTAGGAATAACCTCCACAAATATAGGAACTGCCTCCTAAAATTAAGGAACCGCTCCAAACTGGTCTACTACTGCCAGAACACCAAATCCCAAACACCAAATATCCTCACTGAGTCTCTATCCACCACTGTCAGCCTACAAGACCCCATAATAAGTTGAATCAGATGGCTCTGCTAGATAGAGCTAAAGAGGGGACATGACATTCCTCCCCTCTCGGAGATGCTTGCCCACAAGCAACTACAACGTTGGATGCTGCAAAATAGACTCACCCTCCCAAGTGGCATCCTCTATGGGAAGATCTCTCCAACACACCAAATACTTTTGAATCACCCTGCTTCTCAGCCGTTGTTCCCTCACCTCAAGAATCTCTTTAGGAACCAAAGTCAATTTACCTTCCTCATCCATGGGAGGCAAATAGGGTGATATTGTAATATGCTATCCAAGGGCCTTTTTCAGGCATGATACGTGAAACACATTATGAATTTTACTACCAGGTGGTAACTCAACCTCATAAGCAACCTCTCCAACGCGCCTGAGAACTCTATATGGCCCATAAAAATGAGGTTTGAGCTTCTCAGCTCCCCCACTTTAAGGGTGCTCTGTCGGTATGGTTGTAAGCATAGGAAAACCATGTCACCCACCTCAAATGCCCTCTCAGTCCTATGTCGATCAACGTGCATCTTTTGCTAATTTTGAGCATGCTGTAAGTTCTCCCTGAGAGATCTCATGATGTCCTAGTTCTCCTGTAACCAATCCCGAGCCAAAGGAACTCTACTGTCACTCAAAGCCAAATCAATGAAGGATAATGCCTCGTAACCATAAAGAGCTCTGAAAGGAGTCATAGCTATGGACATGTGGTGCATAGTATTGTAACAATACTTGCCCAAATACAACTAGTGTACCCATGCCTTCTACTGCCTCGACACATAGCTGTGCAAATATCCCTCAACCCACTTATTGACTATCTCAGTCTGTCCATCTATTTGAGGGTGGTAACTAGTACTAGGTGTCAACTCTGTGCCTGCTAGTCTGAAAAGTTCCTGCCAAAAGGAACTCATGAATCTACTATCCCTGTCACTCACTATGGTCTTTGGAAGACCATGGAGTCTAAATACCTCTCTGAAAAATAGCTCAGCCACCTGAGATGCTGAGAAATCAACTGCAATGGGAAAGAAGTGAGCATATTTTGTTAATCTATCTACTACAACATAGATACAATCTTTCCCCTGAACCTGAGGAAGAACTGTAATGAAATCCATAGAAATCCCTGTCCACTTCTGTTCTAGTATAGGCAAGGGTTGTAACAAGCCAACGGTGTAGGTATTCTCCGACTTGTTCTGCTGACAAGTCATACACTCACGGACATGGCGCAAAACGTCATCTTTGAGACCCTTCCACGAGAATCTCTCTCGGACCGCTCGGTAAGTCTTACCATACCGTGGATGTCCTGTTGTGGGAGTATCATGAAAAGCATGCAAAATTTGTTCCTTCAACTGTGAACCAGGAACAAGATAAACCCTACCCTTGTAGTAGATAACGTCATCTACCACACTGTATCTATCATCCACTACCAATCCATCCATGGCCTCACAAGCATGCTGATTTTTGGAATACTCAACTAAAAGTTGAGCCTTCTAATTTACTGAAATCTCGCTCAATGAACATAGGGCACCAAGTGAGGGTTTTCTAGAAAGTGCATCAGCCACAGTATTATTCTTCCCCTTTATGAAATCAATATCGAAATCATAAGCCTCAATCTTGCTCACCTATTTTTCCTGTCGATCATTGAGCTCTGTCTGATCTAGGAAATATTTTAGATTGTTGTGGTAGGTTCTTACCACGAATTTGCTGCCAACAAGATATTGTCTAAATTTGGCTAAGGCATGCATAATAGCCAACATTTCCTTATCATAGGTGGAGTACAACCTCTCATTATCTCACAATTTCCTACTCTCATAGGCAATGGGGTGTCTATTCTGCATCAAAACTGCTCCTATGCCTAAACCTGAAGCATCACACTCCAGAACAAATGGTTGTGAGAAGTCAGGGAGTGCCAAAACTAGGCAAGTGCTCATAACCTCCTTGAGTATGTCAAAGACCCCTTGTGCCTATTATGTCCATCTGAATGCCCCTTTCTTTGTGAGGTCTGTCAAGGGTGCTTCCAACTGAGAGAAACCCCTCACAAATCTCCTGTAATAAGCACATAGGCTAAGGAACCCACATAACCCAATAATGTTTCGAGGGTGGGGCCAATCCCAAATCACCTTAATCTTCTCCTCATGCACCTTCACTCCATTAGCACTAATCACATGACCCAAATATAAGACCTCTCTAAGTCCAAACTCACATTTGGACAACTTAGCAAATAGAGACTGGCTCTCCATAATGCTAAGTACCTCCTCAACATATTTGAGATGGTCCTCCCAAGTGCGACTCTAAATCAAAATGTCGTCAAAGAACACTAGAACCGACTTCCTCAACTGCTTGTTGAAGATATAGTTCATACAAGACTGGAAAGTGGCTGGTGCATTGGTGAGGCCAAAAGGCATTACCAAGAACTCATAGTGCCCATAGTGACAACGAAAGGCAGTCTTGTGTACATCCTCTGCTCGTACACGTATCTGATGGTAACCTGAACGAAGATCAATCTTAGAGAAGTAGATAGCTCCATGAACCTCATCCAACAACTCATCAATGTGTGGAATAGGGTATCTGTTCTTGATTGTCTTCTTGTTCAAGGCCTTGTAATCTATACACATTTGCAAAGTCCCATCCTTCTTCTTAACAAGTACTACAGAAGAAGCAAAGGGGCTAGAGCTCGGGCGAATGAAACCCATGTCCAACAATTCGTGAGTAGTCTTCTCAATCTCATCATTGCAGGCTCTAGGATGATGATACAGAGTGGTAATCATTGGCTTAGCTTCATCCTCCATCTCTATCCCATTCTCAAACCCTCTATCTGGAGGTACACTAGGAGGTATGTCACCGAAGACTCTCCCATGATGGTCCATCACCGACTGAATATCAACATGAAATTCCCTGCTATCCTGAGGTGTAGGTGTTTTGGACTTCACAAAATAATGTGTAGCCCAAATCACATCATTATGTCTAATAATAGTCTCTATCCTACGAGAAGACACCTCTTTAGGCCCACCGTCTGAAGCTGCCCTCAAGATAGTCTTCTTCCCTTCAGAAAGGAACTCTAACTGCATACAATGGTGATCAATAATGTATCGCCCAATACCCTATAGCCAATGCATGCCCAAAACCACATCATAATCCTCCAACAGAAGCACATAAAGTCATCTATCAAACTATAATCCCCCATCTAAATACTAAGTTGTGGAATCCATTTAGTACAGCCCAAAACTGCACCATCTGCAACCTTAACTCCAAACCCCGCAAACTCCTCAAACTGTAACCCATGCCTATCAACTAACTTTTGATCAATAAAATTGTGCATTGCGCCTGTGTCTACCAAACTCATAACCCGCTGACCCCTAAGTGTACCTTTCAATTGAAAGGCATGAAACCTGGGATAACTAGAGAGGGTAGCAATAGTCACTTTGGCTAACGCCAAAGGCTTAGGGGTGTCTATCTCCAATTGTGGTTGCTCCTGTTCAACCTCCTCTGTACAATCCTTAGTATCTATGTCAGGTACCTCCTCATCTCCCAACTCAGATGTCACCTCAATCAAATGAACATTGCCCTTGCCCATACAACGGTGCCCGGGCTCCCAAGGCTCTTTGCATGAGAAGCATAGTTTCCTCCTTCTCAGATTATTCCATGTCTCCTGGTCCATCCTGGGAGGTCTAGTTGTCTGTCCATCTCTAAACTGAGAGGTATTGGCCTTCTAAGGAGGTCATGAATCCTTGAACGACTTCTTATCTGTCTAATAAGAAGTAGGAGTGGTGTCCAGTCTCAATGTCACATCTATGGCATCCTTAAGAGTGGTCATCTTGAAAGCACATACCCATCCCTTAAGCCTATCCTGTAGTCCCTCAATGAATAGCATCACACTGCGCCTTTGGGGCATATCAGGTACCATAACTGCAGTACGCTGGAACTCATTAATATATGCCTCTGCATGCCCAGTCTGTCTCAGATGTGCTAACTCCCTGTAATAGAGCTATGTGTCCTTACGGTCAAATCTAGAAATGAGGCACTCAGTGAACTCTGCATAGGAGTGGACCATGATGTGGTCCTGGGTGACCAATCTGTGGTGCCACCAGTCATAGGCAACCCCATCTAAATGTAAGACAACATATTGAATAACATCACTCTCAGGCATGGGTCTTCGTGATAGATATATATCTAGCTTGTGCATCCATGCTCGTGCACTCGTACCACTAGTCCCATCATATGTAGCCAATGTGATCTTCCTAGTAGCTCTACTGAGGTCATAGTTCTGCTGCTGAGGCCTATAGCCTCAGTCTCCTTTGAACCTATCAGTATCTCTACGTTATGCACAATATTGTGGAAAAAGAAAAACATCCCTAACCTCTGGGGGTAGGGCTCTCCACTTAGTTGTGCCGCCCTGACTGAATCCTAAAAAATCCACCTCTGGTGGCTCTTCCTGTATCGGCTGCTCGCCTGGTATAAACCGCGGAAGTAATGGTCTATCCCTAACTAGTAATGGTCTATCCCTAATTGGTGTATGATGTCTCTCATGCCTAGGGGAATGATGAGAGCTCCCAACTGATGTATGAGATCCCTGACTATGTTGGCTTCCAGCCACAGATACTGATCTACTCCGTCTGCCTCTGTGTCTGTCCACTTCTAACCACTCCAAGGTAACCTGTATCATGTCTAAGGTTTGAACAATCCTGGACTGGGTAGTGATGACAGTCCTCATCATCTTTCTCTCTTGTCTATCTTCCTCAGCCTGATTTACTCCGACACCCGCCTATTCATCTGCCATGATGGGTTCATGTTCTCTCCCACTCTCACACTTGTACTGAGCTCTTTTGCGGGTATAATATCTGTATAAGTCACTTCTTCCCAGATGCATAGAAGAAAAATAAAACTTAGCCCCATAGGCTGGCAGGCAAATAGCTCCGATACCACTGAAAGATCCCTGATGGATCCCTTCGCTGATCTGCTATAGTTTTTTTAATTATTTTAATTGAATTTCCAGTTTATTACTATAATCTTCCAGAAATAGATAGAAGTTGCTGAAGGTTGAGTTCTTTTTATGTTTTGATAGTTTTTTAGCAAGTAATAACTGAAGAACAAGTACATGAAAAGAGTATTGGAAATAAATGTTCATACACAGCCAAATCAGAATCGTACCAAGTAGATTTTTGATTATTTAAATCAAATAATTATCTAGATAGTGATTCCAAACAATTCTAGGAAGATTACAATAAGCAATGAGTCCAACCTGGATGAGGATTGAATACTGTAATCAAGAAGGAGGCTGCGGCAACGTCCAAAGCTCTTACATAGCTCCACGTGGGAAGAGAAATGACTGCAAAGTACAGTCGTACGACTATTAGGTGACGCCAAGCTAGAAACCCCAATCTCCACGCTGAACCCTAACTCTGTCCACTGAATTCTCCAGAAAAAGATGTCATACCAACTCTAAGGCACTGAAAATAGAATGCAAGAACCAAATAACCACTGTGCTGGGGGCTACGTCCCAGACAGGCAAGACCTTGGGGTTTTCGTCCCACATGTTGAATCGCTCTCTAGAGCAAATTCTCCAAATCAAAGATGGAAATTTGTAAAAGATGGATGATAATTAGGTTACCATCTCCTTATAACTCCTCCCCTCTAGCTCAAACCCTAAAAGTGTATGAAAAGTGCGCTTAGGCTTATAAAGTCTTATTTCTCATTTTTAGTCGCCAAGTATAGAGAAAACGCCACTTTTTTAATATAAAAGAATTTCATTCATCAAAAGGGTCCCTAAAAAATGGGAAACATTTAGAAAAGTTCAAGACCTTTCCAACGAGCTATAACACATGGGCATATGCATCCAGTTGAAGCCAAAAACCCCTTATTACTCCAAAATGGCTATAAACATAGCCTTATTTAATTAATTAAACACTAACTTAGGAAATATTTAAATATATTAAAAATATAACCCAAATAGTTGCAGATGGATCAAATGACTCCAAAAGCATGAAACAAAACTTGCCACCTGTCTATGATTGAAGTCGGAAATCATGGATCCATTGACAATCTTATCCCTAAAATCTAGGGATGCTCCTAGAAACTAGGAAACATACCCAAATCTTCTGAAACTGAAACCAAGGAATAGTCTCATGGAAACCCAACCCTGGATACCATCATAACCTCCTAAATAGTAGGAATAGCCTCCACAAATGTAGGAACTGCCTCCTAAAATTAAGGAACTGCTCCAAACTGGTCTACTACTGCCAGAACACCAAATCCCAAACACCGAGTCTCTATCCACCACTGTTAGCCTACAAGACCCCATAATAAGCTGACTCACATGGCTCTGCTAGACAAAGCTAAAGAGGGGACATGACAGATTTTGGAAGCAATAAACCAAATACAAGATTCTGGACTGCACTTTTCATTGTTTTTGTCAATTTTTGCATTCTTTGAAGGTTTAATAGATTGAATCCATGAATCCAATGATGGATTGAGGTTTAGTAGTGTGTTGCAGGGTAGGATTTTCATTTTCAAGCTCTGTATTTAGTATTTACTACTGTTTAGGTGATTTGATTTACAAGTAGCTAATTTTGGCTTGTAAATAGCAACTTTCTTGTAAATATGGTTGCCCCATGAGTCCCACATGTGCTACCATCACGGCTAGTTGGGAAATAGTAGGAAACCTCCTTTACATTGTAAATATGCAGGTTCAAGTGCTAGAGAAATGTTTTTATATGACTGTCACCTCATTCTAGGCGAGACCAGGAGCAACCCTCCTGCTAGAGAAAAAGAGGTGAAAAAGTGGTAAAGAGTGTAGGGGTGAGTGCAAGATCACCATTTTTGAGTTTGGAGGGGTCCATGGGGTTGGGGTAGGCTTGTATGTACAAGGAGGAGCCTTGAAAAATCTATTTGATAGCAAAACCCCAACTTGTCTACTCAATGCCAGTTAAAGGCCTTCAAAACCCTACAAACCCTCATTTTGGGGTTCATACCTTGCACAGATAGACCAAGGCCTAAAACCTTAGAGATAATTTAGGAATGGGTGTATCATTGAAGAAAAGTTAAACTTATTTGGGGGTTCTTTGAGTCGTTTTCCCTGAAGCCCTAGAAAACCAGTCTTGGAGGCCTAACTAGGCCTAATTCCTTGTAGCCCTTTTCCAAGCAAGATTGTAAAACTGGGAAGAAATCTAAAGGCTGCAACCCATTAATGGACTCCATATACACTAAAAACATGTTAGGAGACCTCACTACACCTCTGCAACATCTCACAACAATTGGAGGTCATTATGACAAGTTGAGGCCAATAAGCTAGAATTGAGCACCTGAGAAGCATCGTGAATTGGTAGGGTTCCTAACCAAAACACCTGAAGCAAACACCCTAGTAATGACAAGAATCAACCCCTAGAAGAGATTGAGAGGGACTTGGAGGTCTAGAAAATAACTAGGCCTGGTGAGTTGGTGGAATTGAGCAACATCAACTTAGAGAGGTATTGAGAAGGTTAGGTGAACTCTATCACATGACGTTGCATCAATCTGGGTAAGTTACAAATTAATGCTTAAATTATTTCTTGTTAGAATCATTCATTATCTACATCATCATTCCAATTTATATTCCTCATAACCTTCCTATAATTTCTCTTCTGCCATGTGAGGACACTTGGCACACTTGTGGATGGGGGGAGTGTACTGTGATTTGATAGTCTCACCTATGATTTGACTTTCCCATGTCCCACATCATCGTTACCTTGTGTCAATTTTAATAAAAATCAAATTTGGGTTAAGTGAATAAAGCAATTGTGACATTTTACTTCTGGAGAAATACAAGAAACAAACTCATTTTTAATTTTTGAAGCTTTACATGAGTTGCCTTTTTGGGTTGTCCTTCTGTCTTTATGAGCCATAATTTCACTGTCTTATCACCTTTTTAGTTGTCATTCATTTTTTTTAGTCATTTTCGTCTAGACAGGGTTTTCTTTGAAAGATAGAGATTGTGATCTATAGGAGATGCTGGTAAGAAGTTGAAATAGAGGGTTACAAAGTATTGCAGAACTCGAGCTAAAAGAGCATAATGGGGGGCTTTTTGATAAAACACGAACCTACAATCCATACCTCCATTTTGTAAGACCAAGTATGTGGTCAAGAATTTGTTCAGAGTGGATGGTTGAATTATTTTCTAAAGCTGGATGATTTTAATGAAGATATAGCCATCGAGTTTGCCATGACATTCTCTAATGGTGAAGAAAATGTTAAAGGCCTGAGAGTTCTCGCCACTGAAGAAAGGATTGCAGAAGTGACAGGTTTTCCAGTTGAAGGAGAGAAGTACATAGAATCTAAGGATATCAGTAGTGCCATAATAGAATTTACGAGACCTGGAGATCGTGCATTGATTGTTGACAAGAAGGGGCCAGAAAAAACTTTTTACCAGACAAATGGATGGCAACAGTTGTTCACATAATGAAATATTCAACCTGTGAAGGGAGGCAGTCTTGTTTGCACTCAATTCATTTTAAGTTGCTCAGCCATCTCAGGCATGGAATTAGGATGAATGTCCTGAATGTAATGGTCATGGCCGCTTAAACTCAAAAAGGTAGGTCAAATTCAGTCTCTCACCATTGTTTAATTAAATTGTTGGTTGAACGATCATTAAGGGATGTTTATCAGTTGTCTTGGGAGGAATTTGTTTAACTTCAGGAATTTAAGGAAAAGGATTATAGGGGTCAGCAAAGGGCTTCCGAAAGAGACACTAGGGTTTATAAAAATAAAAGAAAAACTACTCTTGGAGCCTCAAGCTCTAAGGATGTTCTTGTTGTAGAATTTCCAGTAGTGGAGGTAACCCCTAGCAATGTTGAGCCAATTCCTGCAGCCACCGATGGAAATATTCCAGTGAAAATTTCCAAAAAAACTAGGGCATCTACTCATAGGGAAAAGGGTAAGGCAGTTCAGGAAACTGAGGTTGAGATAGAAGAAGAAACCCCAAACCTTAAATAGGCAAAGAGGAAAAAGTCAACTGAGACTGTTGAGGAAAACCCTAGTACAAAAAACCCTAAGAGATTAAAGAAAAAGCAGAATTTTAGGCATACTTTAGAAAAAGAAAAGGGGTCCTCAAGTGTTAAGGGTGTAAAAAGAAAATTTGAGGATGAATTAGACGAAGAAACCTCAACCTTTGGATGGAGAAACTAGGAAGTTGCAAAATCTCCTAAAAACAAAAAAGAGGTTGTTGTCACAAAATCTCCTGCAACATATTTCTAATTCAAAGAAATTACAAAGAAATGTAAACCTACCAAAACCCATAGGAGTGCTCCAACTATGCCTCAAAGAAGAAGCCATAGGATTAGAGGAAAGACCAAGAAAAATTCAAATGTGAAATGTGGAGGACCTATCCAAATTGATTCTTCAAATTTAACTTCTAAAAAACCCGAGTCTGGGGAAAAGAGGAGGAAGTTGAGCAGGAGGAGGAGGAGATGAGTGGAAGCTCTGAAAAGGAACAAACTTCTGAGGAGGAGCAGAACACTGAAGAACAACAATAAATTCAAGAAGGGAAATATTATGATGAAGTAAGGCTAGGTGGGTTGGATAATTTGGTGAAAGGAGTAGAGAGAGTAATTGAACATGAACAGTGTAGAGGTCCTGTAACAACTACTTCCATGATGGAACAAGAGAAAGTTTCTGCAGAAGAACAACAAGCTCCTATCGCTGAAGAGGAACCACAGTAGGAAGAAATACAACAGAATCTTGGAGCAGAACAAGAAGCAACTTCTACAGGAGAGCAGGAAGGTGAAATAAGACAAAAATAAACTCATGTACAAGAACCAGAGAATGCACAAGTAGCAGAGCAAGGACAGTTAACTGAGGAAGGGAGGAAAAAGAAAGGAAAACGGAAACTTCAGGAAGTTAGGCATAGGCCTGCTCCTTTTTCTTGGATGTCAATTGCATTCGATCTATATCGAGATATGTTGGACAAGGAAGCAGAATGGGAAAATGAGAAGTGTCAATTACAAAAATAAATCAAGAAGATGGGTGAGGAGATTGTCACTCTTAAAGGGAAAATAGACATTGTGGTGACCATGGTACCCAACATCCTTGAGTATATATCACCACCTAGGGTCTATGCAATGTATTTAAAGAAACGTTTGCTCACTTTCAAAATGTCCAGGATTCTTTCAGATCAGAATCACTCCTTGGAAACTGCACGAGAATTGTTGGTATTATGGATGTGTTGCATTGGTTTTGTCATTGATGTCAACACTTGTCAACACTTGATAACACTTGGAGATCTTTGGTTATGTTCACTGGCATGTTCAGTGACTTATGTACAGTCACCGGTATCTGGTTCACCGATAGGTTATATTGTTCATCGACACTGAGGATGATCTATTATCATCTGGAGATTACTCGGTTATGTCGAATACATTGTTTGATCACATGGTTTTGGTGATTTTATCATTGATCTAATCAGGTTTGCATATTTATTGCTACCGGCAAATAGGTCTAGGTTATGGACCGGCAAGCATTATCTATTCCAGATCAACACAACACGTTATGAAGATGATTTGTTATTGTTGTAAATACATTGAGTCGACATCATGCATCGCATATTGACTCATTTGTAATTGATTTAATTGTAATATCTTAGTAAGCCGACCTACACATTTGGTCTTAAGTCTTGGTATATATGTAAAATATCATTTGTGAGATTAGCAAGAAGTAGAGGAGTGTGAAAAAGGATTGTAATAAGGTATGCGAATATAAGCATAGCTATACACGCAGACATCATTTGAAGATTCAAGGAGGCTTTTGAAGAAGGCAAATCATAGCTTAACTGGTACTGAATCCAACATATGAAGATGTTATTTTGAGCAGTACATTATCATTGGATTTAACCATCCAATTGTAGTCAGTGTGACTCCCAATTTGTGATCGAGCTGTGAGCTCTAGGGAGTTGGCCTTTCTGCATGTGTAGACCCCATTTGTACACACATACTATCTACAATAGTATCATCTGATTGTGGGTAAGGTTTCCCACCGTGGTTTTTCCCTTTGCAAGGTTTCCACGTACAAATAATTGTGTTATGTGTTGTGTATGTTATTTGTCTTTCTGTTTCATGCATTAAACTTTATCAGTACTGTTATTAACTGCTAAACTGTCTACCGACATTAAAGTTTGGTTTGCCAGTATTATGCACTAAGTTTGGTTAAGTTAGTTTTGGTTTGAAATTAATAGACAACTGATTCACCCCCCCCCCCCCCCCCTCAGTTGCCTCTAGGACCTAACAATTGGTATCAGAGCCTACTCCTCTTTTTGCATAAGTTTAACAATTTGAGGAGATTCTATGTCTACTAACTATTTTAGGAAGGACGGTCTGAAGCTTGATGGAACCAACTATGGTATATGGAAGATCAAAACCGAGACACATCTGAATTGCATTGGAAAGGACATATGGGATGTTACAAAGAATGGCTATGTTGTTCCTACTCAAGGTCAACCTAACCCACCAACCTTGGCTAAAGATGAAGAAAATGATTGCAAAGCAAGAGAAACACTTTTGAGCGCATTGTCAGATCAGCAAATCATGAGATTATCAAATAGATCTACTGCTAAAGCTATTTGGGATAAATTGGAGACATTGAATAAAGGTGATACCACTGTCAAAATTGCAAAATTGGAATGCTTTCGGGTCAGGTATGAAAATCTGAAAATGGAAGAAGATGAAAGGATTTCTGCTTTTATGGAAAGAGTTAATGAAATCATTTTGGGTATACAATGTTGTGGAGGATCCTTAAGTGAAGATGAAATTGTTTCTAAAGTTTTAAGAGCAAGTTAGAACAATGTTGTGGAGGATCCGGTATGTAAAGAATGTCAATTTGGAAAGAAAGTTAGAACAACTTTCAATAGTATTCTAGAGAAATCCAATAATGTTCTTGACTTAATTCATATTGATTTATGTGGTCCAACAAGAACTAGAAGTTTACAAGGAGATAGATATTTTATGCTAATCTTTGATGGTTATTCTAGAATGTGTTGGGTTACTTTTCTCAGGAAGAAATCAAAAGCAGTCAATAAAGTTGTTTATACATTCAACAAAGTTCACATCAAAGGTGAAACTGGTAAGACCCCTCATGAACTATGGTTTGGTAATACTCCTACTCTTAAATATTTCAAAATATTTGGAAGCAGATGTTATATTAGGAGAGATGATTATATTGGCAAATTTGATCCTAGAAGTGATGAAGGAATATTTCTTGGTTATTCATCCAAGAGCAAGGCGTATAGATATTTTAATAAGAGATTGCAGAAAATCATTGAAAGTGCAAATGTGAAGATTGATGAATAGTTTAGAAGCTCTATAGACTCTGAACTGGCAGTCGAGATAATCACAAATGAACCTACTATGAGTACACTGGTACAAAATATTGATCCAGTTGTTTATGGTGAAAAGTGGAAACAATAATATTGAAAGACTAAATGAATTCAACCACAAAACCCTAGCCTAACAACAACAAAGATCCACCATAACATATGAAGATTACCCAAGACAATGCAAATCAAATGAAATCACAAAGATTATACCATCACATGTCCAATAGGGTTTGGATCTCCATTCTTCCTATCTCCATTGATCTTGTTTGATATATTTGCTCTTAGATTTTATGTGTGCATAAGAGCTCAACAAAGAACAGAAATGTGGTTGCAAGTAGACTTGATCACATATGAAAGTTTGAAAGCGTAGAGTAGTCAGGGTTGAATAGAATGATTAGGATTGAATAGAATATCTGATTAGATTATTCAATAGGGTTGATAATGAAGGAAGCATCTCCTTATATAGAAGACTATAAGAAATGGAGGGATAAGATTAAGAGGTGTAAAAGATAAATGGTCGGCTAAGATTAGAGGGTAGGTAGAGGAAATAAGAAAATAATAAGAGGGTAGGTAGTGTAGGAATTAAGAGATGAATGCCATGTGTCATGGGTAGAAAAGGCTAATGAATTAATTAAATAAATAAAGATTTATTTAATTAATAGAAGAAGTGGGATCAATTAAATAAATAAGATATTTATTTAATTTAGGAAAGGATAATTTAAATAAATAAATTTATTTATTTAAATGAGAAATAAGACTAGAAGAGGATAAATGAATTAATTATATAAATAAAGATTTATTTAATTAATAGAAAAATTAGGCTAAAATAATTAAATAAACAAAGATATTTATTTAATTATACATGACAATTTTAGGTGTCTACACCAGTCACACCGGCATCATCTGAGAATTCCACGGTGACTGAAGAACAACAACAAGTGAACACACCCAGGTATGTAAGATTGAATCACTCTGAAAGTCAGATAATTAAGAATAAGTATCAAGGAGTTATGACTAGAGGAAGACTGGAAAATGAAGAGGTATGTCTAATTTCTCAATTTGAACCCACAACTATTAATGAGGCATGTGAAGATAAACATTGGATTAAGGCTATGGAAGATGAATTGGAACAAATTGAAAAGAATAACACATGGACATTGGTTCCCCGGCCTAAAAACAAAAATGTAATTGGAACTAAATGGGTATTCAGAAATAAACTTAATGAAGATGGTAAGGTAATTAGAAACAAAGCAAGATTAATGTGTAAGGGATATTCACATAAAGAAGGAATTGATTACAATGGAACCTTTGCACCGGTAGCTAGAATTGAGGCAGTCAGATTATTCTTAGCTTTTGCAACACACAAGAACTATAAAGTATATCAAATGGATGTTAAATGTGTATTTTTGAATGGAGATCTTGAAGAGGAAGTTTACATTGAACAACATGATGTTTTCTTTGACATATCACAAAGATATGGTTTGCAGGTCAAGGAAAGCTTTATATGGATTGAAGCAAGCTCCTAGAGCTTGGTATGCTAGATTGGACAAATATATTCTGAAGCTTGGTTACACTAAAGGTAATGCTGACAACAACTTATATTACAAAGCGACTAATGATGACATCTTGGTTATTGAAGTTTTTGTTGATGATATCATTTTTGGAGGAGAAGATGGATTGCGTAAAGACTTTTCTAATAAGATGCAGGAAGAATTTGAAATGTCTATGATAGGAGGTTTACTGTATTTGACACAAACAAGACCTGATATTATGAATGTAGTATGTATTGTTTCAAGATTTCAGAGTAATCCTAAGGAAAATCATGAATCAGCAGTAAAAAGGGATTTTTTGGTGTCTATAAGGCACAACAAATCTTGGCTTATGGTATCTTAAAGATGAAAATTTTGATTTATGTGCATACACAGATGCAAATTGGGCAGGAGATGTAGATGACAGAAAAAGCACCACCGATGGAGCATTTTTCCTTGGCAACAGACTAATTTCATGGTTGAGTAAGAAATAAAGTTGAACATCACTATCAACAGCAGAATCAGAATATGTTGCAGCAACAACTAATTGTACACAGGTATTATGGATTAAGCAAATGTTGAAAGACATAAAGGTAAAATGCAAGGAACCTATAATCATTTAGTGTGATGATATGGCAGCAATTGATATATCAAAGAATCTAGTATTTCACTCAAAAAACTAAACATGTTTCTATCAAATTCAATTTTCTAAAAGAGAATGTTGAAGCAAAATAAGTGAAATTGGTTTATGTGAATACTAAAGAGAAGATTGCAGACATCTTTACTAAACCTTTGCCTAAGGAAACTTTTGGATATCTAAGAGAGCAGCTTGGAGTTATAGCCTCACCGGTAGAAACTTAGACAGTTGGAGCATGGCATCAGACCGACAAAATTAATAGAGAAATCTTTTTCCCGGCTTTGATGAAGGAGAGCTACTTCTCAGGGGTAGTAGATTGAATAAATGTGGTTATAACAATTGGTATTTGTAACAAGTTCTTTGAACTGATTGTA